>NC_136483.1:198714740-198857240 GCF_053919585.1 Euprymna scolopes
GCTGGAAATGTTTTCTCAATTATTAAATAATTTCTGTCGGATAGGTTCATAAGAGTAGTCGTTGACGGACAGCAATCAAAGGCCCACAGTGTTAATGCTAGAGTCCCTCAGAGGTCCATCCTGGGCCCAACTCTCCTCCTGATCTATATTAATGATCTTCCAAATAACATCCTAAGATCATTCCGTTGACATTAATGCTGATGACATTACAATCTATGGCAACACATCAAAGGCCATAAACGACCAAGTTCTCTCTGACTTTCTCTCCTCTGATTTTGAGCACGTGGTACAATGGGGAAAGTGGTAGCTGGTTACTTTTAATGCATCTAAAACCAAGCTCCTATCTTTATATCATCACCGCTTTGATCCTCATCTGGCATCAAATGAAATTAATGGCTCTCTTCGTGGGGAGGCTCCATGTTTTGACAAGCTTGTGGGCTTGACCTTTACTCCTGATCTGAAATGGAACACATACATCAGATCCTTTGCCAAGGCCGCTGGAAAAATGGTGGGATCCTTCTACCGCTCCAGTAGATATCTCACAGCTGATGCAATTCTCTACCTATATAAAAGCTGGGTACGGCCAATGACATATGGGCAGGAGCTACTAGAAGTAGCTTATGCTGCCTTGATAGAGTTCAAAATAGACTTTGTAACTTAGTGGGAGATGCCCTTTCCTGAAAACTTCCCCACAGAAAAGACGTTGCGAGCCTGGCTCTGCTTTATCGTTATTTTCATGACAAGTGATCGTCTGAGCTTTAATCTACTATTACACTTTGATTGTCTTCAAGTCCAACGTAAACAAATTCTTGATGAACCGTCCCCCAAAGTAATCCAATTTACAAAATTTCCACTACTTATGATTACTACGCTATAATCCCATTGACTAATGTATACATATTAACTCTTATCCTCGAGTGACATCCAGGCCTTGATGAGATGTGACTCCTTTGTACAAAAAATGAAAATAAAATTAAAAAAAAGCTAATAGCAACAATCGCTCCTGACGACGATCAAATGCACCGATAGAAAGCGCTTGAGAAGAATATGGCCGAACAACAACCTTTGAGCGCCATTATATACAACATGCCAGCTGAAATTAAAAAGAGCGTTCGGCAAATGGAAAAGATATCCAGAAAAATTCGGAAAAAAGCATAACTGCTGTGTTCAATCAGATGTGCTTCAATAATGACTTGCTGTCTCCCTATCTTGGGTTGAGCATATTGGGAGTGATATACAAATTACCATTAGCGTATTAAGCGATGCTCTTTGTGTAAACAAATTAAGCTTAGGTATTTGGACAATGTCAAAACATTGTTAATTCACTGCCGCATAGCAGCAGCCGCATAGCAGCAGCCGAATAGCGCAACGGTTAAAAGCTCCGACTGTCATTTGGGCGGTCGGGTTTCGATCCTGGCTTGAGGTAGTTGCTTGTCTAACCACACTGATGAGCTGTGAAACAGCGAAACAATACTGTATGTGGATCACACACACACACACACACACACACACATATATATATATATATATATATATATATATATATATATATATATATGTTTGTTTGTGCTTTTATTATGTGTCTTACTTAAATTTGCTTTGAATGCAACTTGTAGACCAACTGTTTGTGTTCACTTGGCGGTCATCGATATGGGACACTAAACCGCCAGGAAAGAAGATGAAAGAAAGACAAAGTCATGGCACATATGCGCTTTGTAGAATCGACGATTGTCGATGGCGACATGATTGTACAAGCATGTTATATCATGGAGTTAGCATATAAAACATGGTATGGTTTTGTTCAGTTCTGGAATACACTCTCCCAGGCTTTACTTTTCTTTGAGAAGGGGTTAGTCTATTGCTTATCGCTTGAAGTGCCTCTACAGAGAAATCCCGACGGGATTGCGCAGGCTTTTCATTTTGTAGGCCAGATTGCGCATATCCTAGTACGTTGGCTCCTCAAAATCACATCTGACCTTGTACCTAACTTCATAGTCAATAATATGACCAGCATAACTTTACGTTCATTTCGAAACATTATCAGATGTAAATTAGAGAAAAAAGTCGAAAACCTTTGTTTTTACTTTGTTGAAGAAAACATGATTCTTACCATTAAAAGGCTGAAATCCAGCCTCACTTCTAGTCATGAGCACCGGAAGAGCATTACAAGAAAGAGGTGGGGTAGGGGTGTGCTGAGCAGACGAACCCGGTTCGTTAGTCAATGCATCTTGCGCTATTTACCAATTGCATCAAGCATTGCACTAAAAATAAACCTGCATTTTTCTCATTGCATTCCACTTCTGACGCCCCCAGTGCAGCCTCTTACCTGTAACTTACGCCACGTGCAACGTTGCCATAGAAATGTGCCTTGCACGTCATACACAATGATGATTAATCCGCCGTATCACGTACGAGATTTATGAAATACAACCAGAAAGTTACATTCAATATACTTTTTGTCACAATGAGAAACGTGTGTCAGTTTTCCAGTTTGCCTATCGTTTTGAGATTTCCTGACGATTTCTTTCGACCTAGGAACATGAAATTTGGTAGGAACTAATGATTATGGTTATATACGTGATTCGCATAACAAATGCAACAAAAGTTTTCAACGTAACTTATTCAAATTGTACGTCAATCGATCCGTTTGTCTAACCGTCTGTTTCTCTGTCCGTTTGTATGTCGACATATCTATCATTCAATCAGTCTATCTGTCTATCGATTTGTCTGTTTATTTGTCTGTCTATCCGTCTGTCCATTTATCTGTCTGTCAGTCTATTTTTATATCTGTCTGTCTACTTGTCTGCCTGTGAATCCATCTGTTTCTTTATCTGTCTGTTTGTCCATTTGTTTGTTTATCCGTTTTTTTCTTTTCGGCTGTCTGTCCATTTATCAGTTATCCGTCTGTCTAACCATCCATCCATCTAACTGTCTATTCGTTTGTTTGTCTGTCAATCCATTTGTCTGTCTGTCTGTTTATCCGTCTCTCTGTCCATTTGTCAGTAATCCGTCTGTCTATTCGTCTGTTTTTCCGTCTCTCTGTCCATCTGTCTATTCGTCTGTCTTTATTTCATGCTCGTTTGTCTGTACATCTGTCTGTCTGCCTGTCTGTCTGTCTGTCTGTCCGTTCTCCTGTCTGTATATCATTCAGTCTGTATATGTTAGTTTTTCTGCCAGTCTGTCCGTTTTCTGCATATGTGTTAATACATCTACTTGTCTGAGAGCTAGGCTGTTTCTGTCTACGCGGCTATATATATATATATATATATATATATATATATATATATATATATATATATATATATATATATATATATATATATATCTGTCTGTTTGTCTGTCCGATTGTATATCCGCCAACTTTTTTTTTTACCAATAAATGCGAAATTTTCGCGGGTCACATATAATTTAATATTAACACATACAGATAGACGAGAGGGGGCGGACGGGTCGCGTGGAAATGAGCTGACTTAATTTGTATTACTATGTGTGTCTGTTTATCCATCTATCAGTTTTTCTGTCTGTCTGTTTGTCTACCTATGTATTCGACTATCTATGCCTGCATGCCATCATATATACTTCTTTGTCTGTCTGTTTGTCCACCCGACTTCTACTACCGAACAATGCGAAATGTGCGCGGGTCGCATATCACATCAGATTAACACACCTTTGTTGATAGACATGAGAAAGCGCATCACGTTGAGGTTAACTGAGACCTTATTTGAAGAGTAAAGAGATCATGAATTATCTTAACACTCTGTGCACAGAAAAAGGTTTAAATTAAATGTAGTTGCTGCAAAGACCTCTGTGAAGCTAGAACGCCATGTAAGGGATAGGGAGATAGGGGCGTTTAAGCTTCATTTTTTTTTCTATCCAGAAACAATGGTCAGCCAAGGAAATAAGTTATGTTTCCTCGTTGTTAGACACGATCCCAAATAGTAGCCCCCCTTATGTTCCAAGTGGCAATATGTCTTGTTTGGGATGAAAACGCAAAAAGTAATTGACGTCGTTTCATTCATGAATATATCCGCTTTCGACACAAGCATCAATAGAACATCTCAATCCCCACGTCTAACAAAGAAGGACATTAGAACTTAAGCTATTATATTATACAGCAAAGCTTAAAACTGAGCTTTCCTAAATATTCTTAATATATACAGAATGCAGCATAGTCACGGTGACTTATCAGTTCTCGTTAGATTATCGAAGTTAAGCAACGTTGAGCCTGATCAGTACCAAATGAGTGACCATTTAAAAATACTCGACGCCGTGTGTGTATGTATATATATATATACTAGGAAAAGTACCCGTCGTTGACTGGGTTCAAAAACAGCCTACAGAAAATGGACTCTGATTTATTAAAGTATAATAGGTTATGAAAAGGAAGGGTTGTAAAGAAATAGCTTCGAATTCGGGGGTATCAAAACAAAAGCAAAATATGATGAAAGTAAAAATAAAACAGATAAACCCCATAACTTATTATACCATACCTGTTCACACTGAAACACTTATCACAATATTCTGTGGATCTATATTAAAAAACCTTGTTAAACTTTGTGACATATTTCCATTCTATGGAGGTCAGGTGCGAACGAACACCCAATAATTTTATTATACCATATTTCTTCAAACTGAAACATAATTATCAAAGTATACTTACGCAGATAGATATGAAAAGTCTTTATTAGGGTTTCTGCCTATTTCCATTCTATGGAGGCCAGGCGCGAACGCAGACCCCACAATTTTATTATAACATCCCTATTTAAGTTAAAACATACTTATCAACGTATTCTTATGTACATCTATATCAAAAACACTTGTAAACGTTTTTTTTCTTTTAATTTTTTAATTTTTTATTTCCATACTTTGTGGACCAGGCGCTAACGCAGACCCCACAATTTTAATGAACCACCGTGCTGCCAGATCAAACATACCCATTCCTGTGTCTCGATACATCTATCATTATATGTAATCATTTTTTTAAAATAGTCAACCATTATAGGAGCCTATTCGTGGCCACACACACACACGCACACACACACACACACATTCAGCTTCATATATTTTCCACTGACACGTGTTTCGTCGTCTACGACTCATCAGAGTGGCTGAATATATATATATATATATATATATATATATATATATATATATATATATATATATTAGTGATGGTGGGACGATTCCAATATTTTTCCCGATTCCAATACAATTATCGATTCTCTTCTAAATTTCCAATTTCGATACAATTGCCGATTCCGATTACAATAATAAAGTGCTCCCCCCCCCAAAGAATAACAGCTACACCTTACGAGTATTATAGACCTCTGCTGCCCCTATCGGAAGAGTTCATTAAATGGCGTCGATTTAAGTTCGTTTATATAGAAATGTTCTGTTATTTAGAGTTTTACTCATTGCAAAGAAACCAACGAGTCTAAGAAATAAACATAGCAAATAAAAAAAAGTCAACTAACAATTTGTTTACGTCAGTTTTTTCTTTTTCTTTAATTATTTTGCGGCGAAACAAAATCTATAAATAACAGATATGTTCATTTTTTTTTATTTGTATCTCACTGATAATTTATATAAAATACACATTGACAAACTTGTACATGAATTATTTCCATGTGATAGAAAGTTATGCATTTATAACAATGTTATAAGGGATATTGGAAAATTTGACCCCAAACCGGTAAGTTTTTCTTAAACCCTAAGGATTTTTTTTTGGTAAAAGTGGGAAGACAGGCGGATATTTCTGTATGAAGTTTTATTAATTGGATTTTTAACACTGAATAAATTTATTATTGGCAGGCAATTCGTTGTTTTTTTTCCTCCATTTTATGAAAAATATTTTTTTAGAAAAAACGTATTAATATTTATTTTAAAAATATCATATATATATATATATATATATATATATATATATATATATATATATATATAAATTCAACATATTGACACTATTTGAATAGGATAAATGTTGTATTGTGATGGTGAAATAAGTCGTTAGAAGAAACAAACGGTTATTATTATGTCAATATCGTCTCTTTTTGTGTGTGTATATATAACCGTTTGTATCTGCATAACGAAACGGATCTGTAAAAAATGTACTGAAATTTTAACATTGCTGAAGAAGCTGTTTTGCATGAAAAATATATATTTGGATCTTGGACTGTAATTATACTATTATTTCTTATATATATATAGTGAAGCCAATAAATCATATATATATATATATATATATATATATATATATGATTTATTGGCTTCACTTCAGCCATTCACTAGTACACATAAGTGAAATATTGACAAATCTCGAAACTACGAAATTGTGCTGTGACGTTTTCTTGTTTTTTATTTTGTATATGTATACAGATTGTCACACCTATATACGTACATACGTACACACGCATACACATACAGACAGACACACACACACACATATACATATATATATGTATATATATGTGTGTGTGTGTGTCATACACACACAGACACACACACACACACACATATATATATGTATATATATGTGTGTGTATGACATACACACACACACAAATATACATATATATATGTCTGTGTGTGTGTACGTACGTACGTATATAGGTGTGACAATCTGTATACATATACAAAAAAAAACATGGAAACATTACAGCACAATTTCGTGAATCGAGATTTGTCAATATTTCACTTATGTTTACTGGTTCAGAATGACTGAAGTGAAGCCAATGAATTGCTCTACAAAATTAGGATGGAATGTGTCAAAATAATGTTAAAACCGGAATTCTTTTACATAAGGCTATAGTAAGTATGAATCGGAAAATTCCATTAGAAGTTAAACGTGAGAATTATAATCAAGTGTAAGAATATGACGCCATGGAAGGAACTCCGAAGTTAAACGTTCTGGAGAATGATTTGCAAAATCTTTCTCTTTGGCTGGAGAGCTTATTGATTACGGACGTATTTTTAGAAGCTCTGTCTTCGCTCGGCCCCGTGCCAACCCATGAGAAGAGGCTTACGTGATATGTAACTTACAACGCTGAAAAAAACGCAACATAGAAACAAAAAACTTGATGATATTGAGCGAGTCTGTTGTTCTTATAGAACCAAAAGAAAGAGAAAATGTCAGACATTCGTTGCTATATCGTCACTACGACGGTGAAAACGACTTATCAAAAACATACAAAATTAAAAAGAAATTTACATGTTTACATGTTGGCACGGCCGAGGAAAGATTGAGAAGGGAGGGAATTCCAAAAGTAAGTCATCCAATAAAAAGAGTTATTAAAGTAGAGTGTTTTCTGATGTATTGGGACTTCCATAACGAAGAGGCGAAATTTTGCTGCTAGTCGGGGTACTGGGATAATTATGCCAAAGAAGTATAAGTCTAGTAAGTTCCTTGGAGCACATTCAATGGAAGTACTTGTCAAACCATCAGAGGGATGCAACACTACGGAGATGAAGCAGGTGCTAGGGGCTGGCAGATAGGGCGGGCACTATCAGAAATACCGGCAGCGTTCGGTCTAGGAACATTGATAATAAACTAGAAGAGTTTTAGAAAAAATGTGTTTTGCATTTTTTTATATGAGGTTTTATACATTGTATTATTTGAATTATTCGGACTACTGTTCTCATATTGAGTGTTGTCGTTGTTGTTGTTGTTGTTGTTATTATTATTATTATTATTATTATTATTATTATTATTATCATTATTATTTATTTATTTATTTAGTTAGTTATTTCATGCATTCACAAAATTTATAAGGCTATATATTTTATGTGTCAATTTTCAGTATTTACTTCAATAGAGCTCAATAGGCGAATAGAGCTAGGTAGTCAATTATTAAATATATATCGCAATTAAGCTACAGGCAGGGACTCCTCAGGCTTAAATGTATATTAGCCTGACAAGTCTAAGTCAGAGATTGTGTAGGTTAATTGGCACATATATATACAACTACTTCGTTTACTCACATAAATTTATATACGAAAGTATAAATTTATGCGTAAACTTTAAGTATTTACTTCAAAAGTGCTCAATACGTAGGTAGAGCAGAGGTCAAATAGGCCTTTGTCCGGTACGTGCATGTTCATTGGCTGATAGGAAGGGCGCGGTGGATACTAGAAAGCTGATTGGCTAACTACAATCTCAATAGGAGGTGCGTATATAAAAACGACAGACAACCACAAGATTCGCGCATAAGCCTGAAGAGTCATAGAGTGGATGAAACGCGGAATATTCAGTGTAGCTTAATCGCCATATATATTTTATAAATTACTATATATATATATATATATATATATATATATATATATATATATATTGCAGCCACTCTGATGAGTCGTAGACGACGAAACACGTGTCAGTGGATAATTATATTTTAAAAACAATATATATATATATATATATTAGCAAATTAAAGTGTAATAAGTGTAATATATATATATATATATATATATATATGTATGTATATATATATATATATATATATATATATATATATATATATATATATATATATATATATATATATATATATATATATATATAAATATATATATTTGATAACCATTACTTTGCTAATTCGAAGAAGTACTTATGCATAAAAATAAGAGTCCTTGTTTGGAAATTGTTAATTTGTGTCAAATTACCAAATTAATGAAAATGGTAAAAATAGAAACAAAAGAAACCACGCCTCCCCTTCCCAAAGCACATGTCCCGTCCCAATCCCGGTCATAAAACGAACGAATTCTTGAACCCTGAACAATTATTTTAACCCCCGACCCACTGGAATTAATGTGGTCGTCGGAAGGGGGAGGCAATGTTTTTAAAACGCTGGAATTTTAAAGATGCAGTCGGGTGGGGCTAGGGTGAATGAGGGGGGGGACGATGTCAGCTGTAAACGTCAAAAGAAATATAATAACAATCGAGATTGCGTGAATATTGCCTTCATTGTTTTGACCCCCTCCCCTCCTAAAATGCGGTAGGGGGTTAACAATGACGAAGTTTGGAATTGGTACGAGTGGATTTATTGGTATTGTCTTAACCTTTCTTTGATGTTTTAACGTTAAGGGTTCACAAAGCTATAACGCCATAGTCATAAGTTACCCATCCCTCCTTTCGATTGACTAGCCTTAATTTAAACCCTCGTCACTTCCGGGTTGGCGATGGACGCAACGGCAAAGACATCACGCTTTTTTTTTTTTTTTCACTTTCTTTTCCTCCTTCGCGGTACGGGTTCGAGCCTGCCTGCCTACTACCACATTTTTTTTCTTCTTTTGCTCAACATACACCTCTAAAAACCCGGCAACGCCGGGCACCCAAGCTAGTATTATATGAACGATTAATTCAGGAAATAAATAAAGAACTCATACAGACACAAGTTTGAACCATGTAAGCGTTTCAGAGTCGGAGATTTTAACCGCTCGGCCATCAGTACATGACACAATGAAAGGAACTCTCTCTATGTATCACGTGGTTTCAGATTTAACATCCTACCTGAGAATTCTTCCTTCAAAGTCTTCGGCTTAACATTCACAGGAAATATGAACTGGAACAAATACATTGAAGACATTGCGAAAGCTGCTGCAAAGAAGGTGGAGCTAGAAAACTACTCACACCTGAGAGTATCCTGCACCTCTATTAGACCAATTCGCTCATACACGGAATATTGTTGCTACATCTGGACTGGTGCATCTATCCCTTGGATAGGGTTCAAAGCAGAGTCTTCAATCTAATATATCCCATTTTGTCAACTAAACTCCAACCCCTGTCCCATCGCCGCAATGTTGCATCTCTGTGCCTGTTTTACAAATATTTTATTGGAATGTGATGTGATGAACTCGTTGCACTTGTGCCCCATCAACGTACATATCCTTGACAAACTCGCTTAGCAACAAAATCTCACCTCTTCACTGTTGAGGTCCTTAAATGCCAGAAAGTTTTCTACTCTAGTAGCTTCTACCCTCGATCATCAAGACTTTGGAATTCCCTTCCTGCTACTTGCTTCCCTGGCTATTCTAATATGCAGAAGTATTGACTACCCTTACTTTGTCCTTTAGTCCTCACATTCCATGAGTTATGTTTCTGTCAAAGGAGAAATAATTGCTGTTTATTGTGTCGGAATCTATCCATCTAAGACTTATCGCTGGATAATTTTTGACTTTGAAGTATTTTTTATTTATTCAATTTTAGCTTTGTACATCGTGGCTTCATATGTTGTCTCGGGCGATAAAAAAAAAAAAAGAAAAAGAAAAACTTATGTATGTCTTATGCGATCTTTCTGATAAAAGGGGATAATTTGTTTTCTGGGTTGGAATCTGTCCATATAATACTAATTGTTGTCGTTTTTTGACCTAATGTAGTAGTTTTTAGCTTTTTACATTAAGTGGTTTCATACCATGTCTGGAGCTATTTCCATTAAAAGAAACCTTTTACATGTTTGAATTTTGAATATTGGGTTAATATAGTTAATGGAAATTGATTTGAACCAGAAATCGATTTAAATTACATAAAAGAATTGCTTTTTTTTTTATATTGTCACACATGATATTTTTATTATAGAAAGCCGCCATGCGTTGCCCGGTCGTAACACTTTAATATTATATTTTCATTAATGCAGATTTCGTATTTATTATTAAAGAACCAATTCTCTATTTATTATTATATTGTACCCAATATATTATAGTGATTCTAAAAGTTAAAAAAATATGACTTAGGTGCTATTAGCAAGAAACGAAAGCAAAACATTTACCTATCTAGAGGTATTCCCTATCATCTGACTTAAGAGCAGACGAATATGAAAATTAAAAAAATAACGTAGTTAAACGTATGAATGTATATCGACTTACGCCGGTCAAGTTCCAATTATTACATTTTGATCACTTGCCAGCTATTTAATTGGCTAAAAAACAAATCGAATTTGTTCCACAGGTCCGAATCCCCTATATATCAAGTTTTACGTCTGTAAACCGAAAACTGACAGAGTAGTTTGTTAGAGAACGTTCGACGCGCACACACACACACACACACACACACACACACACACACGTGCGCGTACAAACACAAACACAAACACACACAGACAAGTTTACAGATATATGAGAGAGATAGATAGAGAGATAGATAGAGAGAGAGATAGAGAGAGAGAGAGAGAGATAGATAGAGAGATAGATAGATAGAGAGATAGATAGATAGAGAGAGAGATAGAGAGAGAGAGAGAGAGAGATAGAGAGAGAGAGAACAACCTCGGAGGAAAGGAAGAGCAAATGAAGGAAAATTCAAAGAAAAAAAAACAAGAATTGTTTTTTAGTGGATGCCGTTGAGTTTGATGTTCGATGATTTTATCAAATTTTCGATTGATCGATGTCCCCGTTCAATCTCAAGAGACAATGGATACCCTCTGTAAGAGTAGCTGCGCGTTTAATTGTGAGGCAAGGGTTGTCCTGAATCGGCACTAGTTAGGTCCAGTGGCAAGAAGAGGCCCAAGACTGACTGGGAGCAATGCCGAGATAAGCGGAGAGCACACACAGCATCTGGAATTCCCAAATGGTCACCCATTTTAGGACTGACCAAGCTCAACGTTGCTTAACTTCAGTGATCTGACGGGAACCGGTGTGCCAATGTGATTATGCCGTATACCAAATTCTAGTATTGATAAAACCTAATGTGTGTGTGTGTGTTTCTCGTCTATACACCACTTTGATGAATATGTATCTAATTATTATTATTTGTACTCACGAGGAGTTCTCACACAGGTTATCATCAGAGATTACTCGCTGACAACAACTGGTGGTGTTGCCTGGAATCTAGGTGACAAAAAGTTTCCCCAAATTTCCAGTAATCTTCACTCCTTTCGATAACCTTTTCAAAGGAATTTGCATTATCGCAACAGTCGCTTACCATTGACTTATCGCTGGCAATGACCATTGGTTTTCACTAGAATTTGGCTGGCAACAAGTCTTCCCAAGGTCCCAGTCCTCTTCGAACTCATCCAATTAAAGTTTTGACCTTATACGTTTCTTGGGTTTAGCGCCAGACGATGTTGTTTTTTTTTTTTTTTTTTTTTTTTTTTTGAGCTGGGAGAGTGGGGATCGTTAACTCACAATTTTGCTGTTTCTGTTTTCTTAATTCAATTTTTTGTGTTCTTCCTCTATCGTTTTATTTTATTTTATTCCATTGCCATTTCTATGTGGCCCGTTAGCGTTTGTAACCCATGTAGGCGAGTTTCCTAAACAAAACTGACCGCGCGTATTTTATTCGTTTCGGTTTCATTTTCGAACGAGACTACCAAGAAACAGCTTACTCTTTCTGTATTGATGGAATTATTAAGCAAAATAGCGTCTGTTTGTAACTGTCCTGTCCGTAATTTTGGTGAGTACAACTGAATTAGTCTTTAAATCAAAAAGTTATCGAAAAACAAATATGAAAAGACAAAATTAAAACGAAAATTTAACAATCCTATTGTTTTGAAAAATCCAAACGTGAATAGATTTTGAATGGCTTTCCTTTAAACAGTCTGACCGGAGCAAATTATCAGAAATTTGGAGGAAATTTTGACACCCTTTACAGAAAACTGCGAATAAAATATAAAAAAACTCGTAATTTCTCTTTTTAAAGTGGGTTGTTTATCTTCTGTATGGAACATACTTCCAAAATAAACTATTAAAGTTGTTTACAAAAATAGAAATATTTTTATTTAAAAAAAAACAGTGTTTACAAAATGTTTACAAAACGTTGGCGTGCCTTCAGGCAGCCATTTTTTTACGTAATAAAATCAATAGAAGTTTACGAGTTAAATATTTTTTAATTTTTAAACTTTAAACGATATTTTCAGGGTCACTGTGAAATTTTATGCTCTTTCCAATAAACCAAATATAATATTTTAGAGAACCGTTTTTTTCTAATTCACCCCCCCAACTTTGAAATGAATATTAAAATTTTAATAATTAATTTATTTGCCAAAGTTTTATATATCACAAATTGAAGATAAAAGATCAATAAAAAAAAATTCTAATTTAAAACAAAAAAAAAAAGAAAAGTCCAAAGTTTTTAAACACTTTGATTTTTTTTTTATGAAAGCTCATGTTATGCTTACATCGTCAAGTAAATACCAGACGCTGACGGCAAATATTTCTATTTCATTGAATGTTTTCTTTTTTTAGATATTAAAAAAAAAAAATTAGTCGATAAAGAAGTATTAAAATATATCAATCAAAAACTCGTGTATTTCATTAAAAGAATTTTTTAAAAAATCGACGAAACGAATTTTTGTTCTGGGGGAAAACTTATAAGTGAATGTGCGTTTCCTTTTTAAATACGGAGGATGAAAAATACTAATTTGGTTAACACGCGCAATAAAAAAAGAGACATTATTTATATCCCTTGGACTCATCCGTATTTAATAAATTTCATTTTAGCAGAAGCAGCTTCGCGCAAAACACGTTGCGAAAATGCGATTTTCTACGACCCTCGCTTTAAAAAATCATTTTATTTAAAAAATACATGGAATTTAAAATATAAATATGGATAAATTCTTAACAATTAAGGATGGAACTACCCATTTAATAGTATATATTTTTTTAAGTAAGTGATTTTTTGGCATTTATATATATATACATATATTTGTAAGCAAGTCAAAATATGTTGATTATATACTTTTTTAAAGAAAACCGCTTTAAGAAACAAATTTGCGTAATTTGCTATTAAACCTGTTATTTTTTAAAAAGTTGGTATTTGCTCCTTTAATTGAAAAAAAAAATTACTGTTTGAATTACATTTTTCAAGTAGTTATAAGTTTCGAAAAATAGTAAGTTGAATTATTAAAGTTCTGATTTTCACTATAAATGGCCACTTTCTGATACACCTAAGGCAACGCCGAATGAGCAAAGTTCGTAATTAATAAAGTGATAATGTTTAAGAACAATGATTCGGAGCAGGAATCGAAACCGCCGGGCGCCGCGATCATAATACAAAGCAGAACAACGGGTTTATCGGTGGAGCCACGTCTCTCTCTCTCTCTCTCTCTCTCTCTCTCTCTCTTTCTTTTTTCTTTCTTTCTTTCTCTTTTCCTTTATCGTTCTCTCTCCCCCTCCCCTCGCTAGTCATTTGTCATTACCGATAAGCATAATGTAGTAAATAGGATACTTTCTCTCCCCTTACCCCTCATCCCTTTTTCTCCTCCTTTCTATTTCATCATCTTATTTTGCCACGTGTCCATGTTTTTTGCCGTCTGCCGTGTTTATATATATATATATATATATATATATATATATATATATATATATATGTATATATATACACGCACGCACACGCATATATATATATATATATATATATATATATATATATATATATATATATACACACACTAAACATGACTTCCATGTTTTTCTCTGTGTTCGACAAAACGAGGTCGTCTCAATTTTTCGATTATTTGACAAAAGGAAATCATTCTTCAGTTTCACTACGAACTGAATAACAATATCAGTCCTTGCTTTGGTCTTTTAAGAATGGGAGCTCTAGGCCCCCCCCCCTCCTTCGTTCTAGGCGTTGAATTTTTTCTTTTTTTTTGTTTTTCTTTTTTGTGTTCTGCCTCATCTTGCTTTATAATTATCTTCTCAAGCCAACATCTACAACATTTTTGGAAAAATTTGCAGACAGACAATAGTTACATTATTACATCCTCTGGACAGTCTCTAGACGGTTCACACACACACACACACACACACACACACACACATATATATATATATATATATATATATATATATATATATATATATATATATATATATATATACTAGCAAAAGTACCCGTCGTTGACTGGGTTCAAAAACAGCCTACAGAAAATCGACTCTGATTTATTAAAGTATGATAGGTTATGAAAAAGAAGGGTTGTAAATTTGGGTTGAATTTGGGGATATCAAAACCAAAGCAAAATATGATGAAAGTAAAAATAAAATAGATAAACCACATAATTAATTACACCATACCTGTTCACACGGAAACACTTATCACAATATTCTGTGGATCTATATTAAAAAAACTTGTTAAACTTTGTGACATATTTCCATTCTATGGAGGTCAGGGGCGAACGGACACCCCATAATTTTATTATACCATATTTCTTCAAACTGAAACATAATTATCAAAGTATACTTACGCAGATAGATATGAAAAGTCTTTATTAGGGTTTCTGCCTATTTCCATTCTATGGAGGCCAGGCGCGAACGCAGACCTCACAATTTTATTATACTATCGCTATTTAAGTTAAAACATACTTATCAAAGTATTCTTATGTACATCTATATCAAAAATACTTGTAAACGTTTTTTTTTTTTTTAATTTTTAAATTTTTTATTTCCATACTTTGTGGACCAGGCACTAACGCAGACCCCACAATTTTAATGAACCACCGTGCTGACAGGTCAAACATACCCATTCCTGTGTCTCGATACATCTTCTATCATTATATGTAATCAGTTTTTTAAAATAGTCAACCATATAGGAGCCTATTCGTGACCACACACACACACACACACACACACACATTCAGCTTTATATTATACATATATACTAGCAGAGAGACCTCGTGTTGGCTAATATTGAATTACGATAAACGAGTTTTCCACATTTCCAATATTTTTGTCGTCGATATCGGTGAAATCGCCCATTTTCAATCAGATTGATTGCCTGCTCTGGTCGAGAACCAACCACGATTCACAGGGCGGAGGGAGAGAAACTTAACGTGTCTCTCGCAGTAACTTACTCTACAACACATTATAGTCTACATTGCACTGTAGAGAACCTACTATTGAGTTAATACACAGGACCCTTCTGCTTGTGCGGCCATAAAACCATCTTAACTGTTAACTTTGGTCAAAATCAGACTGTTTCTTCTTTAGATATAGTTTTTCGATTATCAGCTTTCGATACTTATCAGGGTCTTTCAATCTTTCATATACTAAAACTATCTAGAAAACACTCTCAGGCGCATCAGGTACATTTGTGCGTAAATTAAAAAAAGTCGGCCCAGTTTATATAATCAATATGAAGCAATAAAAAATAAATGCAATATCCGGAACGTTTGTGTTCCTGTTTTTGAAGAGAGGTGGTGTCTGATCAATGCTGTTGAGAACCATGAAATAAAATAGCGTTTTGTTTTGAAATCTCCGTAACAATTTTTCATGGTAAACAACTGATGATTCTTACAATATGATGACGACGAATGTGAGTCCTTTCAAACCAAATAATACAGTGATGTTCTACAGTAGTGGTTCCCAACCTTTTTACATGGCACACTATTGAGTTTTGTTAATTTTCGCGGCAACCCTATCATAAAAATTAGTATTTTCTACTCATAAAGACTTTTTGCAATACAATTAAATAAAGAAAAACAAAGACTATATAATGAACATTTCTATTCCTGTCAATCAACATTCAATATCAGGTATAAAATAATAATGGTGAATGTAAGTGGGGCAGTTGTGCCTGGTGGTTTTTAAATACTGCAGCAATATGTGGTGTTTTTTAACTACTGCAGCAATATGTGGTGTTTTTTAACTACTGCAGCAATATGTGGTGTTTTTTACTACTGCAGCAATATGTGGTGTTTTTTAACTACTGCAGCAATATGTGGTGTTTTGTAACTACTGCAGCAATATGTGGTGTTTTTTAACTACCGCAGCAATATGTAGTGTTTTTTAACTACTGCAGCAATATGTGGTATTTTTAACTACTGCAGCAATATGTGGTGTTTTTAACTACTGTGGAAATATGTTGTGTTTTTTAACTACTGCAGCAATATGTGGTGTTTTTTTAACTACTGCAGCAATATATGGTGTTTTTTAACTACTGCGGCAATACGTCGTGTTTTTTAACTACTGCAGCAATATGTGATGTTTTTTAACTACTGCAGCAATATGTGGTGTTCTTTAGCTACTGCAGCAATATGTGGTGTTTTTAAACTACTGCAGCAATATGTGGTGTTTTTTAACTACTGCAGCAATATGTGGTGTTTTTAAACTACTGCAGCAATATGTGGTGTTTTTTACTACTGCAGCAATATGTGGTTTTTCAAACTACTGCAGCAATATGTGGTGTTTTGAACAACTGCAGCAATATGTGGTGTTTTTAACAACTGCAGCAGCAATATGTAGTGTTTTTTAACTACTGCAGCAATATGTGGTGTTTTTTAACTACTGCAGCAATATGTGGTTTTTTTTAACTACTGCAGCAATATGTGGTGTTTTTTAACTACTGCAGCAATATGTGGTGTTTTAACTACTGCACCAATATGTATTGTTTTTAACTACTGCAGCAATATGTGGTGTTTTTTAACTACTGCAGCAATATGTGGTGTTTTTTGACTACTGCAGCAATATGTTCTTTTTTAATTACTGCAGATATATGTGGTGTTTTTAACTACTGCATTAATATGTGGTGTGTTTAAATACTGCAGCAATATGTGGTATTTTTAACTACTGCAGCAGCAATATGTAGTGTTTTTTAACTACTGCAGCAATATGTGGTGTTTTTTAACTACTGCAGCAATATGTGGGGTTTTTTAACTACTGCAACAATATGTGGTGTTTTTTAACTACTGCAGCTATATGTGGTGTTTTTAACTACTGCACCAATATGTAGTGTTTTTAACTACTGCAGCAATATGTCGTTTTTTTAATTACTGCAGCAATATGTGGTGTTTTTTAACTACTGCATTAATATGTGGTGGGTTTAACTACTGCAACAATATGTGGTATTTGTAACTACTGCAGCAATATGTAGTGTTTTTTAACTACTGCAGCAATATGTGGTGTTTTTAACTACTGCACTAATATGTAGCGTTTTTAACTACCGCAGCAATATGTGGTGTTTTTAACTACTGCAGCAATATGTGGTGTTTTTAACTACTGCAGCAATTTGTGGTCTTTTTAACTACTGTAGCAATATTTGATGTTTTTTAACTACTGCAGCAATATGTGGTGTTGTTAACTACTGTAGCAATATGTGGTATTTGTAACTACTGCAGCAATATGTGGTGTTCTTTAACTACTGCAGCAATACGTGGTGTTCTTTAACTACTGCAGCAATATTTGGTGTTTTTACTACTGCAGCAATATGTGGTCTTTTTACTACTGCAGTAATATGTGGTGTTTTTAAACTACTGCAGCAATATTTTGTGTCTTTTACTACTTCAGCAATATGTGATGTTTTTTACTACTGCAGCAATATGTGGTGTTTTTTACTACAGCAGCAATATGTGGTGTTTTTTAACTACTGCAGCAATATGTGGTGTTTTTTAACTACTGCAGCAACATGTGGTGTTGTTAACTACTGCAGCAATATGTAGTGTTTTTAACTACTGCAGCAATATGTAGTGTTTTTAACTACTGCAGCAATATGTGGTGTTTTTAACTACTGCAGCAATATGTGGTCTTTTTACCTACTGTAGCAATATGTGGTGTTTTTAACTACTGCAGCAATATGTAGTGTTTTTAACTACTGCAGCAATATTTGGTATTTTTAACTACTGCAGCAATATGTGGTGTTCTTTAACAACTGCAGCAATATTTAGTGTTCTTTAACTACTGCAGTAATATGTGGTGTTTTTACTACTGCAGCAATATGTGTTTTTTTTAACTACTGCAGCAATATGTGGTGTTTTAACTACTGCAGCAATATCTGGTGTTTTTAACTACTGCAGCAATATGTGGTGTTTTTTAACTACTGCAGCAATATTTTGTTTTTTTGATACTGCAGCAATATGTGATGTTTTTTAACTACTGCAGCAATATGTAGTGTTTTTAACTACTGCAGCAATATGTGTTTTTTTAACTACTGCAGCAATTTGTGGTGCTCTTAACTACTGCAGCAATATGTAGTGTTTTTAACTACTGCAGCAATGTGGGGTGTTTTTTAACTACTGCAGCAATATGTGATGTTTTTAACTACTGCAGCAATATGTGGTGTTTTTTAACTACTGTGGCAATATGTGGTGTTTTTTAACTACTGCGGCAATATGCGGTGTTTTTTAACTACTGCAGCAGCAATCTGTAGTGGTTTTTAATTACTGCAGCAATATGTGGTGTTGCGTACTACTGCGGCAATATGTGGTGTTTTTAACTACTGCAGCAATATGTAGTTTTTTTTAACTACTGCAGCAATATGTGGTATTTTTAACTACTGCAGCAATATGTGGTGTTTTTTTACTACTGCAGCAATATGTAGTGTTTTTTAACAACTACAGCAATATGTGGTGTTTTTTAACTACTGCAGCAATATGTGGTATTTTTTGACTACTGCAGCAATATGTGGTATTTTTTTAACTACTGCAGCAATATGTAGTGTTTTTTAACTACTGCAGCAATGTGTAGTGTTTTTTAACTACTGCAGCAATATTTGTTTTTTTTTACTACTGCAGCAATAAATGGTGTTTTTTAACTACTACAGCAATATGTGGTGTTTTTTAACTACTGCAGTAATATGTGATGTTTTTAACTACTGCAGCAATATGTGGTGTTTTTTAACTACTGCAGCAATATGTGGTGTTTTTTAACTACTGCAGAAATATGTGGTGTTTTTTAACTACTGCAGTAATATGTGGTGTTTTTTAACTACTACAGCAATATGTGGTGTTTTTTAACTACTGCAGTAATATGTGGTGTTTTTTAACTACTGCAGCAATATGTGGTGTTTTTTAACTACTGCAGTAATATGTAGTGTTTTTTAACTACTGCAGTTATATGTGGGTTGTTAACTACTGCAGCAATGTGTGGGTTTTTAACTACTGCAGTAATATGTGGTGTTTTTTAACTACTGCAGTAATATGTGGTGTTTTTTAACTACTGCAGTAATATTTAGTGTTTTTTAACTAATGCAGTAATATGTGGGTTTTTAACTACTGCAGAATATGTGGGTTTTTAACTACTGCAGCAATATGTGGGTTTTTAACTACTGCAGCAATATGCGGTGTTTTTTTACTACTGCAGTAATAAGTGGTGTTTTTTAACTACTACAGCAATATGTGGTGTGTTTTAACTACTGCAGCAATATGTAGTGTTTTTTAACTACTGCAGCAATATGTAGTGGTTTTTAACTACTGCAGCAATATGTAGTGTTTTTTAACACTGCATCAATATGTGGTGTTTTTAACTACTGCATCAATATGTAGTGTTTTTTAACTAATGCATCAATATGTAGTGTTTTTTAACTACTGCAGCAATATGTAGTGTTTTTTAGCTACTGCATCAATATGTAGTGTTTTTTCACTACTGCAGCAATATGTAGTGTTTTTTAACAACTGCAGCAGCAATATGTAGTGTTTTTTAACTACTGCAGCAATATGTAGTGTTTTTGTACTACTGCAGCAATATGTGGTGTTTTTTAACTACTGCAGCAATATGTGGTGTTTTTTAACTACTGCAGCGATATGTGGTGTTTTTTAACTACTGCAGCAATATGTAGTGTTTTTTAACTACTGCAGTAATATGCGGTGTGTTTTAACTACTGCAGCAATATGTGGTGTTTTTTAACTACTGCAGCAATATGTGATGTTTTTAACTACTGCAGCAATATGTGGTGTTTTTTAACTAATGTGGCAATATGTGGTGTTTTTTAACTACTGCGGCAATATGCGGTGTTTTTTAACTACTGCAGCAGCAATCTGTAGTGGTTTTTAATTACTGCAGCAATATGTGGTGTTGCGTACTACTGCGGCAATATGTGGTGTTTTTAACTACTGCAGCAATATGTAGTTTTTTTTAACTACTGCAGCAATATGTGGTATTTTTAACTACTGCAGCAATATGTGGTGTTTTTTTACTACTGCAGCAATATGTAGTGTTTTTTAACAACTACAGCAATATGTGGTGTTTTTTAACTACTGCAGCAATATGTGGTATTTTTTGACTACTGCAGCAATATGTGGTATTTTTTTAACTACTGCAGCAATATGTAGTGTTTTTTAACTACTGCAGCAATGTGTAGTGTTTTTTAACTACTGCAGCAATATTTGTTTTTTTTTACTACTGCAGCAATAAATGGTGTTTTTTAACTACTACAGCAATATGTGGTGTTTTTTAACTACTGCAGTAATATGTGATGTTTTTAACTACTGCAGCAATATGTGGTGTTTTTTAACTACTGCAGCAATATGTGGTGTTTTTTAACTACTGCAGAAATATGTGGTGTTTTTTAACTACTGCAGTAATATGTGGTGTTTTTTAACTACTACAGCAATATGTGGTGTTTTTTAACTACTGCAATAATATGTGGTGTTTTTTAACTACTGCAGCAATATGTGGTGTTTTTTAACTACTGCAGTAATATGTAGTGTTTTTTAACTACTGCAGTAATATGTGGGTTGTTAACTACTGCAGCAATGTGTGGGTTTTTAACTACTGCAGTAATATGTGGTGTTTTTTAACTACTGCAGTAATATGTGGTGTTTTTTAACTACTGCAGTAATATTTAGTGTTTTTTAACTAATGCAGTAATATGTGGGTTTTTAACTACTGCAGAATATGTGGGTTTTTAACTACTGCAGCAATATGTGGGTTTTTAACTACTGCAGCAATATGCGGTGTTTTTTTACTACTGCAGTAATAAGTGGTGTTTTTTAACTACTACAGCAATATGTGGTGTGTTTTAACTACTGCAGCAATATGTAGTGTTTTTTAACTACTGCAGCAATATGTAGTGGTTTTTAACTACTGCAGCAATATGTAGTGTTTTTTAACACTGCATCAATATGTGGTGTTTTTAACTACTGCATCAATATGTAGTGTTTTTTAACTAATGCATCAATATGTAGTGTTTTTTAACTACTGCAGCAATATGTAGTGTTTTTTAACAACTGCAGCAGCAATATGTAGTGTTTTTTAACTACTGCAGCAATATGTAGTGTTTTTGTACTACTGCAGCAATATGTGGTGTTTTTTAACTACTGCAGCAATATGTGGTGTTTTTTAACTACTGCAGCAATATGTAGTGTTTTTTAACAACTGCAGCAGCAATATGTAGTGTTTTTTAACTACTGCAGCAATATGTAGTGTTTTTTAACTACTGCAGCAATATGTAGTGTTTTTTAACAACTGCAGCAGCAATATGTAGTGTTTTTTAACTACTGCAGCAATATGTAGTGTTTTTTACTACTGCAGCAATATGTAGTGTTTTTTAACAACTACTGCAGCAATATGTAGTGTTTTTTAACTACTGCAGCAATATGTAGTGGTTTTTAACTACTGCAGCAATATGTAGTGTTTTTTAACACTGCATCAATATGTGGTGTTTTTAACTACTGCATCAATATGTAGTGTTTTTTAACTAATGCATCAATATGTAGTGTTTTTTAACTACTGCAGCAATATGTAGTGTTTTTTAACAACTGCAGCAGCAATATGTAGTGTTTTTTAACTACTGCAGCAATATGTAGTGTTTTTGTACTACTGCAGCAATATGTGGTGTTTTTTAACTACTGCAGCAATATGTGGTGTTTTTTAACTACTGCAGCAATATGTGGTGTTTTTTAACTACTGCAGCAATATGTGGTGTTTTTTAGCTACTGCATCAATATGTAGTGTTTTTTCACTACTGCAGCAATATGTAGTGTTTTTTAACAACTGCAGCAGCAATATGTAGTGTTTTTTAACTACTGCAGCAATATGTAGTGTTTTTGTACTACTGCAGCAATATGTGGTGTTTTTTAACTACTGCAGCAATATGTGGTGTTTTTTAACTACTGCAGCGATATGTGGTGTTTTTTAACTACTGCAGCAATATGTAGTGTTTTTTAACTACTGCAGTAATATGCGGTGTGTTTTAACTACTGCAGCAATATGTGGTGTTTTTTAACTACTGCAGTAATATGCGGTGTTTTTTAACTACTGCAGCAATATGTAGTGTTTTTAACTACTGCAGCAATATGTGGTGTTTTTTAACTACTGCAGCAATATGTGGTGTTTTTTAACTACTGCAGCAATATGTGGTGTTTTTAACTACTGCAGCAATATGTGGTGTTCTTTAGCTACTGCAGCAATATGTGGTGTTTTTTAACTACTGCAGCAATATGTAGTGTTTTTTAACTACTGCAGCAATATGTAGTGTTTTTTAACTACTGCAGAAATATGTGGTGTTTTTTAACTACTGCAGCAATATGTGGTGTTTTTTAACTACTGCAGAAATATGTGGTGTTTTTTAACTACTGCAGCAATATGTGGTGTTTTTTAACTACTGCAGCCATATGTGGTGTTTTTTAACTACTGCAGCAATATGTAGTGGTTTTTAACTACTGCAGCAATGTGCGGTGTTTTTTAACTACTGCAGTAATATGCGGTGTTTTTTAACTACTGCAGCAATATGTAGTGTTTTTAACTACTGCAGCAATATGTGGTGTTTTTTAACTACTGCAGAAATATGTGGTGTTTTTTAACTACTGCAGCAATATGTGGTGTTTTTTAACTACTGCAGCAGCAATATGTAGTGTTTTTTAACTACTGCAGCAATATGTAGTGTTTTTTAACTACTGCAGCAATATGTGGTGTTTTTTAACTACTGCAGAAATATGTGGTGTTTTTTAACTACTGCAGCAATATGTGGTGTTTTTTAACTACTGCAGCCATATGTGGTGTTTTTTAACTACTGCAGCAATATGTAGTGGTTTTTAACTACTGCAGCAATGTGCGGTGTTTTTTAACTACTGCAGTAATATGCGGTGTTTTTTAACTACTGCAGCAATATGTAGTGTTTTTAACTACTGCAGCAATATGTGGTGTTTTTAACTACTGCAGCAATATGAGCTATTTGTTTACTACTGCAGTAATATGTGGTGTTTTTTAACTACTGCAGCAATATGTGCTATTTGTTTACTACTGCAGTAATATGTGGTGTTTTTTAACTACTGCAGCAATATGTGGTGTTTTTTAACTACTACAGCAATATGTGGTGTTTTTTAACTACTGCAGCAATATGTGGTGTTTTTTAACTACTGCAGCAATATGTGGATGAATGTGAGAGACACGCACTCTTAACTCAACTTCAATATCCTAAGTCTTTCATATTTTCTTTCATCTTTTATGTTGTTTAATTTAGAAACCCCCAGTTCACATAGTACGTGATTATTCCGCGACACACTAATTGGAACCGATAATCTAGAGGCATCTCATAGTTGAAAGCACTCTTGTCTTTGCTTAATTCTGCTACACATGCGCTCTTTCGTTACTCAACAAAATATCACGTGACAGTCTTGGTATATTTATCTCCTTTTATCGGCTCTCATCTTGCAACATCAAGTCCAAATCAATTCAAATCCTCTTTGAGACAACCTTTGAATCGTTTATGCGGTTTATGCTGTGACGTGTATTTACTGTTAGTTTCCCATAAATAATCTGTCTGTCATCAGTGCGACGGACAATGCAGCCTGTGTTTACTCATCAGAAGGAAAAGTTACCAAAACTGATCCAAACTGATCGAATTACCAAAAGCTTCATGAGTCTGCGGAATACGTCTATTTATTTCAGCATGCAACGCTTCGTTTGTCGATATAACACTGTCAAGATCCATTCACAGATCCACTGCACAGTCTGTGTTCTTCAGCAAGTACGTCCGGTTTCTGATACCGGTTGTCAGGGTCTGCGGTAAACATAGCATTTGTCTTATCCAGGCTTGTACACGCCGATGCAAATAATATCCTGCACATAATTCTGAAAGTGGGCTACAGAATTCACGGCGTCTGCAGCTTCCAAACAAAATTGTAGATTGTGCAGCTGACCCAATGTGCAAAATCGAAGATACACATTTTTGTCACAATTATTGACAGCTAATACGAAAGTTACGGCAAAAGTAGATGTAAAACAACGTAATTGCGTGTGTACATCTTGTTTAACACCATTGTTTAACACCAATGTTTAACACCAATGTTTAACACCAATGTTTAACACCATTGTTAAACACCAATGTTTAACACCATTGTTTAACACCAATGTTTAACACCATTGTTGAACACCAATGTTGAACACCAATGTTTAACACCATTGTTGAACACCATTGTTGAACACCATTGTTTAACACCAATGTTTAACACCATTGTTGAACACCAATGTTTAACACCATTGTTTAACACCAATGTTTAACACCATTGTTGAACACCATTGTTTAACACCATTGTTGAACACCAATGTTTAACACCATTGTTTAACACCAATGTTTAACAGCATTTTTGAACACCAATGTTTTACACCAATGTTTTACACCATGTTGAACACCAATGTTTTACACCAATGTTTAACACCATTGTTTTACACCAATGTTTTACACCATTGTTGAACACCATTGTTGAACACCATTTTTTTTTTACATAGGCGTCACCACATTATCAAGGCCAAGAGGCCACTCAAGGATAAGGGTTAAAGAGTGTACATTAGAAATTGGACAATATAGTAATCATTAGTAATGAAAATTTGGTAAATTTGATAACTTATATGGAACGGCTCATCAAGAACTTATTTACGCCAGACTTAAAGACAACCATATTGTAGTCAGCCGGAAAGCAGGAAAACGGAAGACAATTCCACAGGCGTGCAGTTCTAAGAAAGAAGCTCTGTTCATGGAATCTACGTTTAGGTTTAGGCACAGATAAAGAGTGGGGGGAATTATTGATAGTGTTTACAGCTAGACGAGTGTTTCTTGTGAAAGTTTGGCGAGGGGGGACCATAGATTGAAGCTCAGTCGAACACTTTCCATGAAAATAATGATACATCTGAGACAAACTCGCAACATCTCTTCTGTGAGATAGAGGTTGCAAGGAAGAGAAAAGGACATCTCCTACGAGGCTACGAAGTCTATTTTGAACTCTATCAAGGCAGGCCAAGTCCTTTCTAGCAGCTCCTGCCCAGATGTGGCAACAGTATTCCATCCTTGGACGTACCTGGCTCTTATATAGATAGAGAATAGCATCAGCAGTGAGATATCTACAGGATCGATAGAAAGATCCCACCATTTTTCCAGCAGCCCTGGCAACAGATTTGATGTACGTGTTCCATTTAAGATCAGGAGTAATGGTCAAGCCAAGAAGCTTGTCAAAACTTGAGGCCTCCTGAAGACGAGAGCCATTCATTTCAGTTGATGCCAGATGTGGATCAGAATGTTGATGATGAAAAGAGAGAAGCTTGGTTTTAGATGCATTAAAAGTAACCAGCCACTCCTTACCCCATTGTACTACGTGCTCAAGATCAGAGGAGAGAGAATTGGAGAGAACTTGGTCGTTTACTGTCTTAGATGTGCTACCATAAATGGTAGTGTCGTCAGCATAGATGTCTACAAATGATGTAAGGATGTGATTTGGAAGATCATTAATATAGATCAGGAAAAGAGTTGGGCCCAGGATGGATCCCTGAGGGACCCCGGCATTAATACTGTGAGCTTCTGATTTTTGCCCCTCAACTACTACTCTTATGAACCTATCAGAAAGAAATGATTTAATAATTGAGAAGACATTTCCAGCAATACCATAGCTAGAGATCTTATGAAGTAAACCTTTATGCCATACCCTATCAAAGGCCTTAGATATGTCAAGAGCAATTGCCCTAGAAAGGTTGCCTCCGTTGAGAGATTTGCTAATCGTATGAGATATAACTGTAAGCACATCTGCTGTAGATCTAGCAGAACGGAAACCATATTGAGTGTCACTAAGAAGGTTATTTTTATTGAGATGGTTGATTACTTCTGTATTTAACACAGATTCCAGCAACTTACTCATGACGCACAGGAGACTTATTGGCCTGTACTGAGAGGGGGATGAGCGATCACCTGAATTCTTAAATACAGGGCATACTGATGAAATTTTCCAGGGAGATGGGAAACTATTCTCCTTAAGACAACGTTTAAACAGTTTTGTAAGTATGGGCGCTAGTTCAGGTTGAAGTTTTTTGAGTACTATAATTGGAATACCGTCAGGGCCAGTTGCTTTACTGGAATCAAGGTTTTTGATTAGCTTGGCAACATCACGTACAGATATACATATATCACATAGCGTGTTTTCTGATACAGGAGGAAATATTGGGGGTTGGCAGCCTTGATTGCAAAGGGTAGAATTAGCTGCAAAGTTCTTGACAAAGAGTTTGGCTTTGTCTGATGCTGACGAGATTACCTCAGGTCCATTAATAATAGTTGGGATGGAGCACACGCTTCTGTTCAGGATTCTGTTTGCTATTTGCCAAAACTGGTGGGAACCAAGCCGCTGCTCAGCTACTTTGGACTTAACCGATTGAGCATACAACTCTCTTGCATTCTTTATTACTTTCTTACAATGGTTGCTGGCAGTCCTGAAAGCGGCTTTAGTTTTCATACATCTATTATGTTGGAAACAGTGGAAAAAGTGATTTCTGTGCGCAATTGCAGCAGCACATTCTGGAGAGAACCATGGCTGGCTGTTAAGGTTTTTGCTGAAACTTTTTCGAGGGTATGAAACGGTCAATACCTACAATTAACCATTCCGTCAGGTCTAATACTATAGAGGACACATCCTTTTTAAACATGGAATGCAGAGGTAGATCAGATATAAATGTACGGAAGCTATCCCAGTCAGCCTTAGTGTATCGATATACTGTACGATGGAGAGGTACGTCTGGGGACTTATTACATTTCATTTTTATCTTAATTGATACAACAGAGTGGTCGGAAGATCCAAGAGGCGACAGAACAGAAACTGAACATAGTTCAGGGCAAGTTGTGAGAAAAAGGTCTAGTAGGCTCGCATACTGGCCGTCATTGTCGGGCACACGGGTGGGTTCCTGAACAATCTGAGTGAGGTCATAGGCAATGGAGAAATCATGACAGAACCTCCCCTCATCATCGGTCTTGTTAGAGTGGGTCAACCATTCGACGTTGTGGACATTGAAGTCACCACATACGTGAATGTTAGCTGAAGGATAAGCAGATAGGACTTGGTCAATTTTCTCAGATATGCTTTGAAAGATAGTAACTCCGCTGTTATGGGGGCGATAGAGAGTAAATATAAATGCCGTAGTGTGAGCTAAAGCAACCCGGAAGCACATAGTGCAGTCAAGGAAGCAGGAGCTCGGGAGGGAATTTCAGTGTGTAGCAGTCCGAGGGAAAAAGTTATTTGAGTAAAAGGCTTTACAGCATTTAGGGATCTCTACAGTGTAAAGGTGGGATTTTGCTGCTGTTCGGGTTTGTCAAAAGTATTGTCGTCGAGGGGGTAATAGCGCTTTGAGTTCGTCAAAGCACTTGCCATTGAAATACTTGTAAAACAGGGTCAAGGATGCCACGATTTGGCGATGGGACAGACGTTGGAGTTTAGCTGATGGTGCAGGACGTATCAGGTTGACGACTCTTTTCTAAACCTTTTCTAAACCGCGGGAGACTAGTGGCAGATGATTTTCGGTCTTCGTTTTTTTTTTTTTCTTTTATCATCAGAGTTCTATTGGAGTTCTTGGTTGACTATTCTCTCTGAGGCCAATCTTAGGATATGTCCGAGCTAGCTTAAACGTCGTTTGCAGATTATTGACGATACCGACTGTTGGTTGGTGCGGTTTCTGGCTTCTTGTTTTGTAGTTTGATCGTTTCATTTGATCCCTGGAATCCTTTCTAAATCACTTCAAATCAAAATTTAATTTCTTTTCTTGATGATTTTGAAATACCAAGTTTTATTTTCATATAGAAGTGTGTAAAACAACGTGACACAAAATGTTTTTTATTCACTTTTCTTTTTTTCTTCTTTTTCTTTTTTCTTTTTCTATTTCTTTATTTTTTTTCTTTTTCTTTTCCTTTTTCTTTCTCTTTTTTCTTTTTTCTTTTTTCTTTTTTCTTTTTCTTTTTCTTTTTCTTTTTTCTTTTTCTTTTTCTTTTTCTTTTTTCCTTTCCTTTTCTTTTCTTTTTGTTTTTCTATTTCTTTATTTTTTTCTTTTCCTTTTTCTTCTTCTTTTTTCTTTTTTCTTTTTTCTTTTCCTTTTTCTTTTTCTTTTTCTTTTTCTTTTTTCTTTTTTCTTTTTCTTTTCCTTTTTCTTTTTCTTTTTCTTTTCTTTTCTTTTTTCTTTTTTCTTTTTCTTTTTCTTTTCTTTTTCTTTTTCTTTTTCTTTTTCTTTTTCTTTTTCTTTTTCTTTTTCTTTTCTTTTTCTTTTTTCTTTTTCTTTTTCTTTTTCTTTTTTCTTTTTCTTTTCTTTTTCTTTTCCTTTTTCTTTTTCCTTTTTCTTTTTTCTTTTTCTTTTCCTTTTTCTTTTTCTTTTTCTTTTCCTTTTTCTTTTCCTTTGTTTCTTTTTTCTTTTTCTTTTCTTTTTTCTTTTTCTTTTTTTCTTTTTCTTTTTTCCTTTTCTTTTTTTTTCTTTTCCTTTTCCTTTTTCTTTTACTTTATCGAAAAACAATGGACCGTAAAAGTTAAAGGATGCAGTACACGCATGAAGCAGAACATTTTATTTATTATTTCGTTTTAAAATCTATGAAAAAAATATACCGAACATTATTTTTTGAAGTTATCCTAGTGAATCTAAATAACATTTAAATTGACAAATCAAATTTTGTTTCTGATTTGCCAACTTTTATTTAGAATTGTTGTGCCGTGTTATTGCAAATATGATAACGTACTTCATCGACATTTATTTCACAAATTACTTAAAAATATGTTGAAATAGTCACGTGACACACTGTTCGTAAATACTCAGACCAACTCAATAAACAGCAAGATCACACTACTTCACAGTAGAAATCGCCAGATACCTGAAGGCTTTCAACTCGAATAGCTTCCTTTCTCGAACCGCTTGTCTTTGGAATTCTCTCCTTGCTTCTTGTTTTCCTGACTGTATTAACATGCTGTTATTTTAATGTAATGTGAACAAAAATCTCGTTGCATAACTTTTCACTTCGTATGTCTCTTTAAATCTGGCACATAATTCACAGTATTTCCTTACATCTCAGTTATTATATATAATTTGTTATATTATATATATCTATATATCTATAAAAGTGGAAGTATATGTGTGTGTGCATTTCACTACCAAATAACTCTGTCAACTTTCGGTCTACAGACTCGAGATTTGACATAAGGAGTATTGAGATTTGGGAAAATCTTTTTAATTGGTTTTCGGCTAGAAATTTGGCTGTCAATGGGTCAAAGTTCAACGATTTGACCTTTGAAAACTCCACCAAACTCCTCCGCCAATTTTGGGTCTAAACACTTGAAATTTTAGATGTAGGTTACTTGGACATGGATCAAACATTTTAATTTGATTTGAGCCCAAAACAATAAATGTTAAGGGGTTAAAATTGGGTTCAATTCTTTTAAAAATTTGATCTCGGCGATCTCTAATAAATTACTCAGCCAATTTTTGGTCTAAACATTGTAAATTTTACATAGAGTTTATTCAGACATAAGGCAAGATTTAAAATCGGTTTTTGGCCACAGATTTAGCTGCCAAGGGGACAATTTTCAAAAGATTTTACCTTTGCGGTCTCTAGTAAACTATTTAGCCAATTTTGGGTCTAAACGTTTGAAATTTTATGTAAAAGGGGTATTCAGATATACTGCAAGCTTTTTAATTAGCCTTTGAGCGAAAATTTTTCTGCCAAGAGGTCAAAGTTGAAAGAGTTGACTTTTATAGACTCTATCAAACTCCTCCACCAATTTTTGGTCTAAACACTGGAAATTTTAGATGTAGGTTACATGGACATGAGTCAAAATTTTTAATATATATAAACGTATGCACATAAAGTTATGAACAGTACATAGAGCCTGAGCAAAGCCGGGCTGAACTGCGAGTATTATACATACATACATACATATATATATATATATATATATATATATATATATATATATATATATATATATATATATATATAATTTTTACGTACATATAACTTTTATGTATGTAAACACATATTAAAACTATGAATAAAAATATGTCCGTCAAAAGAGACGACTTAATGCATGCATTTGCATGCAAGGGAGTAAAAACTATTTATCACTTTATCACTTAGGTAACTGAATTTAGATACAACGACGGCGTTTCCACGCTGTTGCCATGGCTAATAAATAATCAATAACAAAATATTCTATATATGTGTGTGAGAGAGAGAGAGGGGGGGAGATAGATAGATAGAGAGAGAGAGAGAGAGAGAGAGAGAGAAAGTAGAGACCTACAGACTGGTTCGCTGTATCACAGATCTTTAATATGGCTAGACATGAGAGTACAAATTTAGGGTTGAAATTGAAACACGATCGTTTCTTTGACAGTTCGAACTTTTATCCACTGCGCCATCGGCACAAGCCACGAGGAATGCAAATCTTAATGTTTATATAAACAATATCAGTAGTTAGAAAGTGTCCCAATCATTTTTATGAAGATCTTTGCATTATCCCAGATGACAGTTTGCGCTTTTACTTCTCATAGTGCTCAGCCCATGAATAGATGGGTGGCATATCAATAGTCATCCACAGACGGTTTTGCTGTATCACAGCTCTCCAGTGTGGCCAGATATGCGAGTGTTTCAGGCAGATGAAGTTTAGAGATCGTTGTGATGGCAACAACAATTTCTAGCACCAGATCAATGATTTTGCTCATGTTTATTTTATTTCGTTTTATTTGCCGCCAAGCTCAGAGTTCAAAGGTTATGGGTCAATTGGTAAAACATCCTGTGTCGTTCATGATCGTTAACGTTACACTGAGTGGGCATCTAGGCCTTTTCGTCTCTTGTTCTCTTCCTCTCTTTTTTAATCTCTTTTTTAATGCTGCCTAAGCAAATCACTGTTTGCTCGAATTAGTGTAAAATTACGTCTTTTGTTTTGGTAAGTTATCCCCCTCCCCTAAAGTGTACGCACCCTAGAATGAAAAAATAGAGGGGAACTCGTCAAGGAGCATGGTTGACTTTTTCTTCCTTTTATTTTGACATTTAAACTCACATCAAAACACGCGCGCATGCGCAAGCACTGGCACACGCACGCACATACGCAATAAAAATCTATCTATATATCTATAAAAGTGAGAATGTGTGTGTGTGTGTGTGTGTGTGTGTGTGTGTGTGTGTGTGTGTGTGTGTATGCGTGCGTGCGTGCGTGAGAAGGCACTTTTCAACTTATATCCTAAAAGAATGTTTGATCTATAGACTTGAAAGTTGGTATATAGGTTATTCAGACACGTGGAAAACTTTTTGATAGGTTTTCATACGGAAAAAAGGAGTTCTAATAGATCCAAATTGAAGAAATTGGTACGTGAGAGTCGTCGGATTTGTCTGTTTGCTAACTTTTTCACGATTGCGCATGGGTCAATGATTCACATGACAGATTCCTTATGAATAAGTAGGTTTGAAAACAATTTTTAAAGATCGTATCAAGTTGGCCTAGTAGTTATCGGACGACTCACTATCTTTAGGTTTTGGTTTTGATATCAGCTGGAGTATTTTTTTTTTTTTTACTTACAAGAAGTGAACTGTTTAGAAAAAAAACATAATACTTGCATGCATACGTTAAAATATAATATTTATGCGTATTTTACGACCGGGCAACGCCGGACGGCCTGCTAGTCATCTATAATCAGACACACATACATGCAACTAATGTTATGTATGAGGATTGTATAAACATGGAATTTCAGTTGGGAGTTTTTTCTTTTAACATGAGAGTTACTTTTTCTATTTTATTACTAACTAGCCATCTTTATCCGGCGTTTCGTGGTAGTGTATTGACTTGTAAATTATTTTCGAACAAGAGGAAGTAACTCTGTATCGACGAATACAGAGTTGTGTACATTGTTTTAAAATGAGATTCGTATGAAAATAATTCCGACCCGCTTAAAGTATTTTCTAGAAAGAATTCCATATGTTAAAAAATACTTTCATATATATATACAAAGCTACAATTTGCCCATCCCAGGAGTAATGCTTGCATCTACTACTATTCTTCCATTGTTAGAGAAGGTAAAAATAAAGAGTCTCAAATCTAATAGGTCCCGCACTTTCAGCCAAGCTCAACCCCCTGTCTCATCGCAACAGCGTTGCATCCCTGTGTCTGTTTGACAAGTAGTTTAACTGAATGTGCTCAAATAACTTATAACACATGTGCCCTCTATAGTAATCGTTAATAAATGAAAATTCGGTAAATTTGTTAACAAGTGGAGCGGCTAATCAAGAACTTGTTTACGTTAGACTTGAAGACAACCATATTGTAGTCAGCTGGAAAGCAGGAAAACGGAAGAAAATTCCACAGGCGTGCAGTTCTAACAAAGAAGCTTTGTTCATGGAATCTACGTTTAGGTTTAGGCACAGATAAAGAGTGGGGGGAATTATTAATAGTGTTTTCAGCTAAACGAGTGTTTCTTGTGAAAGTTTGACGAGGGGGGACCATAGACTGAAGCTCAGTCGAGCTAGCTGAAATTTTGCATGTGCATTGATTTATATCTCTACGGGTTATGTGGCAAATTACAGCTCTGAACTAATTGTGGTTTCTGTTTTACAGGTGTTTGAACTGAGTCAGGTGTAAAATGAAGCCTGTTGAATGTCGAGCAGTGATCCGGTTTTTGTATTTGAAAGGACGCACACCACAGGAGACTTTTGATGAAATGAAAGAAACTTATGGTGATAATGCCCCATCATATGACCTTGTAAAACGCTGGAATCGTGAATTCAAACATGGCCGGAAGTCTGTGGAAACAGCTCCCAGATCTGGTCGCCCCACTTCTGCCATTGATCAGGCATCTGTTCGTCAAGTTGAGGCTGTCATTTTGGGAGATCGGCGCATTACTATTCGCCAAATAGCCCAAGATGTCAAGATTAGTACAGGGTCTGTGGAAACTATCATTCATGACCATTTGCATATGCATAAGGTGTCTGCTAGATGGATTCACAGGTTGCTCACACCATTCCAGAAGCGAGAACGCGTCGAGTGATCGAGGATGAATTTGGAGATGTGCCAAGAAGATGAGTCAAAGTTTTTCAAAAGACTGATTACACAGGATGAAATCTCGGCCCATCACTATGATCTAGAGACCAAAGCCCAGTCAATGCAGTGGAAACCCTTGGACTCACTACCTCCAAAAAAGACAAGGGTGCAGTCCTCCGCTGGCAATGTCATGCTCACAGTCTTCTGGGACCAGGACGGAGTAGTGATGACAGATTTCCTGACAAAGGATACCACAATTACAGGAGCCTATTATGTTTCACTTTTGAGGAAATTAAGGGAAGCTATCAAAATCAAGAGGCGGGGCAAGATCAGCAAAGGTACTCTCCTCCTGCAGGACAACGCTCCGGTCCACAACTCGCATATCGCCACGTCAGAAGCACGGGCGTGTGGTTATGAAATCCTTTCCCATCCTCCCTACTCTCCTGACCCTTGTACCCTCTGACTTTGACCTCTTCCCAGCCATGAAGTTGTTTTTGAAAGGAAAGCGTTTCCCAGATGATGCAGCCTTGATTTCTGAAGCCACGCCGTGGTTGGAGGACCAACCTGGAGTGTTCTAAAAAAAACGGTCTCCAGAGCTGCATCAAACGATGGGAGAAATGCATAACTCTGGGTGGTTTCTATGTAGAGAAAGACTAATAACTGTGCCAAGTTTTGTTGCTCTACTGCTATGGGAAGTGGGTCAGGGGCATTACTTATTGCACGCTCCTCGTAGGTTCCTTGGACATGGATCTAACTTAATAATGTGATTTGAGCTCAAAACAATAAATGTTAAGGGGTCATAATAGGAGCCAAAGTTTTAAAATATTTGACCTCTCCGGTCTCTACCAAATTACTATGACAATTTCTGGTCTAAACATTTGAAATTTTGCAGAAAGGGTATTCAAAGATTGGGCAAGCTTTTTAATCGGTTTGGGTCGAAAATTTGAGCTATCAATATATAAGTGTATATATGCATGTTTGCATGTCTTCCTAAAACTTTCGACAGAGGCAACGGATTTTCACAAGATCAGTATCGTTTTGAAGCTCGACACTTCGGACGAAAAATACCAAAAGATTGTCTAAAAACATTAATTTCTTCACCCTCAACAGGGCACTTTTCTACAGGGAGGGGTCGCTTTTTTCGCCGATATTTTTGAAAGTCATCCTCTCCTTTCGATTGCCTAGCCTTAATTTAACCCTACGTCACCGGTTTGGCGGTGGTCGTAACAGCAAAGACGTCCGGTTTTTTCTCCGTTCTTTTCCTCCTTTGCGGTACGGGTTCGAGCCTGCTTCCTACTACCACATTTTTTTTTTTTTTGCTCAACACACACATCCAAACACCCGGGGAACGCCCGGCTGAAAGCTAGTATATATATATATATATATATATATATATATATATATATATATATATATATATATAATCGATCACAAAAAGTTTTATCAGCCGGTCACATCACGTGTCAATAGGAAAAAAAAAAGAAGATAATGGCCCTTTCTTTTTATCCTCTATGTTTTTTCTCCTGTTCCTTTTTTTTTTTTCGATTTTGATATCCACCTATTTTTTTTTTTTTTTTTTTTTTGCTTTCTTCACATATATATTAAGGACCATTATCTTTCTTATTCTTAATGACATGTGATGTAACCTCCTGATAATTTGTTTTGGTGATGATCGCTGAATCCTGAATAACTTCCATTACGGACTGCTTTTGTATAAGCAATATCGCCTGAGGAGATTTCTAGTTACTTGTAACTGACTTACCAAAACATGCTTATGAATATCTAGTGACATATTAATGTTTATCTAAAACAAATAAAAAGTATATATATATATATATATATATATATATATATATATATATATATATATATATATATATATATATATATATTGTTTTAACAAGAACCAAGACAAAAAATACTGGATTGATAGCAGCAAATAGTGTATTTCATCGTTAGTTACAATTGTTTCAAGACTATTCGGACAAATTCAAACATTTTGTCGTTCGAAAATTTTCACAGGAACATCCTTTCTTCAGACTTATTGATTAAAAAAACATTTTAACAATAAAACATTATATATATACACAAATAAAAACATTGTATATATAAACAAATAAAATATATTATATATATAGGTTAAGCTACGCTGATGAGAAGTAGTTACCTTGAAACATGCATGTACGTAGATTACTGTTTTAAAAATAATAAAAATAAGTAAAATGTTATATACGTCCAAATAAATTATGGGCGACTTTTTAAGTAAATAAAAATGAGCTTGGAGGTTCGAGCCGAAGCCGCTATTTAACCGTATTTAAAGTCAACAAGAAATCTCTCTCTCTCTGTCTCTCTGTCTGTCTGTCTCTCTCTCTCTCTCTCGCTATATATATGCATATATATATATATATATATATATATATATATATATATATATATATGTATATATATATACACTCATCCATGTATCTTAGGTAATTTAGTACACACACACACAATTTAGTACACACGCGCGCACGCGTGTGTTTGTACTACATTATCTAGAATACATGGATAAGTATATTACAATTTGATTAATGAGTACAACATTATCGTGAGGCTTGTTTTCGATCTTCACATCAATAACAAAAAACGTTTTACTTTATAAATAGTAAGAAAAAAAACCGTTGCATTGTTTTACTGTGAATTTTACTTTTTCAACCAATTTGAAACGACAAACGTTAACATTAGATGTGGTTTAACAATAAGATTATGACATGTTGAATGTTGTTCGAATTAAAATGTACTTAACATCATGAAAAATGAAATCTGAATAAAAAATAATTTTTAAATGAGTAAATATGCTAGTGTTAGATATTTTTCTCGTAAAATATGTGCAAAAGTTATAGCCCGTTGATTTCAAATAGGTGATTTATGCCAAATTGATGGTTGAATATGGTTAAATGTGTGTTTATTTTTGCATTAAATACTAATCCTTATTAGTTCCTATTAATTAATAATTATGCATCGAACGCCCGAACGGATATCATAACTCTTAGTTCGTTTCACTTTATCATAACAAAGGCTAATACAAAATTTTAAGCAGAGCGGCCCAATAGTTTGCGAGAAAAAGTGAAATAGTCAAGCAGACAAACGGACAGATTAAGAAAAATATAAAATAGATTATCAAATTATTAGCTAGACAACGTCATATTTGATAGTAAAATATTTGATATGGCGTCCTGATTTAAAAAATCTATTAATGCGCGATAATAGCTTGTCCAAAACGTTCAGCGTGTAATAATCTTAAAAATAAAATACCTATCACTTTTTAAAGCATGAATAACCCTCTAATCTTAACATTTGCATTTAAAATTATTTCTTGGGGGGGGGGGGGGGGTCGTTTCTAAAACCATGCGTGCCAAAACGTCCGAGGAGTAAATGTCCGCCGAACCTACAACAAACACGTCAGCGTTTAAAAAGACGACACGCGAATCAGCATCGAAAAGAAACACGTGTAAAACAGAGAAATCGTCGACACGTGGAATAGGCTAATCTATACGTCATCTTTTCATACCTCTCTCTCTCTCTCTCTCTCTCTCTCTCTCTCTCTCTCTCTCTCTCTCTAGAGAGAGAGAGAGATATTTATTTATTATTTTTAAAAAAGTAATCGACGTAAAAACACAACAATAAATAAATAAATAAATAAATATATATATATATATGCAAATTAGCTAAATCTTTTGCAGATGAATGCAATTCCACAACCCATATATAACAAAGTTGTATTTTCTTTAGAAAAAAGTGTTTTAATATGATATATATATATATATATAACTAAATTTACTCACATAAAATTAATATACGGAAGTATAGATTTATGCGTAAACTTTAAGTATTTACTTCAAAAGTGCTCAATACGTAGGTAGAACTAGTTAGTAATTTATAGCCATATATATTTTATAAATCACTGTATATGTATATATATATATATATAAGAGCAAATAGTTAATAAAACATGTTAAAAACATATTTAATTTGAAAAGGAAACACTAAATATTTTTATCTTATGTATATATATATATATATATATATATATATATATATATATATATATATATATATATATATATATATATATTTCAACACTTCTCTTTTACCCTCTCTCTCCCATTTCCCCCCTCTCCTCTTTCTCGGCCGTTATTTCTTTCTTTCTTTTTATCTCTCTTTATCTCTCTTTATCTTTTTTGTTTGCTCTCTCTTTATCTTCTTCATCTTTTCTCCCACTCTTTTAACGCCTTTTCTTTCTCTCTCGCTTTCTCCCTCTCCCTCTCTTTTTACTTTTTTTCCTTATTTTATTCCATCTCCCCCTCCCCCCTCTCTCTCTCTCTGTCCATTTTTATCACTAAATCCTTTCTCTCTCTCTCCCTCCCTTTATCTTTTCTCACCTATTCTGCGTCTCTCTTTTTTCTCTTTCTCTTCTTCCTCTATCCCTCTACTTTTCTCTTTCTCTCCCTGTATCTTCTCTCTTTTCATTTTTTTTTTGTCGCGTTCATCTTTTCACTCTCTCTTACTCCGTCTCTCTTTTTTTTTTCGTTCTCTATCTCTCTTTCTTCCTCCCCCTCTCCCTATGTATCTTTCTTTCTCTTCCCCCTTCTCCTTCATTATATAACCCTTTCTCTTTTTCTCTTTCCCTATCTCCCTTCTGTCTCTCCTTCTCCACACACACACACACACACACACACACACATTCTCTCCCAAAAGATCTAAAGCTGACCAACACACAGTCAATAATATCTCATTATTGATGCATATGTTGATATAGACAACAATTATTCTTGTATTCATTACCGAACAGAAAGATCCGATGTTGTCCGGGATGGAGTGAGTAATCCTGTGACCTTTTCATAACTCAGTATTACTTATCTTTTTCTTATTTAATATGTAAAATTTTACGAGTGGGGCCCAACTATGTATTCATCATCGATTGAGTGGAAGGATTGTATAGATGCAGTTACATCAACCGAAATGGATTATGGTAAATTTATATTCATTAACCCTCACCAACGAGAGACAAGGCCTATTAACTTAAAACAGGCGTCAGGCATATTAGTCAAAGCAAGGAAGATCTGACAAGCAGTCGGACTAACCATCGTAAATGACAGCTTTTTGAAAAATAGATGAAAACACTTTAAAAAATATATTGAAAAAGAGATAAAAAATAGAAAACGATTTATACTTAAATTTAAATATAAAAAAAAAAATCAAAACAAGAATTAATTCGAAAAGAAGAGTTGTGCGTTGTCTTTGTGTTAAAAAAAAAACTTTGTGGCTTATCATCAATTCCAAGGATTAAAATTCGTTTATTATTTTTATTGTGAATAATTTGCAAATAATTCTTACATTTTTATTACAATAAAAACAAAAAGATAAGCGAATGAAGAAAGGGCAATTATATATATATATATATATATATATATATATATATATATATATATATATATATATATACTAGCATTTCCCAAATCTCAGTACCCTGTATATCAAATTATTCAGAGTTATTGCAATGTACACACACATACAGACAGACAGATACACAGACACACAGACACACAGATATAGATATACTAGCATGGGTGCCTGGCGTTTCCCGGGTATTTGAAGATGAATGTTGAGCAAAAAAAAAAAAAAAATAGTCAATTTTTTTAACTTTGACCCGTATTATGACCTCTTAAAATGTATTGTTTTGGGCTCAAATCTAGTAATTAAGTTAGATCCATGGTCAAGGAATCTATATCTAAAATTTCAAGTTTTTAGACCACAAAATGTCGGAGGAGATTGGTAGAGTTCTCAAAGGTCAAATCATTGAACTTTGACCCCTTAATCGAAAAATTTCTGACCGAAAACGAATTACATCGATTTTCCCAAATGTCAGTACATAGTATATCAAATTTCGAGTCTGTAGACTTAAAATTGACAGAGTTATTGCATAGGGAAATGTACACACACAGACACACAGATACACAGATACACACACAGAGACACGTTCACTTTTATAGATAGATAGATAGATAGATAGATAGATAGATAGATTTGTTTAACAAAAATATATACGTTTACATAAATATATATGGAAACAATTTTGTGTTTACGAGGGGCGTGCAATAAGTAATGCCCCTGACTCACTTCCCATGGCAGTAGAGCAACAACACTTGGCACAATTATTAGTCTTTCTCTACATAAGAACCACCCAGAGTTATGCATTTCTCCCATCGTTTGATACAGCTCTGAAGACCGTTTTTGTAGAACACTCCAGGTTGGTCCTCCAACCACGGCGTGACTTCAGAAATCAAGGCTGCATCATCTGGGAAACGCTTTCCTTTCAAAAACAACTTCATGGCTGGGAAGAGGTCAAAGTCAGAGGGTGCACGGGTCAGGAGAGTAGGGAGGATGGGGGATGGTTTCATAACCACACGCCCGTGCTTCTGACCTGGTGATATGCGAGTTGTGGACCGGAGCGTTGTCCTACAGGAGGAGGGTAACTTTGCTGATCTTGCCCCGCCTCTTGATTTTGATCGCTTCCCTTAATTTCCTCAAAAGTGAAGCATAATAGGCTCCTGTAATTGTTGTACCCTTTGTCAGGAAATCTGCCATCACTACTCCGTCCTGGTTCCAGAAGACTGTGAGCATGACCTTGCCAGCGGAGGGCTGCACCCTTGTCTTTTTTGGAGATGGTGAGTCGAAGGGTTTCCACTGCATTGACTGGGCTTTTGTCTCTAGATCATAGTGATGGGCCCAGATTTCATCCTGTGCAATCAGTCTTTTGAAAAACTTTGACTCATCTTCTTGGCACATCTCCAAATTCATCCTCGAGCACTCGACGCGTTCTCGCTTCTGGAATAGTGTGAGCAACCTGTGAATCCATCTAGCAGACACCTTATGCATATGCAAATGGTCATGAATGATAGTTTCCACAGACCCTGTACTAATCTTGACATCTTGGGCTATTTGGCGAATAGTAAGCGCCGATCTCCCAAAATGACAGCCTCAACTTGACGGACAAATGCCTCATCAATGGCAGAAGTGGGGGGGGGCAACCAGATCTGGGAGCTGTTTCCACAGACTTCCGGCCATGTTTGAATTCACGATGCCAGCGTTTTACAAGGTCATATGATGCGCATTATCACCATAAGTTTCTTTCATTTCATCAAAAGTCTCCTGTGGTGTGCGTCCTTTCAAATACAAAAACCGGATCACTGCTTGACATTCAACAGGCTTCATTTTACACATGACTCAGTTCAAACACCTGTAAAACAGAAACCATAATTAATTCAGAGCTGTAATTTGCCACATAACCCGTAGAGATATAAATCATTGCACATGCAAAATTTCAAAAGTGGGTCAGGGGCATTACTTATTGCACGCCCCTCGTACTATCAACTTTTTTCGCAAACATTATGCAAGTATAAATCGTGTAGAATATCTGCATGAATATAATTACAGGTAATAGTTAACTAAAGATGATTATCCCATTAAAAAGCCGAAGCAACTAATAGGGAATTAATTAAAATGAATGTTTAAAAGAATATGCAAATTAGCTAGATCGTTTGCTAGTGAATGCAATTCCATAACCAAGATATAAGAAAATTGTATTTTCTTTTTAAATAAATACAAAAGAGGGCTTTTAATATGAATATCTATACACACACAAAAAAACTGAATTTATATATATATATATATATATGTATAAGGACAAGTAGTTAATAAAACATGTTAAAAACATATTTAATTTTATATATATATATATATATAGGGTGACCCCAAAAAAACAAAAGCTAAATAGAGGCCATCTAGAACATATGCTGTAGAACGGAGAAAAAAGGCCAAAACCCTAGTGTTTCGATATGATGTTTTGAATATAATAAACTAGTTATGACCAAAGTTTAATTTAATTTGGACAAAATACTAAGAAACGGGGCCTAATTATATATATAACTATTTTATTTAATCACATAAATTAATATACAAAAATATAATTTTATGCGTAAATTTTATGTGTGGCTTAATTGTCATATATATTTTCATAACTTACTATATATATATATATATATATATATATATATATAAAAGGAAATGTGTGTTTGTTACTTACCTATAATTTAAAAAATAACTGCTGGTCCGATTGCTTCGACATTTTGGTATAGCGTTTTCATCGTACCCATGCGTGTTTTTATATGTCTCTTTTTAATTACAACATGATTTTTTTGTGTAACGATGTTGCAATTTTGTTATATGGAGAACTGTCACCGCCGGTGGTTCACCAGTCACGTGACACCGATTATACTTTCACAAATGTTTAGAGTATAGGCTAAATGTGTTCATTTTCACAATAATAAATGTCTGCAGAATACCAGTAAACCGTTTTTATTATGTTTATTTACTTTATAAATGTATTGTATATTATTCACTATTTTTTAAAAATAAACATGTTCATAAAATGAGTATTAAATATATTTGAGTACTACGTATCAGCCGGATTTTGTCGAGACACAGATCGGACTTAGTTGCTCTTTGACGTAACACGCCGATCAGCCAATCTTTTATACAAAAATACTTGTAAAAATACTTGAAAAAAAAATTGTTTTCAATTTTCCTTGACAAAAAAAAAAAAAAAAAAAAATGGCAAAATACGTTTGAAAAAAATTAGTTTTTTTCTTTGAACCTCTTTAAAAAATATTTCCTTAAAATTATTCCCCCCCCCCAGTCCTTTTGCTTGTAACCTTTTCTTGACGGTTATTTAAAAAAAATAAATAAACAATGATAAAACACCAAATTACAATAGGTCGTTTTCAAGCCTGCCTTCCTTTTGCCACTTTTTTTTTTTTGCTCAACACACACCTCCAAACATCCGGGCAACACCGTGCACCCATGCTAGCATATATATATAGAAGTGAAATTGATTGTGTGTGTATGTCTGTGTGTGTACATTTCCCTACGAAACTACTCTCTCAATTTTCAGTCTACAGACTAGAGATTTAGGAATATCTTTTTAACCAGTTTCTGGACAGAAATTTGGCTGTCAAGGTGTCAAAGTTCAACGATTTGAACCTTTGAGAACTCTACCAAACTCCTTCGCCAATTTTGTGTCTAAACACTTGAAATTTTAGATGTAGGTTACTTGGACATGGATCAAACTTTATAATTTGATTTGAGCCCAAAACAGTAAATGTTAACGGATCAAAACTGAGATCAAAATTTTTAAAAATTGATCTCTGCGGTCTCTACCAAATTACTCAGTCAATTTTTGGCTTTAACATTTGAAATTTTACATAAAGTGTATTTAGACATAGAGCAAGCTTTTTAATCGGTTTTGACCGAAAATTTTGCTGCCAATGGATCAAAGTCCAAAAGATTTTACCTTTGCGGTCTCTAGAAAACTATTAAGCCAATTTTGGATCTAAACATTTTAAATTTAACATAAAGGGTATTTAGATATGCAGCAAGCTTTTTAATCAGGTTTGGAGGCAAAAGTTTGGCTGTGAAGAGGTCAAAGTTGAAAGAGCTGACCTTTGCAGGCTCTGGCAAACTCCGCCGCCAATTCTTAAAGCAACAACTAATTCTATTAATTTTTAATTTCTTCACTCTTTTGATTTTCAAACTTCAAGATGATATCTAATGAGTTTGATTTGCAAGAACAATATTGTTCCACGTTCCTAAAATGCAATATTTTGCACAATTCCCAACTTGGCATTTCCGCCCAATCATGTCGTTAGCTTAAACCATCTGGGCCATCCTGCTATGTCCACTTATGTGTGCTTGACATTTTTCTTGCTTTCTCACAAGCAAGAGGTGCTTGTAGCGATCACCAAAGCGCGAGATACAACAAGTTTCGATAACACACTTGCGCACTTACATTTGCTTGTTTATGCGCATGCGTGCAGAAGATAACCACCATAATCACAAAAAGTACTATTGGAAACAAAAACAAAACATAGATTTCATACGTCATTATCTCTAACTTTAGGATAACGGACGATCTCTAGTAGTCGCGTGGAAAATACTAAGGTGTGTGTATGGGGGGGGCAGTTTTGTCAATTCTTTATTACATGATCCGTGCTGATAATGTTTGGCGGATATTACTAGACATTTCAAAGTTTTAAGAAAACATTTGCTAAATCGAATCAGCAAAGTAACCAAAACAGCTTAGTTACTAAATAAATAAATAAATAAAATAATTAAAAAAAAAAAAGTACATCCAAATTTTGCGTACTGTTCTTGTTAAAAAGTAACACTTCGCCCAACAAGCCTCGAGTTTAAGCAATAAAACACTTTTTATGCAAAATGAAGTTTTATTTTTGTGACGCTAAACACTGATTCCAACGCTTTTCTAGCAATTCGATGCCTTTTTAATAAAATGATTTCTCACTGGCATCAAAATATGGCGATATAATTTATTCATTAGAGCTAAATCTCTCTCAACAGATTATTCTTTTGTTTACAAACAATCAGTACTCGCTTGGTGGGGCAAGAACTAGAGAACATGGTTGGTACACAATTCATGTAGGTTTACTATCGATTCCATAAGTTTCACTTGGATGGGTAATTTATAAATTAATAATCCGATTGGACCATTTGAAGTTTAGTACTTTATAAAACACGTGGACTTTCATTAGTGATGCATCTATGTATTAGGCACGTGACTTATTGAATGATATTTTAAATTGACTATAAATATAATATTTCGTGCGTTCACATAAAATGTTATAAGGCCATATAATATTTTGTGCATCGATTTACAATATTTACTTCAATAGTACTTACTAGGTGAACAGAACTAGGTAGGAAGTTATAAAAATGCATGGCAATTAAGTTACACAAAATCTTCAGTGTTTCATCTTCATAGGGAATCGTCAGGCTAAAATTCGTTTTAGCCTGACGATTCCTTACGGGGATGAAACCTGGGGATATTTTTCTAACTTACTATATATATATACATATATATATATATATATATATATATATATATATATATATATATTTATATATATATATATATATATATTGTGCTTTCTTTTTTAAAATTAAATATGTTTTTAACTCTTTTTCAAGGTGTTTTTTAACATGTTTTATTAATCATTTGTTTATATATATATATATATATATATATATATATATATATATATATATATATATATATATATATATATATATATATAATTTATTGACCGGACTCTTTTTTTTTTTATTACATTTTCACCCCAAACAAGGCACATTGCCACTTTGGTGTAGGGGGATACTATCAGGGGAAACATCTACTGGGGTACTATGTAGGGATTTGGGCAGCGAGATGTTGGTTCACGTTGCACTTGAACTTATGCATGTCAGTACAGTTGGGGAAGCAGTGACCTGGAATGGAATTCCAAAGTCTAGCAGTTCTGGGGAAGAAACTACTGGAGTAGAAAGATCTTTTACATCTAGGGAACTCTACAGTGTGGGGGTGGGATTTTGCAGCTTGTCGGGTCTATCGAGGGTGTTTACGTCGTGGGGGCACAAGTTCATCAGAGCATTCACCATTATAATACTTGTAGAACAGGCAGAAGGATGCAACGTTTCGACGATGGGACAGAGGCTGAAGCTTAGATGCCAGTTTAGGGCCTATCAGATTTGCGACTCTCTTTTGAACCCTGTCAAGAAGCGAGAGACTAGTAGCCGATGCACCAGCCCAAATATGACAGCAATACTCCATACATGGGCGAATAGTGGCCTTGTAGAGGTACAGGATACTTTCGGGTGTTAGAAGTTTTCTATCACGGTAGAGAGAGCCCACCTTACTCGCAGCGGCCCTGGCAATGCTCTCGATGTAATTGTTCCAGCTCATGTTTCCTGTGAACGTTAGGCCAAGGAGCTTGAGAGACGTACTCTCAGATAAAGAGTCGTTGGCCATTGCTATAGGTGGTAGAGAAGGTTTCTTGTAATTATTGAATGAAACCAGTTTTGTCTTGGCAGCATTGAACGTGACCATCCATTTTTGTCCCCATTCCACTATTGATTGGAGGTCATCCTCTAGTGTTTCTGCCATTAAACAAAGAAGAAACCAGGAAAATATGCCTACTTCGGACTGTTACCTTGTGCCATGGATTACTCAAAATGCAGATTGGACCCCATTACCTCACTGCTACCAAAGACCTTCACTTAGGATTTTACCATGCAAATTGGATGTAAAATACAATAACATTTTCATTAACTTTCCTTATTCTATGATAATTAAATGCTTAAAAAACTTTTAATTATGATTTTCCATGTCTTACTGGTTTTAGCAAATAAGGTGTAAACCATTATAATTATTGGCTAATATTTTCTCTTCTGCAGAGATGGTAGACATCGAATTCCTACAGGATAAGGAGTTATAATATTTCAAATCTATTCTATTTCTTACATATAATAATAAAAAAATTTTGATTTGAAATTTAACCATTTCACGTCATAAATTTTAAATTTATTGAATTACTAAAATTGATGTATTGGCTCTATCTTGTATATTGAGCAATTTTTATTTAGATGGGATGGTCCTTATAGAATATTACTGTCAATAATATTTTTAAGGCCTATAATCACAGGTTTCTATACCAGTTGATTTGTTGGATAACTTTATTCTGAAGTATATATCTTCTATCTATATATATAAAAGCGAAAATGTATGTATGCATGTATGTATGTATGTATGTTTGTATGTATGCTTGTGTGTCTGCTAAAAACTTTCGACAGACACTACGAAAATTCACAAACTCGATATCATATTAAAGCCCCATCCTTCGCCCGAAAAATATCGCAAAATTGGCCCAAAACGTTCATTTTTTCTCCCCCAAATCGACAATTTTCGACAGGGGGAGGGGGTCAACAAAAACGGTCTTCTCGTGACGACGATCGGTTCTACGCATGCGCCAGATGACGTCATAACTTGATTTACTTTAAATAGTTGAAAAACTAAATTTCATGTACGTCGCGTTAGCGCAGTTGGTTAGCGCGTTGGTTCGTTATCTAAATATTTTGGGTTCGAATCGTGGTGTGAGATGTCTTTTTTTTTCGATTTTTTAAATTTAAATATTGAATCAGTGTTATTTAAGCCATTTTTCACGTAACGTTCGTTTTTCTGTTTTTTTTTACTTCGCTTATGCACCCCCGACCACACACCCAAAAACACCCGGGTATCCACCGATTTTTTAAATTTTAATATCGAAACAGGCTTATATAAGCCATTTTTCACGTGTTCGTTTTTCTGTTTTCTGTTTTGTTTTTTCGATTTTTACATTTAACATCGTTTGTTTGCCTTACCTTAGTTTTTTTTTTCCGATGTTGTGATTATCCCCCCCCCCGCTTAAGTTTTAACGTTCGTTTTTATGTTTTCTTTTTTTTACTTCGCTTATAACAAATAAACCTGGGCATTGACCTCATTTGCTGAATAGCTATTGCTTACGTCGTCGTCGTCGTCGTCGTCGTCGTCGTCGTCGTAACGCTCTACGACTTCCTTGCGGGCACCTGTCAATTCGGTTCTTACTAAAATACATTCAAACATCTTTCAGTAACTCATTCTGGCTGGCGGAACGTTTCATTTTTTTTTTTTTTTTTCACATTTTATTTTTAAACTTCGCCCCAGGGCTTCGGGTTCGATCCTATCCCCCCAGTTTATTTTTTATTTAAGAGCACACACATCTCCAAACACCTTGGCAACGCCCGGTACCCCCGCTAGTCTATCTATATAAAAGCGAAATTGTGTGTATGTATGTTCGCTTTTTGTGTATGTCCAAGAAAGGCTTTTTTCAGAGAAGCGGTCGGTCGGTTCGCAACTTCTTAAAACTTTTTATATCGCATATAAATCGTAATATCTCAGAATTAACAACGGAGCTCGCCTATCTATTTAATTTGCTCGACTTCGGGAAGATAAATATTCAACATTTGTCGCTTTCAGCATGTGGATTAGGCTTTTTCCTATAATAAAAGCGACACTAATTCTGGCGGTATTTTTCCGGTAGCGATCGCCGGAAATGTCCGAAAGCAATCAGCTTTGATCAATGTGGAAATATTTTCCTTATATCAAACAATTGCTATTCAATTTGGACAAGGGGAGCTGGTCTCCTCCCACCAACATCTTGGGAAAATAAAAATAAAAAAAGCGTTCCCCGCAGTAAATGAAATACTATCCCGCAGTCAAAGTTGATCTCATTAAGTCATTAAAACATTCACCTGCCAAATCTAAGTAATGAAATAAATTCAAACGTATTTCAGTTAATATCTCGCGGTGGGTCAATTGTTAAAGTTGCACACTTTTTTTCACACCTTAATTTCCAACTTCGCCTCAAGAGTTCGGGTTCGATCCTCATACTCACCTACCAAAACTTTTTTTAAAATTTTAACCCCGACCCCCGGAGTTTTGATTTACCCAAAACGACACACACCTCCAAACACCCGGGCAACGCCGGGTACCCTCCGCCAGTATAATATAAATCTGAATGTGTGTGTGTGTGCGTGTGTGTGTGTGGTCACGTATAGGCTCCTATGTGGTTGACTATTTTAAAAAACAGATTACATATAATGATAGGAGATGTATCGAGACACAGGAATGGGTATGTTTGATCTAGCAGAACGGTGCTTCATTAAAATTGTGGGGTCTGCGTTCGCGCCTGGTCCACAAAGTATGGAAATAAAAAATTTGAAAATTAAAAAAATACGTTTACAAGTGTTTTTGATATAGATGTACATAAGAATACTTTGATAAGTACGTTTTAACTTAAATAGGGATGGTATAATAAAATTGAGGAGTCTGCGTTCGCGCCTAGCCTCCATAGAATGGAAATAGGCACAAACTTTAATAAAGACTTTTCATATCTATCTGCGTAAGTATACTTTGATAATTATGTTTCAGTTTGAAAAAATATGGTATAATAAAATTATGGGGTGTTCGTTCGCACCTGACCTCCATAGAATGGAAATATGTCACAAAGTTTAACAAGGTTTTTTAATATAGATCCACAGAATATTGTGATAAGTGTTTCAGTGTGAACAGGTATGGTATAATAAATCATGGGGTTTATCTATTTCATTTTTACTTTCATCATATTTTGCTTTGGTTTTGATACCCCCAAATTCGAAGCTTTCTCTTTACAAGCCTTCTTTTTCATAACCTATCATACTTTCATAAATCAGAGTCGATTTTCTGTAGGCTGTTTTTGAACCCAGTCAACGACGGGTACTTTTTCTAGTATATATATTTCTAGTATATATATATATATATATATATATATATATATATATATATATATATATATATATCTTCACGCGGCAAAGAACTATGCCTTTCGCCCCAAAACTTCTTCAGATTGGCTACCTTCCTAAAAACTTTTCATCTTCAAGCTTTTGCACTTCAAAGCCATTTTATTTGGAACAACATTTTTTTTCTCTTCTGAAACTAAAATGTTTTACAAGCCCAGTAATCTTCACTTCATTGCATCGGGATAGAAATGCGCATAGTGACAGGTAGAAATTTTGAGGTTATTTACGAATTCTAAAATTGCACAAAGTTATTCAGACATAACCTGAAAATCGAAACGACCCGAAATTTATTGAAAAGAACACATTGTTTTTTTTTTCGGAATTGATAGTAATTAAATGACAAGAGTTTATCTCTGATAATGCGAGAAGCCTTTGATGACGGCTGCAATCCATTGAACATATTAAGAGCGCATTATTTATCGAAGGGGAAACCCAAAATTATTCGTTTATATATTGAGCTAACGTTTCTAAAACGCACGGAAGCCAATACGATAACATACTATGCAAGCCAATACGATAACATACTATGCAAGCCAATACGATAACATACTATGCAAGCCAATACGATAACATACTATGCAAGCCAATACGATAACATACTATGCAAGCCAATACGATAACATACTATGCAAGCCAATACGATAACATACTATGCAAGCCAATACGATAAAATACTATGCAAGCCAATACGATAACATACTATGCAAGCCAATACGATAACATACGATGCAAGCCGAAACAACATCAAATCGATTAAAAAATGTCTGGTGAAATAATAAATGACAAACTACTGATTTCTAGATACTGAAAGAATTGTCAGACCATTTTAAGCCGTTTATAATCGTGATAACCCAAAAAGAAAACCCACAACTTTTTAAAGAACAATTTTTCTCATGAAAAAAACAAAAAAAAACAACACTATCTGCCATTATTGTTATTATGGTTATCGAATGTGGATAAAAAAAATTTTCAAATGAGACTCCATTAAAAATGTGGAGAGTTCCACTAGTGTGATAGACATAGAGAGGCGAGAATCTGTCTCGGCAGCTGAAAGGCAGAAAAAGAAAAACAAAAAAAAAAACAAAAGCGGCCAAGATGGCGGATGTTGTCTTTTAAAACCTCCGGTCACGCGTAGATCTCAAGCAGTCTCGTGTGGTATCTGCAAATTGGGTGTGCCCGAAACATTATAAAAGGCGAGTCGCTGGGAGGAGTGAGAAAAACGTTTAAGACATGCGAATAGATAACGTCGATGTGTATCACATGTTGTGAACTCGACTCAACTTGTGACTAGCGAACCTCTGCTTGACGTTTTAACCAAAAAGTTTTGTTGATTTGCGTTAGACAAAGACTTCTGATACAACTAGTGAACATACGTTTTCATTTTTATGTATGTTTGAGACTTCAACAAACAGTAACAAATTTCCTGGGGATTGTGGGGCCACCATGCATGTAATCACGAAGGAATCAGATCTTATCAATTTTAATTCCAACTTTAACTCTCAGAGCCACTTTGTGAAGCTGGCTGATGGTAGTCGAGTAAATGATATAGTTTTGAAGAGAGGCGATGCTAAAATCTCCCTAAGAAATAATAAAGGTGAACTTTGTTACTGTTTTCTGGCAAACACTCTTTTAATTCCAACGTTTAAACAAAATATATTTTCTGTACAAGCTGCCATTAAATAAGGAGCAGATATAAATTTTAGCCCCAATAATGAACATTGGTGTACCCAAATACAACGTGTACCCAAATACCCAACTTGTATCCAAACTTGGTGTACCCAAATAGAACTTTATTCGATATTAAAGAAAATGAAAGATAATATTATTAAAAAGTGCAGTTCCATCAAAAACAGCCTGCCGTGATTAGGAAAGTTGGCATAAAATTATAGGACACTGCCATATTTCAGGTATCAAAAATTGGTTGACAAAATGAAAATAAAAACTTCTAAAATTTTCACACACAATGAAAAACGACGAAGTATTCAAATAAGATGATAAACTAAAAGACCACCAAAATTCTTTCACTAATGCATTGTGACTTGAACGGTCTTGTGAGACCCATGAAGAGAGATAATTTCAGGTATGCATTGAATTTTGTAGATGATTATTCCGGTTTAATAATGGTCTATTTCTTAACGAACAAATGCGGTGCTCTGCTAGCAACTAAATGATACTTAGCTGATATCGCTCCTTACAGAGCAGTAAAGTGTATTTGTTCTTACTATAGAACGGAAGTTAGTAACAGAGACTTTGAACTTTTATTAATTAACTGCATAGACATGTGAAATCGGTGCCTTATTCACCACACAAAAATGGGACAGCTGAAAAATCATGGCAGACTATTTTTGAAATAGCAAGATGTCTAATTATTGAATCTAAACTCCCCAAAAACTTATGGGCGTATGCATTAATAGCGATCGCATATATACGCCACAGATTTATTAATATCAGATTAAGCAAAACTCTGTATGAAGCATTCTGCGGTAGAACAAACAAATGCATATATTCGGTTCAACTTGCTTCGCATTCAAAGGTAAGAAAAGCAAATTATTTTAATAGTGAACAAGGTCTATTTCTCAACCACGACAAGGATAGTTCGGCATGTTTCGTATTTTCCAGACAAAAAATAAAATGAAACGAGTCCGGCGTGTAAAATTAAACGGCACATTTATTAAAAAAAAAAACACAACAAAAAAAATAACGAAAATTTGTTAAACAAAAAAGACAACCTTCTATTCATACATTTCGCGACAACGTGGATGCTGAGGCCGACAAAAATATTAATAATGATGATAACGATGATGCTGATGCTGATGGTAAAGTCGAAAACACGTCAGAATGATACTTAACAAAAAATAGAAAAAGGCAAGATTATCTGGTAGATTATTGCTATTTTTTTATTTTTACATGGGCGTCACCACTTATCAAGGCCCGAAGGCCACTCAGGGATAAGGGTTATTGCGTGTACAGTAATCAATGAGATAGTGTTGTAGTAATCATTAGTATTGGGGGTTTTGATAGAGTGGCTTACTTAAGGGGGCGGCTTTGTCAGGAGTTTGTTTATGTTGGACTTGAAGACGTCCAAGTTGTAGTCAGGTGGGAAACAGGCAAGCGGCAGAGAGTTCCACTGGCGTGCAGTTCTAAGAAAGAAGCTTTGCTCATGGAATCTACGTTTGGATTTAGGCACATGGAAAATACGCCGTTGGTGCCTTTAATTGAGAAAATTGCCAACAGTGGAAAGCGACTATGAAAGATGAAATTAACGCTTTAGTAGAAAATAATACCCATACGTTAGTACCCCACCGCCATCAAAGGATAAAAATATGTCTTCTCGATATGTCTTTGCAAAAAATATCTCAGCGTTAGGCGTTGAACAGTATAAAGAAATATATGTTGCCAAAGGATTTCCTTGATTTTATGGGAGAGTTTTCAATTAATTTGCTTGGGGTCAAGCGTAACACACTCAGAATTTTATTATAACTCTTATTGCAGTATCAACTTAACATCCATCAAAAGAATGTAAATAAAAATGTTTATTTAAATGCTGTGAAATTTATATTACCTTCAAAATAAACGTTGGGCATTGAAGCTTAACAAATCACTGTATGAGCTAACGTAAAGTGGTAGAAATTGGAATTAAATATTTTATAACATTTTGATTGAACAACAATTCAAACAATGGATTTGTTTGTGTACTAAAAAATTAAGAAATAAACTGATTTTAACCTTGTCGGTTGATGACATTTTAATTGCATCAAATTATGATGGAATGTTAATGGGTGTTAATAATAGATGAAATAAAAATTCAAAATGGCCGATCTTGATCAGACATGTTTTCTGGGCATAAAATTTACTTATGAAAAGAGAATTATTAAGATGAATCAATCAAGGAACATTGACAAAATCCTATTAAAGTTCGGAATGTAAGATTAAAAAAAATGCGCTATAGCAGTTGAAAATGATATTATAAATAAAAGAACGAACCCGGAATCTAAAATAATTGACTATAAACTATATCTACAGATCATAGGGGTCTTATATATTTAATGGCAGCCATATGCTCGATATATGTTACACGATAACAAAACTATCACAAAAGTATCAAAACCGACAATTAAGGATTTAAACAGGGCTAAAAAAAAGTCCTCCGTTATTTAAAAGGAACTAAGAAACATTCTTTAGTTTTAAGGAAATCTACAGGGTCCGTTTTTATTATTGTTATCCGTTTTAACTTTTAAGCCTTTCCCGTGACACCAATATCTCACATTCTTTTTTCAAATTTTTTCGGGCTTGTTCCAAGTGCGCCTAGCAGCATTGGTGTTATCTTGACTTTCTTTTTTTATTATTACATTTTCACCCAAAACAAGGCACAGTGCCACATTGATGTAGGAGGCTACTATCCGGGACATAAGTTGCAGGGATACTATGTAGGGAGTTGAGCAGCAAGATATCTGTTTATATTACACTTGAACTTATGCATGTCAGTACAGTTGGGGAAACAGAAACCCGGAAGGGAATTCAAAGACTAGCAGTTCTGGGGAAGAAACTATTAGAGTAGAAGGTTTCTTACATCTAGGGATCTCTAGTGTGTAGGGGTGGGATTTTGCTGTTTGTCAGGTTTGTCGAGAGTATTTATGTCGAGGGCGTACAAGGGCTTGTAGTTCATTGGAGCATCAATCATTAAAATACTTGTAGAACACACAGAGAGATACAACATTTCGTCGATGTGACAGAGGCTGTAACTTAGATGACAGTTCAGAACCTATCAGCTTAACGACTCTCTTTTGAACCCTGTCCAGGAGCGAGAAACTAGTAGAAGATGCACCACCCAAATGTGACAACAGTATTCCATACATGGGCGGATGGTGACCGTATAGAGGTACATGATACTTTCAGTAGCTTTCTAGCACAGTAGAGAGAGCCCACCTTCTTTACAACTGTTCCAACTCATGTTCCATGTGAACGTTAAGCCGAGGAGTTTGAACGAAGTACTTTCAGGAAATGTCACTTCAGCCATAGCTATTGGTGGTTGAAAAGGTTTCTTGCAATTATTAAAGGAAACAAACTTAGTCTTGGCAGCATTGAACATTACCATCCATTTTTGTCCCCATTCCACTACAGATAAGCGGTTTTCCTCTAGGGTTTCCGCCATTTCCTTAGATATTTGTTCATTTGTTTTCCTCTAGTGCCTGTTATAGAGCATGGCGTAGTCAACAAATATACCCATCTCAGAAACAATTTTATCAGGGAGGTCATTTATGAATATCAGGACTTTTAAAGATCCAAGGATCGACCCCCTGAGGTACACCCTCATTTATATCATTATTGCTTGGACGTATGACCATTAAGGACTACCTGGATTTTTCTTTTATTTAAGAAGGATTTAATTATGTTAAGTATTCGTCCAGTAATATCAGAGGAGCTGATTTTACTGAGAGGATCATCGTTCCATATCTGTCAAAAGCATTAGATATATCTAGGCCTACTGCTCTCCCTCTCCTGCATTATCCAGTGCATGGTATGTACGTTCAGAGATTACAGTTAGAATATCTGCAGTAGAACGGGGTTGCCTAAATCCATATTGTTTGTCGATTAGAAGTTTAGCAGCTGTAAGGTGGTGGATTAAAGCTTGATTAATTATGGACTGAAATATTTTGGCAAAAAGAGGGAGGAGGCTAATTGGGCAATAATTTAATGGGCCAGTTCTTTCGCCAGAATTCTTGTAAACTGGTACCACAGAAGCAGTTTCTAGCAGTTATGAAAGCATGATTCGTTAAGGCATTTGTTGAAGAGTTTTGAGAGAACTGGAGCAACCTCAGTGGAGCATTTTTTAACAGTACAGCCGGGATGAGATCAGGTCCACATGCTTTTGGGGTGTTTAGGTTTTTATGACATCATGTACTTGAGAAGGGGTGATTTTCAGATCATCTAGTGTGGTTTCTGTCCGCAAAGAAAAATTCAGGGAGAGAGTGGTTAGCTGGATCTAAAATAGAGTTTGAGGTAAACTGATGGAGAAGCAAGTTAGCTTTCTCGGTTGCCGTTCAAACAATCTTATGATTGTTAGATATCCCTTTCAGCTTTCTTGCCAGTTCCACGCATTTTCTTCACTCTCTATCTCCTTCATATTCATCCTGTAGTCTGCTGGAACGGCGAAATCTACATTTTCTTCTTGTTAACTATGATGAAATCCAGTTTTCTTTCTTGAATAGGTTTGTCTTTTTTTTCGTCCATAGCTTATAGGATTCTGTGATTTTGCTGAAACTCACACTGTTGGTCAAAAAAAATGTTTAATTGATTAATTAAGGACTAAAAGATTTTGGCAAGGAGAGGGAGGAGGCTAATGGGGCGATAATTGAGTGGGTCAGTTCTTGAGACTCTGGTCTCTCCCAGTCAAATGTCATATCCTGGTCAAACGGGGCCAATATAACAGTGACGCCCGGTTATGGAATTTCTAAGGGTCATATCCTGGTCACGAAAGTGCCAATATAACATGGTGAAGACCATTGTGTTCACCGATCCATAAGTGTAGTCCAAGGTGGTTCCGATTTTGGAACATGAAAGAAAGTTTGATAGTGTAGTCTTGATGTGCATTTCCTGTATTCCTTGCTCCAACCGCGGCTTGCAGAAAAACAAAAAGGAAAAAAAACAATAAAAAGAATACAAGAAAAAAAAACAAAACAAAGTGAACAACTCAAAGTCTCCAGTCTGTGGGGGATGGGGATTTGATTGACTGACCTTTTTATACTGCTTTCTTTTCACCTAAAATAAATTAAATCCAATTCGTTTGTGATTTAGTCACAAATTCCGTATACAACAAATAAATGACTTAAGTCGTAAGTCTTTGTGTTTTCTTTTATAAAAATTGATTATTAAATAAATTCTAGATACAATAGCGTTCTTATATGGAGGTGACGGTGTCGGTTTGAGAGGTCTGGGTTTTTCATTCAGCCAATCCATCTTCATAAAATCAAAATTGGATCCGCTCTGATTGGCCAATTTGGCAAAATTACTTGTACATATTAATTAATTTTCCAACATAAATTTAATTTTTTCATACAAATTGTCCGCACAGACGAAACCCTGAAACCTTGAATCCAGGGTCATATCCAAGACAAAACAATACTATTTGACACCATGCAACGGTTTCTTTCACAAAACAATATTATTATTAATGTTATTATCAATCTCCTCATTCCCAAAATTATTTTTCCTTCTTGTGATTTGCGTCACCAACCAAACAATTTGAACCAGCAAGATAACCGGTTGTTGCCCAGTATTGTTCATACAATAAAAAGCTCTAATTCAGCTCTAATTCGACCATTACTGGTGTAATTTTCGAACCATCACAGGTTGTTTGGTTACACCTTTTCACTTAGAGTCAGTCAATATCATCCTTTGGGTGTAGTGCATTGTGCATAGTCATGAGTTTCGTGGTCTTCTGATCGAGATGTCTCAGTTCTCCTTTGGTCTAACCTATAAATTGTCCAGAGAATCTTACTAGTGACACTGCTAATGTTTATACCTTTTATTAGGTTTCTACTATATAGTTTAGTTTTGAGTAGTTTTCTTGTTCTTATGAGATATTTCTTTCCAATTTTCTCTTTCATTTCTGTTGCTTTGATGGTGTCTGCTTCCAGAACTCTCAAATATTTGTAGCTATCATGTTCATTTAGTGCCCTAATCTCCGTTTGGTTGGGTAGTACCATGCCTCCTGTGGTTTCCAGTTTTCTCCTTCTCACAGTCATCAGTGTGCACTTTTCCATCCCAGATTCCATTCGAATATCCTGACTGAAGATTCTGGTTATGTTTATTAACGTCTCTAGTCCTTTCTTTATTATTTTTGCAAACAGTTTCAGGTCATCCATGTACATTAGATGGTTTATTCTTTCATGCGTATTGGTAATCTTCTATCCGGCTTAGCATTTCTTAGTATATTATTAAGGGGCATCATAGCAATGAAGAACAGTAGTAGTGATAGGGAATCACCTGGGAAGATCCTCTTTTTATTTTAGTCTCAGTTATGTATTGTCCATCAGCTGTCAGTTTAAATCTTCAGGTTCTTATTGCTTTTTCAACTAGATTAATATATTGTCTGTCATTTCGCATATTCTCAAACATTGTATTATCGATGCTTGACGGATCCTGTTGTACGTTTTTTTCTGCTTTTTATCTTATTCAGGATCTTTTGGTCTCTATATATTCATGTGTTTTGCTTTTTCCTTTTTTGTCATCCTTCTGTTCCTCGGGGAGTAGTCTGTGATTTTTAGGGGGTGGTAAATTTGTTCCCTCAATTGCGCTGTTAGTATTTTCTACATAGTAGGTAAACATGCTATAAGCCTGTAGTTGCTGGGGACGTTTCCTTTTTCTGCTTCTTTTCGCAGCGATGTGGTTTTACCTTATATATATATATATATATATATATATATATATATATATATATATATATATATATATATATATATATTATTACATTTTCACCCCAAACAAGGCACATTGCCACTTTGATGTAGGGGCTACTATTAGGAACACAGGCTACAGGGGAACTAGGTGGGGAGTTGGGTAACAAGATGTCGGTTCACGTTACACTTGAACTTCTGCATGTCAGTACAGTTGGGGAAGCAGGAACCTGGAAGGGAATTCCAAAGTCTAGCGGTTCTGGGGAAGAAACTAGTGGAGTAGAAGGCTCTCTTACATCTAGGGATCTCAAATGTGAAGGGGTGGGATTTTACTGCTTGTCGGGTTTGTCAGGGGTATTTACGTCGAAGGAGTACAAGTGCTTGCAGTTCGTTGGAACATTCACCGTTAAAGTACTTGTAGAACAGGCAGAGTGATGCTACATTTCGTCGATGGGACAGAGGCTGAAGAAGTTTAGATGACAGTTCAGGACCTATTAGGTTGGCGACTCTCTTTTGAACCTTGTCTAGGAGTGAGAGACTAGTAGCAGATGGCTCACAAAAAGCTTTCACACAGGTTATCAAGGATCTCTCCTGTAAATCAGCCTGTGGTGTTCCCTGGAAACTGAGTGACAACAAGTGTCCCTAGATTTCCAGTACTCTCCACCTCTTTCGGTAGCATTTGCAAATAAATTTGCTTTATTGCAACAGCTGCTTGCCATTGATTTCTTGTTGGCAGCGGCTGTTAGTCTTCACTGGAATTTGAGTGGCAATAAGCGTCCCCAAGGTCCCAGTTCTCTTCGAGAGCACTGAGCAGATCTCTGCTGGATAAGTTGTTAACCAGTGGAGATCTGATCAGTGCTCTCTTCTCGGTCTTTCCTTCCTCCCTGACTTTACTTGCTGTTTGGTCTCACTTTTTCTTTTTTTTTTTCTTTGAGGGTGGGGGTTTAGTGATGCGGTAATGGGGTGGGAGTGGGGTTCGAGAACTTATAGATATACAGCTTCAATGTGCTTGATTTCATGTTTTTGCTTCTGCAGCATTTTGTCTGATCCGCGCTTGTTGCTCCTGTGTGTTAGTCTCCACTTTCAAGGGGTTTCCTTAATATTTCAGCTGTTTTCATTATTGTTGTTCGTTGTATTTTTCCAGCCATTCCTCTGATTCCATTATTTATTATTATTATTATTATTATTATTATTATTATTATTATTATTATTATTATTCACTAGAAGTTTTCACGCAAACTATTATCATAGATTACTTACTGCGGTTGGCCGGTGGTTTTCCCTGGAGTCTGGATGACACAAGTCTCCCTAGCTTTCCAGTGCTCCTTACCTCTTTCGATAACCTTTGTTAACCATTTTGTGTTATCACAACAGCCGCTTACCGTTAATTTCTAGGTGGCGACGACTATTGATCTTCACTAGAATTTAGATGGCAATAAGCCTACTCAATGTTCCAACACTCTTCGCACTCATCTTGATAGTGTTTTCCCTCTTCGGTCTTTCCATCCTCTTTGACCCTTCTTGGCCATTTCGATGAGGACACTACAGTATATTTTGAGGAGTGGGGGTTAGTTAACTTGCAATTTTGCAGTTTCAATTTTCTTGATTTCATGTGATCTTCTTTTTGTTTTTCTATATCGTCGCTCATGTGGATTGGTTACCGCATTTGAGGGTTTTTCTTTTAATCTTTTTAATCTGTTTTCAGCATTACTGTCTGTTTATTATTATTATCATTATTATTATTATTATTATTATTATTATTATTATTATTGACCAAAGGATTCTAAGACGTTGTATTTATTTAATTTATTAGTTTAACGTTTTTTCTTTTGCTTCGAAGGTACGTGTCTCCCCTGATCGCCAATCTCACACCCATTTCTGCGTCGTCGTCCATATTTGAGTGATGGCGTCTTCACACAAAGAGATTTTTTTCGGGGCTAGAGAGAAAAAAAACGAGATTTTTTTTTCTCATGAAACCAAGACAAAGATATAAAAAAAAAAAGAAAGAAAGAAAGAAACGATGGGAACGGTCGTCATAGTAACAGCTGTTTAAAAAGAAAGATTGAGAGAAAGAAAGGCAAAGAGTTATAGTGATAGTTGTAGTACTAATGACTGTCTCACGATTGGCTAAGAGTCGACTCGTTGTAGGCATTAGTCGTACTAGTGGGAATCACATCAGCTGATGACACAAAGGACGACCCATAATAATTTGAGTGTTAATAAGTAGCAGTAGTAGTAGTAGCAGTAGTAGTAGTAGCAGTAGTAGTAGTAGTAGTAGCAGTAGTAGTAAAAAGAAGAAGATGAATATAATATAATAATAATAAATAGTAGTAGAGGCAAAAGTAGTTGTAGGAGGAAAATGAGCGTTAACAGAGAATAAGTAGAGAATAGCAGTAAAAGTAGTGAAGAAAAAGAAGGGGAAGAAGAAGAAGAAGAAGAAGAAGAAGAAGAAGAAGAAGAATAAGCAGTAGTAGCAATGAAAATAATGATAGAAGGAGAAAGGGAAGAAGAAGAAGAAGAAGAAGAAGAAGAAGATGCAACGAAAAAGAAGAAGAGGAAAAAAGAAAGATAAGAAATAGATAGAAGTAGTAGCAGATAAAAAAGAAGGGTCTAAGTCAAAGGGTAAAAGAAATGCAGATTCATTTTATTATTATTATTATTATTATTATTATTATTATTATTATTATTATTAGTAGTAGTAGTAGTAGTAGTAGTAGTAGTAGTAGTAGTAGTAATAGTGTAGAAGGAGGAGGATGAAAAGAAGAAAAGGGAAAAGAAAAGTAAAAGAAGTAGGATTACTGAAATAGAGTTTAGTAGTAGTAGTAGTAGTAGTAGTAGTAGTAGTAGATAGTATAAAGGACTATTTAAAATATTTAGAGACAATATATGCACTATATTAACACACTATACAGAAGCAAAAGTTGCGTAATTACCAACTGCACCACGTCTGAACACATGAATGGAAATTAGTGAAATTCATTGGCAAGGAGAAGAAATCCAGAAAACCTACAAAGAATGTCGGGGTAAGCAGGGAAAGACTGATGTTAATTCGAAGTTTCTTTTACCAAGACTAATTGCCCTACCAAGGCTTGCGAGTCTAGACTATCCTACTTTTAATCCATAGCTGTAAAAAAGATATGTAGGTTCGTATCTCTTTAAGGAGCATCCCCCATGACCCCCAGAAGAACACAGTCCCTAAGATGATAGTATCATAGCAACATAACAAATACTACACTATATCCTACTCCCCCAAAGAACGAGATTATGCCTGGGAGCATGGTCTTTCGACAAAAGAATAGATATTACACTTCATTCTCATGGATTGAGCATTAAAAGACAGTGAATTCAGTTACAAGCGACAATAGATCCTCGTTCGAAAGATGAGGAGTCTACAATGAGGCACGGATTTCGTAACATTTTCTGAACCAATGACAAGGAAAAGGATATACAAATCTATACGTTTCCGAAGATTATTAGTGAAAGTGATATAGTCGCTCGGGCAGAACTCGAACCTGACAAGATAGACTACGGAACGCACCTGCAACTGCAACATCAAGCCACGTCAGTAGTAGTAGTAGTAGGGTCTAGAATTTCCCTATATGAAAAAACAGAAAGTAAAAAAATCTAAATGATATACGTAATCGCGACGAAACGGAAATATCATATTCCAAAATTCACGTAAATTGATCAAGTAGTTTTAGTTTTAAATAAGAAAATCAAATTTTAGGAGTATCCAAGAAGTACCTGTTTCGCGAGGCCAATTTGAAACAATTCTACAAAAAAAAAAAAAAAAAACAAGAATAAGAGAGATAACAATTATTCATACTTACTAAATTTGTGTTGTACTGCTTACGAATTCCGATTAAGCGCTTAAAATTTAATTGTCTTATTTAGAAATATAACTACTTGATCAAATTACGTGATTTTTTAAAATATATTTTCATTTCGTCACCGGTACGTTCATCATACAGGTTTTTCTTTATTTTTTATCTCTATATTAATCTCTTCTCCAAATTAATAATTTGATAAATTTTTTTCCCTCGAATTCTCCGACATTATACGAGACAATTCCTTTGCAAATCTTCCGCACTCACAATCCCAAACCATCCCAAACACATATTGCAGCACGTTTTCGTGCAATAATACACACATTTCATCAGCTTTCCATAAAAGTTATCCTTTCTCTTTCATGATTCACTCTCTCACTAACGTGATCTCACTATAGTAGTAGCAAATATTTTACTTTCTTTATTATTAGTCCTCCCATATATCTCTAAATCACCGGTATCTTATCCACAGTAATATACCAGTGCATTGTTTCACTACTTTAATGCATTACGTCCGTACTATCATTACGTCCATATTACCAATAGACAATACGGAATAGCAGAATGACACTTGAACCAACATCTTAGCCTTAGAGCCAATATTTCTTCGATTAATGGAATGTTATTTTCGAACACGGAAACCAACTTTCTCGGTATCACTATAAGACACGTTACCTGAAACAAAAACTTTGCATATAAATGAAAATACATGAATTACTGCTTTAAAAAGTTTCGCTCAGTCTTTTCCAGCGATATTTTAGTTTGAATCTGACTATTTTGTTTTCTTTACATTAATACATTGCTATCAACATGATCCATACGATTGCTTCCCTACCGACCGTTTCTACATAAACATAGTAGTAGTAAAATAAGTATCATACTACTACTACTACTCATAATATTTAGAAGAGGAGGGGGAGGATGCGGAGATGTGTATGTGGTCCGATATAAAATAGCGAACAATTTAATTCCTGTTTTAGCCGACGAGGGGATTGAAGATTTTTCGTGTCGTCAGGGTTGAATGCACCGAAGAAAAGTTCTACCGCCCTTCCATTTGATCAACCAACAGGCTGTTTACCCTTTTCGGAATGGGTGAAGGAGAGAGCGGCCTAGATGTGCGCCGGTTAACTCGAATATTCTCCGCACCCAAGTGTTACGAACTAAAATCGATGACCTTTGGCCTACGTCATCATCAACAGAGAATATTTGGTGGGTAAGGCTTCGAACTTTTCTTTCAAGGCATAGAATTGAATCATTTGAATTGATTTCTTTTTATTAGCAAACTAGCAGGAGCACCCGACCTTGCCGGTCGTAAAATACGTTTAAATATGATATTTTAATACATGGATTAAATATGATATTTTAATCGGCATGGATTAAAACACGTTTAAACGTATTTTAATCCATGCAGATTTTGTATTTATTATTACAGAGGCAATTCTCTCTCTCTCTCTCTCTCTCTCGCTCTCTCTCTGTAAATTATTAAAGATGACTTGGGTGCCATCAGCTAGAGTCAAAACCAAAATATTTAGCGCTTCAGCCGTGTTCGTTACCGTTTGAGCCAATACAACAGATAGATAATAAAGTTATAAAATTAAACTATTTACGCATGCGCAAACTAATCGAAATATCGAAAAGTCGAAATGAACATTTTGCATTTCAACTTGCCGACATATTTCTGTACGCGTTATTCATCCAAACAAACAAAGATTTTACTTGTTATAAACTCTCCTTGGTGTATGGTTACTATTTCCTGTTAATTTCAGTGTTATGGAACCAGTAGTTTAAGAGTTTACCTGTTAAATATTTACACACACATACATCTACTGCTTTCTATCTATATGATAGAATAAAAAAAAGAAAGAAAAAGATATCCAATTACCAGAAGTCGTATAGTTTTTGATATTATATCACTGCACCCCAATAATCCCCAAAAGAACACAGTCCCTGAAATGCTGGTGTCATGGCAACATAACAAATATTGCGCTATATCTCGTTCCCCCAAAGAAAGAGGTTATGCATGATAGGATGGACTCATGACAATACAACCGATACTACACTTCATCCACATAGATTGAGCATTGAAATACGGCGATTAATAGATGAAATAGTGTAGTTTCAGCTTCAAATAGACACACAGACAGATACCAAATCCCCATTAGTAATAGCAGTACTGATATGCAGAAGTTCAAGTGTAATGTTAACAAACATCTTTCTACTCATCTCCCTTCATAATGCCCCTGCTAATCAAGTCCCTGATAGTAGCCCCCTGCTTCAAAGTGGCACTGTGCCTTGTTTGGGGGGAAAATTGATTAAAAAAAAAAGCAATACAATTGTGCAAGTGATAGATGTATTAGTATAGTTTCGACTTCAGACAGACAGATACCAAATCTCCAGTCGTAATAGATACCAAATCATTTCATTCCTGTGCGTTTTTAGTCAGAGGATGAAATTGACAGCTTCTCGTCGTCGGAGTTGAGCGCGGCAAAGAAGAATCTCCCTCATCAGCGAAAAGGGATTGGTTTCCTCCCTTTGGGATTGGTTTCGGGGAAACAAAATTCTTCTTGTTAAAGACTATCAAATTAATAAGCCGTTTCTTTGTGTCACCAGCACATATGAAATACCACTCGTACAGCTGCTTACAACGGGTGTGCGAACCAATCATGGCGGTCATTAGTACTATTGCAACATTCGCCGCACCCACGCATTTACTGTCATTTACTGTGTTGATCATCGTTGAACCTGACCCCCTTTATAATTTCTGACATAAATTGCTCGTAATTAAACTTTTATTAGAAACGACCCGTACTGGATTCCGAAAAGCAGTTAACAACCTCACAGAGACCGTTTCGCACAGAAGAGACAATATCAAAGAATGACAAAGACAATTCGTACAGATAATAATTATGTTTCTGAAGTTTTTAGACAAGGTTTGATTATTCGTATTATTTGGATTCTTCAAACTACTGTTCTCATCTTGCGGTCGATGTAATCTTCGACCTTCTTTAGGTGTATCTTGTTGAACTCGGGAATCTTTCTGTTGAATTTGGGAATTTTTCTGTCGAACTCGGGAATTTGCACAGGATTTTTATCGGTACTCTTTACTAACTTCACGGGGGGGGGCGTGCCCTTGTTCCGTCAGCCATGACTTGGACGAAGTCCTAATTCATCCTTAATTCTGTGGGTCGCCCACACTTAGGATTGACTCTTCAATCTCCAGAAGAATGTAATTTATGACTGAATTTTACCAAGTGCTTTACCTGCTACACCACAGGTTTCAAGTTCGACATGATATATCCGAAGAAGGTCGGAGGTTACATCGACCGAAACGTTGTGAAAATAGCACTCAAACACGCATATAAGTAGCACTAACATAATATAAAATAACACTAAATTTCACCGTGATATTTATTAAGTTTATAACATTGTTTTGTTTAATTTTCTATTTTTCATCAAGATTTTAAAAATGTGAGTCTTTCGTGTTGGCCATTTTTTTTTTTGTTCTTATCATTCGACACTACTTTATTTTCAAACCGAATAAACGTTTTTTTAATAAATTAAAACATTAAAATCTTATCTCGTTAAGTAGAAGAGTAGCTCATCTTGCGTTTGGTAACATTTATTTTTATATACTTTTTTTGTTTACAACTTTTTCATTTTGTTGTCTTCCGTAAAAAATGGCCTTACTATTTATTCAACAAACTTCGTTTAAAATACAAAGTAAAAGAGTCGGTACATCATGAGAGTTCGATAACATTTCAGGTGGAAAAGGTGTTGTTTTGTCTATAAAGAGTAAGCGAGCTGTTATTTGTTTCGGTTGTTGCCGTGTGCGTCTGCGTGTGATCGTTTGTAAGTTGGATAGATTAGACAGACATTGTACTATGTGAACCATTGTCTCTGTTTAGTCAGTGCAAGTGAATAGTTTTATGAATAAAAGAAGTCGAATTTTGCCTGTGTGATAGTATGGCAAAGGAAGAGGATCCTGATGTTTGGGGTTTTAGAGATTTTGTCCGATTAAGAATCGATACTTTTAAAACAATATTCGCTGCTGCCGCCTTTCATCGGCCTATCTCATTAATATCTAACGGAGGTAATCCTTGGCACATTCTGTTAACTTAGTGACTGTTTTGCTCTCACTCGACCTAGATTTCGGACATTATCTCTTTCTTCGAGAGAAAAGATTGGTGTATTATCGGTCGACTGAAGTGTCTTTACCAAGGAATGCTTCTTACTGGCTATTTTCGTACCTTTTCAGAGTAACCCGTTGAGGAGCTGAATTTCCTCACATTCAATTGAATTCAGGCCGTAGTAGTAAGCGCATAAATGCAATGAACTTTATTACGGGACATCGCCTGATCGAAATAATCAAAACATCAACCCTCTGTCAAACTACTTCTCTACCCCTTCTGTTTGATAAAATAAAAAATAAAACCTTTAAACTTTTTGGCCATGTCAAACGATTAACAATTGACCTGTCAAAGTTATGCTTTTAGGGTATGTTAGAAGGCAAAAGAGACAGAGGAAAGCCAAGGAGAAGGTGGAGAGAAAATGTTTTTGAGTGGACATCTCTCAACAGTTGGGCGTCCATCAACCAACTTGCGTTGGATCGGAAGGAATAACGAAAAATAAGTCATTCTAAAACCGAAAAGGTTATTTTGAATAAACAAAATATTTTATACCCAGCCGTGTGTGTTTTTATTTTGCTGCCAAGTGTATATATCGAGACAATAACAGAAGTTGATTTTTTAGAAATTATATAGACTGAAAAACAACTTTGACGACAAGCCGTAGCATATATATAACACACCCTCCTTTCGGCAGCGGTGTCGAAGGGAGTATCACCCTCAGTCGTTTTCGCCTTTAACTCCTAGGATATATCCTCTGATGAAAGAACATGAAAGAAATCGAACAAGCTTTTTGGCAGCCCCTTTTTAGGGAGCTAGATCATCAATGTAAACCGGTTCTATGTGTCATAGGCAAAGCATTCAAAACAAAGAGCATAAAATCGTTTTTTTTTGGGGGGGAGGTATTAATATTGATGAACTACCATTTATCAAGGATACAGAGGAACTGGCCCATGAGGACGTTTTATGACAACTATCTATTAGCATGAGATTTCAAGCGGGCCATGTTGAAAGCAATCTTAGGGAAGCAAACTTAGGGAAGCAAACTTAGGGAAGCAATCTTGAGGCAACGTGTTCCACGGATGAGAAGTTTTGGAAAAGAGACTGTGTTTAGTGAAATTCTGTTTGATGTTAGACACACGGGGAAAATAGGAAAACTTTTGTAGTGGTGGTAGGAAACGAGTTCTTACTATGTATGTCTTCAAAAGAAAGGAATATGAGATTGAATTAATAGAGTAGAGAAAGTCTAGCACGGTCTCGTTTGGAGAAAAGGGGCTGTAGAGAAGAGAAGAGAAGTGATCATACCTTACTAGATTGCAAAAATAAAATTAAACGTGCTCATCCCCGAAATTAATTCAAGTGGGTTCAGAAACCAGTTCAACTTTAGAAAATAAAAATAATTTTTTTTAATTCGCCGCTCAATCTTCTCCCTCTCTCTTCTCCCCTCTCTCTCTATCTCTTTTCCTCTCTTTCAGCTTTCCCTCTTCCCTTTCTCTCCCCTCCTCTATCTCTCAACTCTTCTTCTATAGCTACGGGTTAATAGTATTACAACACGTGGTGATACTTCCTTTTGCTTTTATTCTAACCTTAAGTTGTATAGTCAGTCTTATTACTCTTGACTGAGCGAGAAAATGAGAGACCGAAGCGAGGGCGATAGATAGCACGTGAAATTAGAACAGAAGAGTAAACAATGCACAGTGAATAATGTTATGTTGCCGCCGGGTGAATATATATATATATATATATATATATATATATATATATATATATATATATATATATATATAATAAATTCCACAGCCAAACAACGTCGCAGCCCATAAGAGCCATGACAGTCAAGGAATATATATATATATATATATATATGTGTGTGTGTGTGTGTGTGTGTGTGTGTGTGTGTGTGTGTGTGTGTGTGTGTGTGTCTTGTATGCATTCGTGTCTGTATTTCTTACTTGTGTCAATCGCCAAGTGTTGTATATAACAGTATGTTTGATATAACAGATGTGTGTATACCGAGTGTAGAAATATTCATTGTGTCTTGCATTTATATAAAATGTGTGTGCAGCCGCTTCTTCACAAATACACATAGTTAACAAATACGACACATAAACTTTTACCGACAGCTTTTCTTACAATCAAATGATAACAATATGTCTGCTTGTCTCAGACCAAAAGAATCACATACCTTCTTTGTTCAAACTATAAAACAACTTCATAACAACGAGCTATATTTTACATGGGTTTTATTTGTCTTATGGATTTCCTTGTCAGAGATGCCATGTTAAGTCTCTTTCTACATCTTCGCTCGTTCCCCTGGCCGCTTCCAATAAGACCGTTCACACGTCTCTTCGCTAACGCGTTTCACACAAACTCATCAGTTTGGTTTCTGCTAATTAACTATTACGTCAGCAAAGCAGATCAAATCACGTGTTCTTTACGTAAGCTAAAACCTTGTTTACTTCTAACCAAATTCCAAACCTACTTTAAAATTCCTAAATCAACTTTTGTTTATTTAATTTCTGTTTAAATTCCTGACTAAACATTCCAGGCTGTAAATACACATTTTCCAAAATCTAATTATTTCATTTTTCTAACAATCAGCCAGGTTACTTGGCGTTGTCCAGTCAAGAGTAAGAATGATAGATAGCAACTTAATAAGTGAGATCTTATTAAGGGAGTTAATTACAAATTACGACTAATTAAAACAATTAAATTACATTTTTTAAAACATAACTGGATATTTAAATCAAGGGATATTTTAACATGTATTTTGTGTGATTAAAATATATAAGAAAAACGGTTTGAGAACAGACGTTTTAGTATAAAAATAAAAGTAAATGAGAGGTATGTTTATATTCAATTCATTTCCTGGATTATTAAGCGTGTTGCGTGTCGATGTTAGTTAAGACGTGCGACTTTTCGTTAGATGCGTCCATTCAAGAGGCGCGTTTAGTAACGGAAATGATACTTAAAACTGGAGCGTGAGAGACAGACTGACGTACGGATTGAAGCGTATATGGAGATGCGTGGGTGAAATTAAAACCAATCAACATAGCAAATCACATTGCGACTTCCGTTCCTCTTGATTTTTTGTTTTTGTTTTGTGAATGTTATATAAACAAGGCAGATACTGCAATAAATAACAAATGGACTTGCTTTATTCTTTAATTTCAAAGTCTCCTCTCTCTCTCTCTCTCTCTCTCTCTCTCTCTCTCTTCTCTTCAACCTCTCTCTCTAGTAAAGTATATTTTTTTTTTTTTTTTTTTTTTTTTTTTTTTATTCAATTTTCACCCCAAACAAGGCACAGTGCCACTTTGAAGCAGGGGGCTACTATTAGGGAATTAATTAGCGGGGTCATTATGAAGGGAGAAGAGTAGAAAGATGTTTGTTAACATTACACTTGAACTTCTGCATATCATTGCAGTTGGGAAAGCAGAATCCCGGAAGGGAGTTCCAAAGACCCGCAGTTCTGGGGAAGAAACTATTGGAGTAAAAGGCTTTCTTGCACCTAGGGATCTCCACTGTAAAGGGATGAGACTTAGTAGCTTGTCGGGTTTGTCGGGGGTAGTTACGTCGGGGAGGTACAAGTGTTTGCAGTTCGTCAGAGCATTCACCATTAAAGTATTTGTAGAACAGGCAGAGGGATGCAACATCTCGTCGATGGGACAGAGGTTGAAGCCCAGATGACAGTTCAGGACCTATCAGGTTTGCGACTCTTTTTTGAACCCTGTCCAGGAGCGAGAGACAAGCAGCAGATGCACCAGCCCAGATGTGACAACAGTACTCCATACATGGGCGAATGGTTGCCTTATAGAGGTATAGGATACTGGCAGGCGTAAGTAGTTTTCTAGCACGGTAGAGGGAGCCAACCTTCCTTGCAGCAGCCTTGGCAATGCTCTCAATGTATCTATTCCAGTTCATATTCCCTGTAAACTTTAGGCCGAGGAGTTTAAAAGAAGTACTTTCAGGCAATGTGTTCTTGGCCATTGCTATTGGTGGTAGAGAAGGTTTCTTGTAGTTATTGAAGGAAACAAGCTTAGTCTTAGCAGCATTGAATGAGACCAACCATTTTTGTCCCCATTCCACTACGGATTGGAGGTCATCCTCTAGTGTTTCTGCCATTTTCTTGGATATGTGTTCATTTGTTTTCCCCTCATATCTGTTATAGAGAGTGGTGTCATCGGCAAATATACCCATCTCCGAAACAATATTATCAGGGAGGTCGTTTATGAATATCAGGAACAATAGAGGTCCAAGGATAGACCCCTGAGGCACTCCCGCATTTATGTCATATTGTTTGGATGTACGTCCGTCGAGGACAACTTTGATTTTTCTATTACTTAAGAAGGATTTAATTACGTTATGAATTGAATATATATATATAATATATTTATTTATACAAACATTATTGACTACATATGTGCATACATATTTCTATCGTGACTCTTAAGAGAAGCAGCATCATTAGGCTTCATTTTCTTTAAGCTAAAGTCTAGGCACCGCCAAAACTGGGGGGGGGGCAGGTCAGTACTTTTTGACGGACCGTCTTTGTAAAAATCTACCAAAAATCAGGTAATTATCCGATCAATACGAAATTTTCAGCGATTATTAGGAGAAGAATGAACTTTATAACAGTGTACTTATTTTTCATAAACGATATTTATATATATATTTTTTTTGCTTACAAAACCCCCCCTTGTTTTGAAGTGGGAACAAATATGCTTAAAATAATCATCTGAGACTGAAATCAACATATTGTGTTGTAAGGGACAGAATTATAGATTAAAAAAAAAAAAAAAAAAAAAATTGTTTGCATACCTTATTTTGACGTCTGAATATCAGAACTTCGATTGTGTTTAATTATCCCGCTTTTGACTTTTGAAGTGTGAAATTCGGTGAATATGTTAAGTAAAATAATTAATTTAAGTTAAGCAAAACAAAAAAAAATTTTTTTTAATATTTATACGAAAAAAGCTATTTTAAAATTTTTGATAAATAAATTAACAATTTTTTTTTAGCGAGCCGAATAATGCATGACCATTATTAAACAGGGTATGCTTTGAATAATCGATACCAAAAAAAAAAATTCGATAAATATTGTGCCCTTTGTGTTAAAAATAGCATCTTTTTTTTCGATCCCGTTTGAAAACGTTTGCCGCCTTTCGACTATGGTGGACCAAACGCGCTGAAATAATTTTTTTTATTCTGCTTTAAATTGCCCCCCCCCCCATTTTGGGGAGTCTGGCCCCCACACACATACACATTAAAAACCAAACGCATACAAATGGTCACCCATCTGGTACTGGCTAGCCTCAGCTTAATAATACATTGAAATTTTCGTCACTGAAAAATAAGTTTTTTTTGGCCTGTTTGGTCTTCCATAGTTTGCTTTTTATCAGACGAAAACGTTAACAGAGTCGATCTGAACTCTACGTCAACGCGAATATCTGGTTACCTATATGAATAAGTGGAATTATTTGAAATTCAGGTACTTATATTATAACATTTTTGCATATTCTCTTAGAAAATCATCCTAAATCTTAGTTAGACAATAAATAAATTAATTAATTATTTCAAAAACCCTTTTTTTTAAATATTTAAGTACGTTTTTTGTGCAAGACAAAAAATGTCAATTGTTAACTTTTTGGGAAAATTTAACATTTAAAATTGAATTAAAAATAGTAGAAAAAGTTTTACATTATTCTGTTTTCTATATGATAAAATTCAGGGTTTTATCTTTCTGGAAAAAAAAAAGTTACTCAGAAATAATGGATTTTAATAAACGTAATTTCGTTTTAAAAAAACAACAACAACTTGATTTTGCGGCCATTTTTGGCGGTGCCTAAGCTAAACGAAGACATGGGTCTAATGACGCATTATTGGCTACATATGCGCAGACATGTTTCTGCTACGAGTCTTCACTCGTAGCAGAAACATGTCTGCGCATATGTAGCCAATAATGTTTGTACAAATAAATATATTATAGTCACGCTCTGTTTGTTGATCGGGCACTTTTTATAAACAAAGGAGTTTTAGTGGATTTACATCTAGGAAACTACAATGCTACAACCATTCTAAAGTTCTTAAAGTGATCTCTCTTGCTTTTTTTTTAAATTACATTTTCACCCCAAACAAGGCAAATTGCCACTTTGGTGTAGGGGGATACTATCAGGGGCAACAACTACTGGGGTACTATGTAAGGATTTGGCCAGCAAGATGTCAGTTCACGTTACACTTGAATTTCTGCACGTCAGTACTGTTGGGGAAGCAGGGACCTGGAATGGAATTCCAGAGTCTAGCGGTTCTGGGGGAAAAACTATTGGAGTAAAAAGATTATTTACATCTAGGGATCTCTACAGTGTGGGGGTGGGATTTAGCAGCCTGTCGGGTTTGTCGAGGGTGCTCACGTCGTGGGGGCACAAGTGATTGCAGTTCGTCAGAGCATTCACCACTAAAATACTTGTAGAAAAGGCAGAGGGATGCAACATTTCGTCGATGGGACAGAGGCTGAAGCTTAGATGCCAGTTCAGGGCTTGTTGCTCCGGTTGGTTATTGACTAGGAAACAAAGATGGTGGTTTTAATAAACCATAGCATTTAACGACTTTATCCAGCGAACTTCAAGGAACAGATCAGCCAGAGAGCTCTCATGCAGTTAGAAATAGAGACGTGTACATTCTCTCCTGCGCTCGTCTATTAGTCACTCTAAACATGACTCTCTTTGATTGAAGATATTCTGCTTCAATAAAAAACTTTACAGAGAAGGCATATTAATTTTAATCATTTCCAATTCACTTTAGTAACTTGTGGTAACCTACACTTAACTGTGTATGCTATATAAATACATTTATATAAATACATTTATATAAATGATTTTGTTATAGAATGGCATTGCTTTTATTTTTATTGATTATTATAAGATGGTCTTATAATTTATTAGTTCTTATAAAATGGTGACCCCGACGTGATATGGACATGCTGAAAATTATATAAATACATTTATATTATTTGTTGATCATAGTTTTGAGGGGGGGGTCACTTTTTCTTTTACAGATTATTATCAGAGATGAACTTATATTTTATGTTTAGGACAAGATTTAAAAATAAACTCTCAGCACGACCGTCTTCATTTTCTGGGAGAGGAACTCTGAGATGGGACTTCCGGAAACGGACTTCCGGTGACGTTGAAGTTATCTGTTTTCAATTTACAATATCAACCGTGTATGCCGTATAAATACATTTATATAATCTGTTGTTTATAGGAGCGCATTTTTTTTCTTTGGCATTTTTTTTTTACAGATTATTATAGGAAACTAGCAGAGAGACCCGACGTTACCCGGGATTGAATGAGCATCAACAAAATGTTCCACCCTCCAATACTTTTATTGTCATTGGAATTGATACAATCGACCATTTTCCAATCAAATCGATAAATTGCCTGCTCTAGTCGATGACACATCACGCTATACCGGGAGGAAGCTTCATATGCATACCCACACTGACTTAGTTAACAATACATTGTAGTCTACATTGTGCTGTAGAGAACCTATTGTCAATTTTATAAAAACATGTTTTACATAATGTTTTTAAAAAAGTCATTTATCATGGCTAAATCGTACTTCAAATAGAAGCATTCATTTCGAACATGCCTCAGTGTTATCAAAGAATTTTATACGCTCTACCTTTCTGCTTGTGCAGTGATAAAACTTCTCAAATGCAATGGTGAAATTAGGCTGTATAAAGTGTTAACTTTGGTCAAAATCAGACTTCCTTTTTTAATAGGATTTTTTCAATTATCGATTTTCGATACTTTTTCGATTATCGATTTTCGATACTTTTTCGATTATCGATTTTCGATACTTTTTCGCGGGCTTTCAGATACAAAATCTATCAAACAACACTTCCAGACACATCAAGTACATTTTTGTGAAATTTCAAAAATAAAAAAATCAACCCAGTCGTTTCAGAGTTCATAGTGAACGAACTCACCGACACACACAGTAGAGAAAAGGTCTTTTATATACAATTAGAGATAATTATATAATTTATGCAAAGATTAGCTCTTATAGTATTATAAAGTAATAAATTTAGAATAAAATTTAAAATTAAAAACAAACAAATAAATAAATAAACAAAAAGAGCACTTTGGGCACAGCAATCCTCGCTTGCATATAAGCTGTTTCAGGAAGGGACTTCCATGGTCGACACTTGTTGACATTAGTTCCTTTCAATTTGCTGCCATATCACTTCTGGCAAGCTACACCCAACCGAGCATTGGATGTACCATATCAAAGAATTCTGGGCCCATAACCGCTTTAATTGAAAGTCATTTCAAAAGAGTTTCCGATGGGTATCTATTCTGTAGAAGTCCTATAGATGAAGAATTTTCAGTGGGTAGCTGTTCTGTACAGGTCCTGGACTTTATAATTTTGCAGGCAAAGATCAGTAGCCCCTTCTAGTGTTGACACAAAAAATTATGTGCTGGAATGTTAAAAGATTCAATATTTTATGTTTTATGAAGCAATTCTTGTTTCTGATTGGTTGTTAGCATAACGTGGCTCCATTTGATTCGTCAGTTCATATCGTCAGCGTCTAAGTAGAACCTTCCAACTTTCGGTGTGATAGTATCCTTCTTGGAATTGTGAGGACGAGTCTCCTTACTGCTTTGGAGACTTGGATAGAAAGTACCAGTCAAGAATTCGTTCTTGACAATCAGCCCGACATGTGCGAGGCCAGGAACTGGCCCAGTACCTGTCGGACTGAGGTACGCCGCCTGGGTATTACCTAGGAGGTTCACCCTCCCAGGCCTTGCCACCTGGCTTCCGGATAGGGTAACTTTATTGCTTGCTGCCTGAGGCGCCCTGACCGGAGAATGCCGGCAGGGATACCCAGGCAATTTTTGCTAGGTAAGAATTCCCTTACTTTAGGGGAGCTTGCTTGACATCTCCACTTTCCCGACCTTGTGTCACATCATGCTGGAGTGGGTAGCATGTAAATCTCTATCCTCCTTTTTATAGAAAGAATATTGCAACATAACCAGACGTTGAGGTCATGAGCAGAGTTTTGATTAACAGTGTTGAATTTTTTGTGCAAAGAAAAATATTTTCATTAAGATTTGCTATGAAATTTAGAAAATACGTGCATAAAATTTTGGCAGGCGACATTCGAGGAAGTAGCTAAGATTTGTTGCGTATGAATGAGTTCCAAATTTAACAGGAAATAAGCTGCAGTTTTTTTTTTTTTTATTGCATTCTTTCGCCGATAATTATCACGTCCATAAGAGACAGTAAAACATTAAAGAGAAAAGGAAACATAAATAGCATTAATGTGATATTTATTGCTTTCGGAGATCGATAAAGGAAACGCGCCATAATTAGACAAGATCATTCATTTCTTGGCCTTTTGGCTGGGAGCAAAGTGTAATATATGTTCTGATACTATACTTCACCTATTCTGACCTCGATCAGTGGAGGAGAAATCTTTCTGGATTGAGGCAATTTTTATTTTTGTTCCTATCCAGAGTGCCACTTTTGGAGAGCTGGATTTTCTCCACATTAACAACCGGCCTTGTGTCTAACTCTGCCCTCGTAAATGAGGGCGAGCTCATTCATGTAGTACAAAAATAGCGACGAGAAGAAATTTTATAGTTTCAGAATAAAGTATTTAAAAAAAAAAGGAAAATATTTGGATTATTCGGACAATTGTACTAATCTTTTATGCTATTCGTACAACATTTCGGTCGATGTAATCCCCGACCTTCTTGATAAGCATCTTATCGAATTCAGGAATTAAAAATGACTGGTAGAAGAAATTTCACGTTGAAAAAAAGAACTCAAAATTTAATTCTGAAGATGAATCTGACATTTGGTGGAAACTAAATGTTAAAATATGTGCGCACGAATCTAAGAAACGGCATAAATCAATTATCAACTCATGAAAAAGATGGTGAATAGCATCTTCTTCTTTCCAAGGAAACTCTAAATATTTTAAATTATTCAAACTATTTTCATATATTTAAAAAAAAAATGGAAATTTAATCCTGAAGATAGATTTGACACTTGTTGAAAACAAAATCCTAACATATTTTCTTAACTTATGGTTCATGAAAAAGTTTGTGTGGGTCAGATTCATTACATTTGGTGAAAGAACATTACATATTTTTATGCAAATATATTCCAACTACTGGTGCTGAATATCCTGGTTGATAATTTTGTGGTGTAATTTCATTCAAAAAAGAAAAAAAATCCTTTTTCTTCCCCAGAAATATTTTGTTGTAGACTTTGCTACGTATGATTGACGAGAAGAAGGAAGACAAGGAGAAAGATATGTTGACAAATACACTCTAGATTTGCATGAATCAAATAAAGACTTGTTATCTCCCTTGGACTATAAAATTCTTTTCTTGTAGAGGGCGCTGTTTTAGTTGCTCTTCAGTTTTTTTATCTATTCGATATGACGTAATAAACATATCTGTTGTTTTCTCCTTACAAGTATTTTTTGCTGATTAAATATTCAATGCTCTGTGTGTGACCATTCTAAAAGGTCAAGGTAAAATGTATTTTATTCCATCCTGTATTTATCAGTATATCTAGCTATTAGTATTTCTTTTTTCAACAAGATGTTTATCCTCTTGTGAATCCTACTATATCTATGGGAGGGAATTAACCCAGTGTAGACACTGCTAGAAAAGATATTTTCAATCAGATTTTTTGCTGTTGTCTTCAATGCAAGAAACACTGCATCTAAATATTGCAATTTAGATGAAGTGTTTGAACTGAATTCTTCTGACGCAATCTGTTCGCCATCCCAATAAGAAAAACATTGTGGAAAATATACGACACAACTTTATGACAAACTTTTTCTTAATTTTTGAGATTTTAACTTATTTTAAACTCTTTTAAGCCAAAATATTTTATTTAATTTATATATTTTCTTTCGCCATATTGATAATTTCAGATTGTACCACCAATCATGGTATCAAGAAGTAAAAGTGTTTTGGTGAAAGATATCAAATGTTTTGGTGAAAGATTTCAAATGTTTTGGTGAAAGATTTCAAATGTTTTGGTGAAAGATATCAAATGTTTTGGTGAAAGATATCAAAGTTCAATGCATGACTTATAATTTGATTTTTGCCAATGACAGTTTGCAACAATTCAAGTTAATGATCCGCTTTAATAAAATGCATCACGAAAAGGGAAAGGAAAAGGAAATAAGAAAAAACTCTCCGAGAATTTGGATTTGTAAAATACAAAAATAAATCAACGTTGGAAGCTTATAATCTTGTATACAGAATTGCAAGAGAAAAGGCCTCCCATATGGGAAAAACTAATTAAACCTGCTGCACTAAAAACGGCACAACTCGCCCCGAGGAAAGAAGCAATGAAAAGTTCAAAGAAATTCCGTTATCAAAAGATGTCATGAGATCACGAATTAATGAGATGCGCGATGACGTTATTTGATAAATTGTAACTGGAATCAAGAGCAGCCAAGTGCGAATTTACAGCAGGACAAATGAACGGGTGTCATCAACATGAGTCATTTGATTATCTCTGTTCGTTATGCAGAAGAAATGTCATTTAATTACATTTTCACTCCAAACAAAGCAGTGCCACTTTGATGTGGTGATACTATCGGGGACATAAATTGTAGAGATACTATGTAGGAAGTTGAGCAGCAAGATGTTCATTCGCATTACACTTGAACTTCTGCATGTCAGTACAGCTGGGAAAACAGAAACCCGGAAGGGAGCTCCAAAGTCTAGCAGTTCTGAGGAAGAAACTATTAGAGTAGAAAGCTTTTTTACATCTAGGGATCTCTAGTGTGTAGGGGCGTGATTTTGCTGATTATCGGGTTTGTCAGGGGTATTTACGTCGAGGGATACAAGGGCTTGTAGTTCGTCGAAGCATTCCCCACTAAAATACTTGTAGAACATGCAACATTTCGTCGATGGGACAGAGGTTGAAGCTTGGATGACAGCTCAAGATCTATCAGGTTGGCGGCTCGTTTTGAACCCTGTCCAGGAGCGAGAGACCAGTAGCAGATGCACCAGCCTAAATGTGACAACAATACTCCATACATGGGCGAATAGTGCCCTTGTAGAAGTACAGGATGCTTTAAGGCCTAAGTAACTTTCTAGTACGGTAGAGAGAGCCCACCTTCTTCGCAGCGGCCTTGGCAATGCTCTCAATGTATCTGTTTCAACTCATGTTCCCTGTGAACGTTAAGCTGAGGAGTTTAAAAGAACTACTTTCAGGTAATGTATCTGTAGTCATAGGTAATAGATAGAAGGGTTCTTGTAATTATTGAATGAAACAAGCTTGTGATTAGCTTTTATTTTGCACAAACTTGGAATTAACTACCAAACTAGTGTTTTTGGATTGTTTGATGATTTCTTCAAAACTCATGGAATTGATTGGAATAAAATTGATTTTTTCTACGCGGATGAGACGTCTTCAGTGTAAAGATGCGAGTCAGGTTTTGTGAGTTTAGTTAAAAATGTTGTTTCAGATATTGTTATCATTTATTGTGTTATGCATCAACAGGGACTTTCCTAAGAAAAGAAAACGTTGCCGAATTCCTTTAAGGAAACTCTGGCTGATGTGGTGTAATTTGTGAAGGAAATAGGAGCAGCACACAACGTATTGTAATTTCATACCGACGTGCGATAGCTTTCTCTTGGGGTCGTATAATGTTGCAGTTACAAACAAAGGAAAGAAATAATTAAAAATCCTGGTCGGCATTTTTTTTTCTTTTTTAACAAAAGTTTTTATTCCCGATTCTATTCCGTCTCGACACCATTTAAAAGTCTCTCTCCATCATCTATCTCGCTCGGTGTACACTTTTCATCTTCCTCCGACCGCATGCCGGCCACAGCCGGCACATCCTCGTCCTTGGGTTTACACGTCCATTTTCATTTGGCGTCAACTTTATTGTGTTTTTTTCTTTTTTTCCTTTTTCTTCTCGCGCACACGTCCTAATTTGCATATGTTTTTTCGGCTGTTGCTGTTGCTGTTAATTTCTTCATAGCCTTCGCTGCTTTTTTCCTAGAACTAGCCGCCTATGAAACACAGTTCCACTGGCCTGCCGACTACAATATGGTGAGCTTCAAGTCCAATATAAACAAATTCTTGCTGAGCCGTCCCCTTAAATAATCCAAATTCTACCCAATTAACGATTACTAAACTATCACCTTACATCCATTAATCCTTATCCTCGAGTGGCTTTCAGTAAGTACAAAAAATCTTTGTTGTAATTTTGGGTGTCGTGATTTTTTCTATTTCTTTGCAATCGTTCAAAGCGCTCTAAGCTCTCTTTCAAAAAGCCTCAGTTTTCTTGCAGGATTTTTTTTAGAGGAAGAAGTTTTCCCTTCTTTTTCTTCGAGATAGTTCCTTTCGATACGGCCACCATCTCAGCCACTTCCGTTAGACTAGCACGTGCCATACGGACACCAACAATCTGCTTTCTTTTGAAATCTGATAGATCTCTCCTTTTAAGTTTTCTTACTAATATACACGATCTGAAATGAAAACAAAATAGATTTAACCAATTCAAATAAAAATAACCATAAAAAAAAAATGTAACCAACATTTTGGTAATTCTTTTCATGTGTGTATCATTATTTTCATAAACAAATATTTATTATCCACAAACATGTTTCACACTCGTTAACAATCATCTGTGTGGCTTATGTGACTGCAAAAAAAAGGTCGTATTATTTGAAGCTTGAGTCCTAGTAACTCAAATTCAACATTCTTTACCAGTCGCCCACTGTGACAATCGCATAAATGTGACAGAAATAAATTATATATCTTATTGACAAATATCGTAACTCCCAGAAAGTGTTCAATCTACTAAGGGGGAGAACGTTGCAATATGTATGCACATATTATATATCGTCATATATGCATGCATAAATGGAGTAAAAATACATAAAAGTCATTAACGTGCGCTATATGCGTGTATGTGCATAGATAGATAGATAGATAGATAGATAGATAGATAGATAGATAGATAGATAGATAGATAGATAGATAGATACTTGGTTTTTAATTGACTTGGAAGTAAATGATCCCCAAATCACTGTAGGTCTCTTTTTATACATCTGAATTATCTTCAATGCTTAGAGCTAGAGTCCCGCCCCCACGGGACCCCCCATCAGACTCCAGGGGGATGCAGGTCCTTTTTTGGTCTTTTTTTTAAACGCACAGAAAAAAATCCGTTTACCGTTTTCTCCCAAGAGATTCGTTTTCATTTGACAGGCAACAATTTCGCACTCCGCAAAGAGAAGAACGGCCTTTTGTCTCCTCAATGCAAAAAAAAAGCAAAACAAAACAAAAAAAACAACATAAAAAAAACGATTCTTTTACCGCCACCGCAGCTTATGAGCCTATCTTCTTTGCTCCCCCTCCTCTCCTCGTTTTCTTCTACGTCTTCTTTAAGCAATGCATCTGTCTGTCTGTCTGTACCCCTCCGTCTTTCTCACTGTCTTTCTCCCCCCCCCCCCCGCTAACTCTCTTTCCCTTTCACCCTCTCTCTCACTCTCTCACTCGATCCTCTAGATGCTGCCTATTGGTAAATATGTTTTCATCTTCCTCCTCCTCTCCCCTTCTTCTTCTTCTTCTTCTTCTTCTTCTTTTTGTCTTTCTAGATGCCTTGCCCTCGAACCCCTCTTTCTCTCTCATTGGCTATTTATATATATGCTATCTCTCTTCTTCAAAAGTTGCATCTATCTGTCTATCTATCTCCTCCTTCCGTCATCCCTTTTTATATCTATCTATCTATCTATCCATCTATCTATCTATCTATCTATCTATCTATCTATCTATCTATGTCGCTCTTCTCTCTCTCTCTCTCTCTCTCTGTCTCTCTCTCTCTCTCTCTCCAACTCCACCAGATGGGGCAGTCTACATCTGTTGGGGGGAGGCAGAGGTGCAAACATCCCTTCTATTACTCGAGGCTCAATTACAGTAAAAACAAAAACTATATACGCTTAAACGACAATATAAAGAAAAGAATTCGTTCATTTTTAAATGTATTGTAAAGCTTTGAAGGGATTTTGAAATTAGACACACTTAGATGATAATGGACAGAGGCATTTCATATTTCGACCAAATTATGCAAATGTGCTGCGGTAGAAGATAAAAGGAACGGATTTATACCGACACATTAATCATTTTCATACTCGGGGAAAAAATGGCAAACCGTTTTACTGTCAATTCCACTTAGCAAATGAGATTGGGAAGGAGATTAACATAAATATCACTTGGATTAATTTCTAGGAAATATGTATCAAGTATTTCGTTTACACTAAGAGCGCTATTAACCCTTTATGATCTGAATTATGATGTAGATGATCAACATATGTTTATTGTTTATTTTGTGACAAGAATTATGATGTAGATGATTAAAAATATTTATTGTTCATTTTATGACCTGAATTACGATGTAGATGATTAAAAATGTTTTGTGTTCATTTTATGATCTGAATTATGATGTAGACGATTAGAAATATTTATTGTTCATTTATGAAAAGAATTATGATGTAGATGATTAGAAAATATTTATTGTTCTTTTTATGACAAGAATTATGATGTAGATGATCAAAAATGTTTATTGTTCTTTTTATGAGAAGAATTATGATATAGATGATTAAAAATGTTTATTGTTCTTTTTATGACAACAATTATTATGTAGATGATTAAAATGTGTATTGTTCTTTTTATGACGTTTATTTATGTAGATGATTAAAAAAATTTATTGGTCATTTTATGACAAGAATTATGAGAGAAATGATTAAAAAATCTTTATTATCCATTTCATAACCTAAATTATGATGTAGATCATTAAAAATATGTATTTTACATTTTATGGCCTGAATTACGATGTAGCTGATTAAAAGATATTTATTGTTAATTTTATGACCTGCATTATTATGTAGATGATTAAAAATATTTATTATCCATTTTATGACAAGAATTATGATGTAGATGATAAAAAATGTTTATTGTTAATTTAAGACCTGAATTATGATGTAGTGATTAAAAATATTTATTATTAATTTTATGGCAAGAATTATTATGAAGATGATTAAAAAATTTTTATTGTAAATTTTATGACAAGAATTATTATGAAGATGATTAAAAAATGTTTATTGTAAATTTTATGACAAGAATTATTATGTAGATGATAAAAAATTTTATTTCCATTTTATGAGAAGAATTATGATTTGGATGATTAAAAAATATTTATTGTGTATTTTATGAAAAGAATTATGATGTAGATTATTAAAATATATTTATTGTTCATTTTATGACAAGAATTAGGATGTAGATTATAAAAACGTTTATTGTTCGTTTTATGACAAGAATTATGATGTAGATTATTAAAATATTTATTGTTCATTTTATGATATGAATTATGATGTAGATGAGTAAAAATGTTTATAGTTCATTTTATGACAAGAATTATTATGTAGATGAATAAAATATTGATTGGTACTTTTATGACAAGAATTTATGACAATAATCATGAGGTAGATGATTAAAAAATGTTTATTGTTTATTTTATGACCTGAATTATGATATAGAGTATTAAAAATATTTATTGTTAATTTTATGATAAGAATTATGATGTAGAGTATTAAAAATATTTATTGTAACTTTTATGATAAGAATTATGATGTAGATGATTAGAAAATATTTATTGTTCATTTCATGACCTGAATTATGATGTAGATGATTGAAAATGTCTATTGTCTATTTTATGACAAGAAAAATTATGTAGATGATAAAAATGTTTATTGTTAATTTTATGACAAGAATTTTGACGTAAATGATTAAAAATATTTATTATTTTTTTCTGACCTGAATTATAATGTAGCTAATTAAAAATATTTATTGTTCATTTCATGAAAAGAATTATGATGTAGATTATTAAAAAATGTTTATTGTTAATTTTGTGACCGTAATTATGATGTAGATAATTAAAAATATTTAATGTTCATTTTATGACAAGAGTTATGATGTAAATGATTAAGAAATATTTATTGTTTATTTTATTACAAGAGTTAAGATGTAGATGATTAAAAATGTTTATTGTTTATTTTAAGTAAGGAATTATGATATAGATAATTAAAATCTATTTATTCTTTATTTTATGACAAGAATTATGATGTAAATAATTTAAAAAAATTATTGTTCTTTTAGGACCTGAATTATAATGTAGATGATTAAAAATATTTATTGTTCGTTTTATGAAAAGAATTATTATGTAGATGATTAAAAATGCCTATTTTTCGCTTTATGACAAGAATTATGATGTAGATGATCAAAAATATTTATTGTTTATTTTATGACAAGAATTACGATGAAGATTATAAAAATATATTTATTGTTCATTTTATGACAAGAAAGAGGACGTAGATGATTAAAAATATTTATGGTTTATTTAATGACCGAATATGCTTAAAATATTTATGGACCATCTTATGACAAGAATTATTATGTAAATGATTAAAAACGTTTATTGTTCGTTTTATGACAAGAATTATGATGTAGATAATTAAAATATTTATTGTTCATTTTATGACCTGAATTATGATGTAGATGATTAAAAATGTTTTGTGTTCATTTTATGACAATTATCATGAGATAGATGATTAAATGTTTATTGTTTATTTTATGACAAGAATTTTGATGTAGAGTATTAAAAATATTTATTGATTATTTATGACAAGAATTATGATGTAGATGATTAGAAAATATTTATTGTTCATTTCATGACCTGAATTATGATGTAGATGATTGAAAAAGTTTATTGTCCATTTTATGACAAGAAAAATTATGTAGATGATTAAAAATGTTTATTGTTCATTTTATGACAAGAATTTTGATGTAAATGATTAAAAATATTTATTGTACCTTTTCTGACCTGAATTATAATGTAGCTGATTAAAAATATTGATTGTTAATTTTATGGAAAGAATTATGATGTAGATGATTAAAAAATGTTTATTGTTCATTTTATGAAAAGAGTTATGATGTAGATGATTAAGAAATATTTGTTTATTTTATTACAAGAATTATGATGTAGATGATTCAAATGTTTATTGTTTATTTTATGTCAAGAATTATGATATATAATGTTAAAATCTATTTATTGTGCATTTTATGACAAGAATTATGATGTAGTTAATTAAAAAAAAATATTATTGTTTTAGGACCTGAATTATAATGTAGATGATTAAAAATATTTATTGTTCGTTTTATGACAAGAATTATTATGTAGATGATTAAAAATGTTTATTTTTCGTTTTATGACAAGAAATATGATGTAGATGATCAAAATATTTATTGTTCATACTGTGAGCTAAATTATAATGTAGATTATTAAAAATATTTATTGTTAATTTTATGACCTGAACTATGATGTATATGATTAAAAATGTTTAATGTTCATTTAATGAATAGAATTGTGATGTAGATGATTAAAAATATTTATTGTTCATTTTATGCTAAGAATAATTACGTGGATGATTAAAAATGTTTATTGTTTATTTTATGACAAGAATTATTCTGTAGATGATTAAAAAATTTTATTGTTCAATCTATGACAAGTATTATGATGTCGATGAATAAAAATATTTATTGTTCATTTTATGACAAGAGTTATGATGTAGATGAATAAAAATATTTATTGTTCATTTTATTAGAAGAATTATGATGTAGATAATTAAAATATTTATTGTTCATTTTATGACCTGAATTATGATGTAGACGATTAGAAATATTTATTGTTTATTTATGAAAAGAATTATGATGTAGATGATTAGAAAATATTTATTGTTCTTTTTATGACAAGAATTATGATGTAGATGATTAAAAATATCTGTTGTTCATTTTATGACGTGAATTATAATGCAAATGATAACAAATTTTTATTGTTCATTTTATGACAAGAATTATGATGTAGATGATTAACAATATTTATTGTCAATTCTGTGAGCTGAATTATAATGTAGATGATTAATTTTATGACAAGAATTATTATGAAGATTATTAAAAATGTTTATTGTTCATTTTATTACAAGAATTATGATGTAGATTATTAAAAATATTTACTGTAAATTTTATGATAGAAATTTTTATGTAGTTGATTAAAAAATATTTATTGTTCATTTTATGACGAGAATTATAATGTAAATGATTACAAATGTTCATTGTTCATTTTATGACAAGAATTATGCTATAGATGATTAAAAATGCGTACTGTAAATTTTATGGCAAAAAATTTGATGTAGATGATTAACAAATTATTTATTTTTCATTTGTATGACAAGAATTATTATGTAGATGATAAAAATGTTTATTGTTAATTTTATTACCTGAGTTTTAATGTAGATGATGAAAAATATTCAATGTTTATTTTCTGACAAGAATTATTATGTAGATAAAAATGTTTATTATTCATTTAATGACAAGAGTTATGATGTAAATGATTAAAAATATGTATTGTTCATTTTCTGACAAGAATTATTATGTAGATGATTAAAAATGTTTATTGTTCATGCTATGACAAGAATTATGATGTAGACGATTAAATATATTTATTGTCTATTTCATGACAAGAATTATTATGTAGATGATTAAAAATGTTTATATTTCATTTTCTTACAAGAATTATTATATACATGATTAAAAATGTTTATTGTTCATTTTATGACAGGAATTGTGATGTACATGATTAAAAAAATGTTTATTATTCATTTTATGACAAGAATTATGATGTAGACGATTAAAAATATTTGTTGTCCATTTAATGACCTGAATTATCACGCAGATGTTAAAAAACGGTCACTGTTCATCGTATGACAAAAAGTATGATTTAAATGATTAAAAATATTTATTGTCTATTTTATGACATGAATTATAATGTAGAGTATTAAAAATATTTTTTTTCATTTTATGACTAGAATTATCATGTAGATGATTAAAAATATTTATTGTTAATTTCATGACAAGAATTTTGATGCAGATAGAAAAAAAAATCTATTGTTAATTTTATGACCTGAATTATTATGTAGATGATTAAAATGTTCATTGTTCATTTATGACAAGAATTATGATGTAGTGACAAAAAATGTTTATAGGTCATTTTATAACAAGGTATATGATGCAAATGATTAACAATATTTATTTTTCATTTCATGACAAAAATTATTATGGAGATAATTAAAAATGTTTATTGTTCATTGTAGAACAAGAATTATGATGTAGATCATTAAAAATGTTTATTGTTCATGTTATGACAAGAATTGTGATGTAGATGATTAAAAATATTTTTTGTTCGGTTTTGACAAGAATTGTTACGTACATGATTAAAAATGTTTATTGTTCATTTTCTGACAAGAATTATGATGTAGATGATAAAAATGTTTATTGTTAATTTTATGACCTGAATTATGATGTAGATGATTAAAAATATTTATTGTTCATTTAATGACATGAATTATGATGCAGATGATAAAAATGTTTATTATTCATTTAATGACAAGGGTTATGATGTAAATGATTAAAAATATGTATTGTTCATTTTCTGACAAGAATTACTATGTAGATGAATAAAATGTTGATTGGTACTTTTATGACAAGAATTATGATGTAGACGATTAAATATATTTATTGTCTATTTTATGACAAGAATTATTATGTAGACGATTAAATATATTTATTGTCCATTTTATGACAGGAATTATTATGTAGATGATTAAAAATGTTTATTTTTCATTTTCTTACAAGAATTATTATATACATGATTAAAAATGTTTATTGTTCATTTTATGACAGGAATTGTGATGTACATGATTAAAAAAATGTTTATTGTTCATTTTATGACAAGAATTATGATGTAGACGATTAAATATATTTAATGTCCATTTTATGACAAGAATTATAATGTAGACGATTAAATATATTTATTGTCCATTTTATGACAAGAATTATGATGTAGACGATTAAATATATTTATTGTCCATTTTATGACAAGAATTATGATGTAGACGATTAAATATATTTATTGTCCATTTTATGACAAGAATTATGATGTAGAAGATTAAATATATTTATCGTCTATTTTATGTGACAAACATTATTATGTAGATGATTAAAATGTTTATTTTTCATTTAATGACAAGAATTGTGATGTAGATGATTAAAAAAATTTTATTGTTCATTTTATGACAAGAATTATGATGTAGATTATTAAACATTTTTATTGCAAATTTAATTACAAATATTTTGATGTAGATTATTAAAATATATTTATCATTCGTTTTATGACAAGAATTATGATTTATATGATTAAAAATATTTATCTTTCATTTTATGACAAGAAATATTATGTAGATGATTTAAAAATATTCATTGTTTATTTTTATACCTTAATTATGATGTAGATGATTTTAAATATTTACTGTTCATTTTATGACTTGAATTATAATGCAGATGATTAAAAAAATTTATTTTGATTTCATGACAAAAGTTATGATGTAAATGATTAAAAATATTTATTTTTCATTGTATGACCTGAATTATAGATGACTAAAAATATCTATCGTTCATTTTATGTAAATAATTATTATGTAGATGATTACAAATGTTTTTTTATTTTATGACAAAAATAAGGAGGTAGATGATTAAAAATATTTATTGTTTATTTTATTAAAAGAATTTTGATTTAGATTATTAAAAATGTTTATTGTTTATTTTATGACGAGAATTATGATATGGATTAATGAAATCTATTTATTGTTCATTTTATGACCTGAATAATGATGTAGACGATTAAAAATATTTTTTGTTCATTTTATGACTTGAATTATTATGTAGATTATTAAAATGTTTATTGTTCATTTTATGACAAGATATATGATGTAAATGATTAACAATATTTATTGTTCATTTCATGACAAAAATAATTATGAAGTTGATTAAAAATGTTTATCGTTCATTTTAGAACAAGAATTATGATGTAGGTGATTAAAAATGTTTATTGTTTATGTTATGACAAGAATTGTGATATAGACGATTAAAAATATTTTTTGTTCGGTTTTGACAAGAATTATTACGTCGATGATTAAAAATGTTTATTGTTTATTTTCTGGCAAGAATTATGATGTAGATAAAAATGTTTATTGTTAATTTTATGACCTGAATTATGATTTAGATTATTAAAAATATTTATTGTTCATTTAATGACATGAATTATAATGCAGATGATAAAAATGTTTATTATTCATTTAATGACAAGAGGTATGCTGTAAAAAGATTAAAAATATGTATTGTTCATTTTCTGACAAGTATTATTATGTAGATGAATAAAATGTTGATTGGTACTTTTATGACAAGAATTATGATGTAAACGATTAAATATATTTATTGTCTATTTCATGACAAGAATTATTATGTAGATGATTAAAAATGTTTATATTTCATTTTCTTACAAGAATTATTATATACATGATTAAAAATGTTTATTGTTCATTTTATGACAGGAATTGTGATGTACATGATAAAAAAATGTTTATTGTTCATTTTATGACAAGAATTATGATGTAGACGATTAAAAAATATTTGGTGTCCATTTTATGACCTGAATTATCACGCAGATGTTAAAAACGGTCATTGTTCATCGTATGACAAAAAGTGTACATGATTAAAAATAGTTATTGTTAATGTTATGACATGAATTATAATGTAGAGTATTAAAAATATTTATTGTTTATTTTATGACAAGAATTATGATGTAGACGATTAAATATATTTATTGTCTATTTCATGACAAGAATTATTATGTAGATGATTAAAAATGTTTATATTTCATTTTCTTACAAGAATTATTATATACATGATTAAAAATGTTTATTGTTCATTTTATGACAGGAATTGTGATGTACATGATAAAAAAATGTTTATTGTTCATTTTATGACAAGAATTATGATGTAGACGATTAAAAAATATTTGTTGTCCATTTTATGACCTGAATTATCACGCAGATGTTAAAAAACGGTCATTGTTCATCGTATGACAAAAAGTGTACATGATTAAAAATAGTTATTGTTAATGTTATGACATGAATTATAATGTAGAGTATTAAAAATATTTATTGTTCATTTTATGACAAGAATTATGATGTAGATGATTAAAACATATTTATAGTTAATTTTATGACCTGAATTTTTATACAGATGATTAAAAATATTTATTGTTAATTTCATGACAAGAATTATGATGTAGATGATAAAAAAATTTTATTGTTAATTTTATGACATGAATTATTATGTAGATTATTAAAATGTTTATTGTTCATTTTATGACAAGAATTATTATGTAGATTATTAAAATTTTTATTGTTCATTTTATGACAAGATATATGATGTAAATGACTAACAATATTTATTGTTCATTTTATGACAAAAATTATTATGGAGATGATTAAAAATGTGTATTGTTCATTTCATGACAAAAATTATTATGTAGATGATTAAAAATGTTTATTTTTCATGCTATGACAAGAATTATTATGTAGATTATAAAAAATGTTCATTGGTCATTTTATGACAAGAATTATTATGTAGATTATTAAAAATATTTATTTTTCATTTAATGACCTGAATTATTATGTAGATGATTAAAAATGTTTATTGTTCATTTTATAACAAGGATAATGATGTAGATGATTAAAAAATATTTATTGATTATTTTATGACAAGAATTATGATGTAGATGACTAAAAAATATTTATTATTCATTTTATGGCAAGAATTATGATTTAGATGATTAAAAAATATTTATTTTTCATTTTATTACGAGAATTAATATGTACATGACTAAAAATACTTATTGTTCATTTTATGACAAGAATTATGATGTTGATGATTAAAAAATATGTATTGTTCATTTTATGACAAAAATTATTATTTAGATAATTAAAAATCTTTATTATTGGTTTTATGACAAGAATTATGATTAAGATAATTAAAAATATATTTATGGTTTATTTTATGACAAGAATGTTGATGTAGATGATTTAAAAATATTTATTGTTCATTTTATGACCAGAATTATGATGTGTATGATTAAAAATATATTTATTGTTCATTTTATGACAAAAATTATGATGTAGAATATTAAAAATATTTATGGTTCATTTTATGACAAGAATTATGATGTAGATGATTAAAAATGTTTATTGTTTATTTACACGTTTATTGTTTATTTACACGCAAATGAAGCGATTAAAAATTAAAAATAAACTAAGATGAATTTACAAAATGTTTAATGATTTTTTTCAAGTTTGACTTATTTTAACCTTAAAAACTATTTAACCTAGCTGAAGACCCATAAAAGAACAGTCCATAAAAAATCCAATCATTCGAGGCCCCTAGCTCCGCTCTGCAATTTTTAGTTTCGGAGGAGATAGAGTTTGAAAATATGAGGACAGACAGACAGACATATAGCCTTTTATATATTAGATTTACTATTAACATTTTATCTGAAAAAAAAGTGGAACAATGTGAACAATTCTAACTTTTATTAAAAAAATGTGTAATATTTATTTCTTGTAATTTTTAATGTTTTTTTTGTGAAACATTCTTAAAAGTAAATGGTGTTTGTTAAGATATAACCGACAAATCGATTTCTTAAATTTATCGCTTTTAAGCAAAATGTTGTGTACTTACTTGTAATGTCGAAAATAGTAATATATCCAAAAGTTACGAAAATTCATTGTGTAAAACAAATGCTATTGTGTTTTTAGTAAAAAAAAAAAAAAAAGTCTATCGCTATAGGCAACAAATATGAAACCATGAGAAATAATCTAAAATATTCGTTTTGAAGTTATGCCCCTGCGTGTAGATTCCTACTCTTTATTTTATAATGTCTAAAAAATGCAATTTTACCCAATTTTCCATATAAATTACGTTGAACTCTAAATAACTTTGTACTCAATAATTTTTCGTAATTTTTGGACATATTACTATTTTCAACATTACTCTGTTCCGTCTGCCTGCTACCCTCCTGACTACAACTTGGATGTCTTCAAGTCCAACGTAAACAAATTCCTGATGAACCGTTCCCTTAAGTAGACACTTTAAATATCCACACTAACGTATTGTACTTACAATAACCCTTATCCCTGAGTGGCTTTCGGGCCTTGATAAGTGGTGACTACCTTGTAAAAAAAAAAAATTAAGTACGTAATATTGTTTTTACTTATATTCACATATTTAAAATCGATCTGTCGACATTATCCTAACAAGGATCCATTTTTTTACAGAAAAGTATCATTCTTACGCCACACGACTTACAATAACAATAACAATAATAATAATATATACTAGCGGGACCTGTGGAAATTCCACAGGGAACTCATTCATATGTAATATATTGATGTTGGCATTCTATAGATGTTCAGTGTAAATGGAGACGCTCTGATATTATTGTAACGTTTTTGTTAAAACTGCAAAATTATTTATCTAAACTAGCAGGGACGCCCAGCATAGCCTGGTCGTAAAGTACGCTTAAATATGATATTTTAATTCTTGCAGATATTTTAAAAATCAATTTTCACCCCAAACAAGGCACTACTATTGAGGACATAATTTGTAGGGGCATTATGAAGGAAGATGAGTAGAAAGATGTTTGTTCACATTACACTTGAACTTCTGCATATGAGAACAGTTGGGAAAGCAGAATCCCGGAAGGGAGTTCCAAAGACTTGCAGTCCTGGGGAAGAAACTATTGGAGTAAAAGGCTTTCTTACACCTAAGGATCTCTACTGTAAATTGGTGGGACTTAGTTGCTTGTCAAGTTTGTCGGGGGTAGTCACGTCGAGGAGGTACAAGTGCTTGCAGTTCGTCAGAGCATTCACCATTAAAGTATTTGTAGAACAGGCAGAGGGATGCAACATCTCGTCGATGGAACAGAGGCTGAAGCCTAGATGATAGTTTAGGACCTATCAGGTTGGCGACTCTTTTGAATCCTGTCCAGGAGTGAGAGACAAGCAACAGATGCACCAGCCCAAATGTGACAACAGTACTCCATACATGGGCGAATGGTGGCCTTATAGAGGTACAGGATACTTTCAGGCGCAAGTAGTTTTCTAGCACGGGAGAGAGCCAACCTTCCTTGCAGCAGCCTTGGCAATGCTCTCAATGTATCTATTCTAGTTCATGTTCCCTGTAAACGTTAGGCCAAGGAGTTTAAAATAAGTACTTTCATGCAATGTGTTCTTGGCCATTGCTATTGGTGGTTGAGAAGGTTTCTTGTAGTTATTGAAGGAAACAAGCTTAGTCTTGGCAGCATTGAACTAGACCAACCATTTTTGTCCCCATTCCACTAGAGATTGGAGGTCATCCTCCTGTTTCTGCCACTTCCTTGGATATGTGTTCATTTGTTTTCCCCTCATATCTGTTATAGAGAGTGCTGTCATCGGCAAATATACCCATCTTCGAAATAATTTTTATCAGGGAGGTCATTTATGAATATCAAGAATAATAAATATCCAAGGATAGACCCTTGGGGTACTCCAGCATTTATATCATATTGTTTAGATGTACGACCGTCGAGGACAACTTGGATTTTTCTCTTACTTAAGAAGGATTTAATTACATTATGTATTCTTCCAGTGATACCAAATGATCTAACTTTTCTTAGAAGACCATCGTGCCATACCCTATCAATAGCCTTAGATGTATCGAGGGATTCCGCTCTGCCCTCCCCTGTTTTGTCCAATGAATGGTATATACGTTCAGAGATTACAGTTAAGATATCTGTTGTGGAACGAGCTTGCCTAAATCCATATTGTTTGTCGGTCAGGAGTTTAGCAGCTTTTGGGCGTTGAACTAGGGCTTGATTAATTAAGGATTCAAGTATTTTGACGAAAAGCGGGAGGAGGCTAATGGGGCGATAATTTCATGGGTCAGTTCTTTCACTAGAATTCATGAAGACTGGTACCACAGAAGCGGTTTTCCAGCAGTCAGGAAAGCAAGATTCGTTGAGGCATTTATTGTAAAGTTTGGAGAGAACTGAAGCAACCTCAGCAGAGCATTTCATTAATAGCACAGCCGGAATGAGATCGGGTCCACAAGTTTTTTGGGTGTCTAGGGTTTTTATGAGACCATGTACCTGAGAAGGTTTGATTTTAAAATCGTCTAGTGTGGCGTCTGTCCGCAAAGGAAAGTCAGGGAGGGAGTGGTGTGTCACGCCCAGTGTGGAGTTTGAGGCAAACTGACTGGCAAGCAGATTAGGCTTGTCAGTTGCCGTGCAAGCAACCTCATGATTGTTTGATAGTGGGGGAATCATTGACTGCCCATTATTTACTACACTATTGTAGATTTTCCAGAAATCACGGGCTCCTAATTTCTGTGCTTCGATGCGTTTTCTGGTGGTTTCAGTGTAATCTGTCTTAGCTGTCACTATTACTCTCTTACAATTACTTCTAGCTTCTATAAACTTCTGTTTGTTGGTACTGAACTTTTGCCGGTTAAATCTGCGGAAAGCAATGGCAGCTGCACAAGCAGAAGTAAACCATTGGGGAGTGTGGGACTTGCTATAGAATTTCCGTGTGGGAACATGTGCTTAGATTGCAGTTTTGAACCATTCAGTGGTCTCATTTGCACAGTTCTGCTGGAAGAGAAAAGATATTTTGCCATAGGGGCATCTCTGATGAGTTCCCTGATGGCTTCCCAGTCAGCCTTTTTGGAATACCTCGTTTTTTAAGCAGTAGGTTTTCAGTTTTAGGGCGAGAATTTAGGGTGATTTCTACCATTATCACAGCGTGATCAGCATTCCCGAGTGGGCTGTGGATATGTGTTGTACAATCATTGGGAACCGTTGTCAGAAAGAGATCTAGAAGTGAGGCATGTTGATCTTGCTGGTTTGGAAAACGTGTCGGAAATGTAACCATCTGAGATAGGGAATGAGATATAGAGAAGTTATGTGTTGTGCTACCAGTGCCGTCTGTATAATTAAAGAATCTAAGCCAGTTATTGTGGTGGACATTGAAGTCACCAAATACATGTACTTGTGTGCTAGTATAGAGGGAGAGTGCTGTATCTATGCTGTCAGAGACTTTGTTTATTAGTGTACAGTCTTGGGTTGAGGGAGAGCGGTATATTTCATATATATTATTATAGAATACATGTTTTTATCGATTTTATATATTATAAAGTTGTGATTTCAAAAACAAATAATATATCTATATGATTTGGGTTCATCAGCTTGAATCGAAACCGAATCCCAAACCTCTGAATATATATATATATATATATATATATATATATATATATATATATATATATATATATATAAATTATAACTTAAAATATTGCAGCATTAAGAATTGATTATATAATGTTATAAATTAAATTTTTTAAAAATTCTTAATGTTGCAATATTTTAAGTTATAAATTTATTATATTTTTTTACTAGAATATCTTGTCCTTTTCTTTTCTAGTTTTAACAACTAGTCATTTACTTTTCCATGTTTAAACTTAACCATATTACTTTTCATGATTGCAACTTTTCTATTGTGACGTGATTACTATGGAAACTAGTCAGAAAAAAAACGTTGCTCACCTCCTTACGTTTTTTTTTTACGATTTTGAACACCAGCAAATTCATCATATCTTTTGTTGTGGCAGTGGCGATGGTCGTGGTGGCACTGGCGGTGCTGGCAATAATGGTGGTTGAGGTGGCAGCTTTCATGGTGGTGAGGTGGTGGTATTAGTGGTGAAGTGGTGGTGGTGGCACAGTGGTGTTCCTAGCGACGGTGAATGGCAGCAGCAGTGGTGGTGGTGGTAGTGGTAGTAATGGTGGTGGCAGTTGCAGTGGAGAAAGAGGCAGAGGTAGTGGCAGCAGTGATGGTGGTGGTGGTGACTGCGGTAATGGTAGTAGCAGTGGTGGTAGTTGCTAGGCAGTGGTAGTGGCAGTGGTTATGGTGGTGGTTGTGATGATGGTGGTGGTAGTGATGGTGGTAGTTGCAGTGGAGGTGGTGGTGGTAGAAGTGATGGTGATGGTGGTAGTAGCAATGGTGGGTGTGGTAGTTACAGTTGAGATGGAGGCTTTGGCAGTGATGGTGGCTGTAGTGCCGGTGGCAGAAGAGCTGTTGAAGGTAGTAGTAGTGGCCATGGGGGCAATGGTGATGGTTGAGCAGAAATTTTTATAATTAATCAGAAGTGACATTTCCAGGGTTTTTTTGAATTGTAAAATTTTGTTAGATTAAATGAAGTAGTTGTAAAACAAAACATTTTTTGACAATTAATTAGAAATGACCTTTTAAGAGGATTTTTGTGTAATTAATCAGACGTGACTTTTCCAGGGCATTTTTGTAATTAATCCGAAGTAACTTTTTAGGGACTTTTTTATTATTAAAACCAAAACATTTTTCTCACAATTAATCAACAGTGACTTTCTCAGGGAACTTTTGTAATGTTAAAACTTTGTTAAAGTAGTTGAATATTTCAAATGACTAATAAAACAAAAAATTATTGCTATCGCTGATTAGGAAAACATAATTTTTATTAGGGTTTTCGTAATTAGCGACACCAATTGTTTTTTATTTTATTAGTCATTTGAAATATTCAACTTTCCTTTTAAGAGATGGCAGGATGAAGCGAATTAGCGTATTAATATATAGATAATATATAGGTAATTCGTCTAAGAATGTGATAAATTTCTTCAATTAAAATATCTGTTGGAAGATGTTTCGTCAGGGACGCCAGATCAGCTATCACCGTCCACAACAGAAAAGTCACACAACAGAAAAATCACACAACAGAAAAATCACACAGCAGAAAAATCACACAACAGGAAAATCACACAACAGAAAAATCACACAGCAGAAAAATCACACAACAGAAAAATCACACAGCAGAAAAATCACACAACAGAAAAATCACACAACAGAAAAATCACACAGCAGAAAAATCACACAGCAGAAAAATCACACAACAGAAAAATCACACAACAGAAAAATCACACAACAGAAAATCGCGGAAGTAATGTAACAACAAAATGTCTCGATTTCCTTAAAATATAAAGAAATGGAAAAGAAAAAAAAATGCCATTTTCACTTACGATTCAGAAATTGATTGCAAATGTGTTGAAAATCAAGTCGGTCACTCGAAAGACTAAAACAAAAATTCTACATTCTTTTAAAGAATTAAAACGATTTTGCGAAAGCGAATCATTTGTATGTGATTTTTTTTAGATGAGAATTAGTTATTCGTATGATTTGCATACTGTTCTCATCTTGAATGTTATTTACACAAGGTTTCGGCCAATGTAACCTTTGACCTTATTCAGGAGTATCTTGTCATACTCGAGAATCCCTCTGTTTAACTAGGAATTTCGAACGAAACCCTTTACAATTACAAATAATGGTGCTTCTTCAGATTGGCACCTTTGACAGCAATAAAAAGTAAAGAAAATACAGAAAAGTTTGTATGGCGTACGTATCAGTCACGGAACGGAGATGAAATATTCCAAAAATCATATAATTTGATCAAGTAGTTTTTCTTATATTCAATAAAATCCAGTTTTATGACCAAACGAGTCGTAGTGTTTTCATCCGCCATGACTAAATCCGATGACAGAAAAAAGGGGAGACAACTAAAAGCGACGTTCAATGCAGTTTAGTAGTAAAATCGCTAAATATCGTAAATTTTGATTCTTTAATTAAAAAAATACTTGATCGATTTATGTGATTTGGGGAATATGACATCTTCGTTCTGAAACGAGTATACAAGCTTTTCTGTATTTTCTTTACCTTTAATTACTGCGTGACAATTAAATAAGAACTCAAATAATATTTAATTAATAAAATGTCTTTTTTCGATAGATATCGCATATACGTAAGCATTATATAAAATTTTAATTTGGCTTTTTGTTGCGAGAAACTTTCACATGGGCTCTTTTAGATTTATACGATTTACTAGTAGGGCTACCCGGCGTTTCCCATAGCCGTAAAAATAAACCCCCAGAAGTTAAATAGTGTGTGCAACATCTTTAGATTAGAAATTTCTATCGTTATTTCATATTTATACATTTCTCTCTTATTATTCTATCCGTCTTCCCAACCCCCTCCTACACCCTGGCTTAGCCCATTCCTCTCTCTTGTTTCAATGTGCTAAAAAAATAATTCATTTAATATAGCTATCCTTTTAAAATGTAAATATTTTTTTATAAATTTTAGATATTATAAATCGGGGCAATAATTTCGTAGGTAGTTTGGGACGTTTAGATAGACATACAAACATGCAACCACACAGCTACATTTATATAAGAAACTAGCGGGTAGGTGTCCGGCGTTGCTTGTGCGTTGGAAAAAAAAACTCCCCCAAATAAATCAAAACAACTTTTCTTTCAATCAAAATAATAGGGAGTGCCTGTGCAACCGAGAAAAAAATGAGCCGCAGTAGCCAGGCTCGAACGTGAAACGTGAAAGAGGGGAAGAATGCAAAAACTCACAGGCAAACGGTTTTGCTCACACGTGCATATGACGTCATAACGTAGCAAAATAGGTGTTTTAAACACAGTTTTAATTTAATACGTTTGCAGTGCGGTAAAAAAGACACAAAAAGCGGATTCCCTTTCGATAAAGTTGTCCAGTTGATCCCCATGGAATGAATCTTTTTTCTAATTTTCACATATTATGCATCCAGAGCATTGCCCTTTAGGATCGTATCAGTTTCGTGTCGGTCCAATGTGGATGACGAAAGTTTTTAGCAGACATACAAACACACACACGCACAAACACACAGACATTAGAGATTAATATAATAAAATAGCGGGGGTACCCAGAGTTACCCGGGTACCCCGCTAGGTGTTTCGAGGTGGCGTAGTAAAGACCTCCCCTGCAAAAAAGTAGTAGTAGCGAGAGGGAGGAATGAAAATAACAATTTGGGTGGAGAAAGGTGTTAAAAAGGCAGGCTCGAACCTATAATGCAAAGGAGGAAAAAAAGATTAAAAAAACGTAACGTCTTAATCAATGCGTCCATGGCAAAACTGGAAGTCGCAAAAGTTGCAATTAAGGCTAGTCAATTGAAAGGAGACGATGGCTTGCGAAAATATTGTCGAAAAATGCGACCCCTTCTTGCAGAAAACTGGCCAGTTGAGGGTGAAGGAATCGATGTTTTTGGCCAAATTTTTTGATATTTGTTGTCTGAAAGGTCTAGGTTTAAAACGATACCGGTTTCGTCACGTTCTGACGCATCTGTCGGAAGTTTTTGCGACACACACACACACACACACACACACACACACACACACACACACACACACATACAAGCACACACACACACACACACACATAGAAGCACACACACACATACAAGCACACACGCACACACATTTTGTTCTTGATATATATAGACTAGCGGGGGTACCCGACATTGCCTGGGTGTGTGAAAGTGTAATAAGGAACCCGGTGAAAAACTGGTAATAGCGGGGGGGGGGATCAAACAACAGTAGACAGTTTGGGTGGAGAGAGGTGTTTAAAAAAATGATAGTAGGCAGGCAGGCTCAAACCCGTAACGCGAAGGAGGAAAAAAAATGTAACGATTTAGCTGATGTCTCCATTGCGCAACCAGAAGTCAAGCATGTTGAAAGTAAGCATAGCCAACAGTGACGATTACGTGCTAAAATGTCGGCGATAAAAAGAGACCTTCCTTGTACGAAACTGGCCAGTTGAGGGTGAAGAAATGTTTTGAGCCAGTTTTTTTTATATTTGTCGTCCGAAGGATCGGGTTTGAAAACGGTACAGATCTCGTGAGGATCCGTTGCGTGTGTGGAAAGTTTTTGTAACACACACACACACACACACACACACACACACACACACACACACACACACACACACACACATTTTGCCTTTTATATATTAGACTAGCAAGGGTACCCGGCGTTGCCTGGGTGTGGAGAGGTGGGGGGTGGAATCAAAACAACAGTAGGCAGCCCGAGGTGAGAAAGGTGTTTAAAAAAATTGGTAGTAGTGGGTTTTCCCGGCGTTGCCCGGGTCGAGTAAGGAACCCCGTGGGGGAGGGGGGATTTACAAAAAAGTTGTAATAGTGGGGGGGGGGGGGCGAAACAACAGTAGACAGTTTGGGTGGAGAAAGAAAAAAAAGTGAGAATAGGCAGGCAGGCTCGAACCTGTAATGCGAAGGAGGAAAAGAAAGTGAAAAAAGTAACGTCTTAGCCGATGTCTCCATGGCCAAACGGGAAGTGGAGAGCGTTGAAAGTAAGCCTAGTCAGTTGGGAAGAAAACGATGACTTGCAGAAAAAAAACAACCCGTTCTTGTAAAAGATGGCCGAGTTTCGGGTGAAGGAATTAATGTTTTTGGCCAATTTTCGATATTTGTCGTCTGAAGGACACGGCTTTTAAACGCCTCTGTCAAAAGATTTTGCGAAACACACACACACACACACACACACACACACACACACACACACACACATTTTGCCTTCCATATAATAGATGATACAATTTGTGTATTCTTTACCTTTTCAATATTATTACACACATACGCGCACACACAAAGGTTCAGTAGCTTTTAATATAGAATTTTATAACATTAATAAATCTGTCTTATCATTTTACTGCACTTTCATGGATTTTTCGACTTTCAGAAATTGGCACATCAGTATTAATCAGAAAATTGCTCAACAGTATTGTTGCTTTCAGTTTCTTTTTCATTTTTTTTAATGTATCAAGTTGTTTTACTGTTCAAATCAAAGAGAAATAACTCTGTATAGATAAATACAGAGTTATTTCCCTTTTGTGAAGATAATGGCGATTTGAAAATAATTCCAATATTCACAAAGGAATTGACTCGATTACATGCTGACTTTACTTAATTAGATTAGCAATGTAAAACTTTCTTGTGATCGTATAAAAAACTATGCCGGTTTTTTTAAAATATATTATGTTTTTGTTTTAATCTTAGGAACGTGATTCTGTATGGACGAATATAGAGTTATGTCCCTTTTTGAAGATGCTTGCCATTTATAAATGATTTCAAGATGGACAAACAAATCAAATCTATTTACATTGTGGCCACCTTAATAACCTCTTACAATGATTCACGAGAAAAATTGACAAGCCAACATCAAATGTTGAGCAGATTTCATTAAAATATTTGTAAAACAGGCACAGCGATGCAACATTGCGGCGATAGGACAGGAGTTGAAGCTTAGTTGACAAAATGAGGCTTATTAGATTGAAGACTCTTTTTTGGACCCTATTCAAGAGGGAGAGACCAAATGTAGCAACAGTACTCCATGCATGAGCGAATGGTGGCCTTGTAGAGATACAGGATACTCTCAGGTGTGAGTAGTCTTCTAGCATGATAGAGAGAACCCACCTTCTTTGCAGCAGCCTTCGCAATGTACTCAATGTATTTGTTCTAGTTCATATTGTCCGTGGATGTTAAGCCGAGGAGTTTATAGGAAGAATTCTCAGGTAGGGGTGTTATTTGTCATGGCTTCTTGTAATTGTTAAAGGAGAGCAGCTTAGTCTTACTAGCATTAAATATTACCATTCATTTGCGGCCTCATTTCACTATGGTTTGGAGGTCTTTTTCTAACGATTTTGCTATTGTCTTAGTTTTGTGTACATCCGTCCTTCCCTCGTGCATATTATAGAGCGTTGTATTATCCGTAAACTTACCCATCTCGGACACAATGTTATCAGGGAGCTTTATGTATGTGCATTTTTATCTTATGGTGTTTTTACATATTTTTCTTTCTCCATAAATAAAAGTCAACTTTAATTGTCCAAATGTCCATAATACCAAATAAATAAATAATTATGAAAGGGAATCATGAGATAGCCATAACTGCAGACAAAGTATTTTCTGGAAAGAACTGAATCAAATTGCAATACATTCGTCTGCACAACATCAAATCACGGTGTAGTATCTGTTCTGATGTTGCACTTTACCTTTTCTGTCCTGAGTCAATAGAGGAGAAATCGTTTTTATCTTAGTTCATAACCAGATTACCCCTTTTTGGGGAGCTGGATTTTCCTCACATGAAAAAACCGACCTTTTGTCTAACTCTGCCGTCGCGGAAAGATAAGTAAATAAGAGCATGTTACAACGATCCATAGGGAAAAATGACTAACCAGAATCAAATATTGCTTTTGTAGGAAGAAAGCTATCGATGACAAAGATATGAAAAAAGGAGGCTGATTTCATATACAAGATTAACAATGTAAAACTTTCTCATGCTCGCATTAACAAACATAATTAAACACATAAACAAGAAATGAAATCAAATTGATGTTAAGATGTGTGTGTGTGTATGTGTGTGTGTGTATTTGTGTGTGTGTGTGTGTATGTATGTGTGTGTGTATTTGTGTGTGTGTGTGTATGTGTGTGTGTGTATTTGTGTGTGTGTGTGTGTATTTGTGTGTGTGTATTTGTGTGTGTGTGTGTATATGTGTATGTGTGTGTATGTGTGTGTGTGTATTTGTGTGTGTGTATTTGTGTGTGTGTGTGTGTATGTGTGTGTGTGTGTATGTGTGTGTGTGTATTTGTGTGTGTGTGTATTTGTGTGTGTGTATTTGTGTGTGTGTGTATGTGTATGTGTGTGTGTATTTGTGTGTGTGTGTATTTGTGTGTGTGTATTTGTGTGTGTGTGTGTGTGTATTTGTGTGTGTGTGTGTATTTGTGTGTGTGTCTATTTGTGTGTGTGTGTGTGTGCATGTATGTGTGTGTCTATTTGTGTGTGTGTGTGTGTATTTGTGTGTGTGTGTGTGTGTGTGTGTGTGTGTGTGTGTGTGTGTGTGTGTGTGTGTGTGTGTGTGTGTGTGTGTGAAATGCCTACAATTACTTGAGGTAATGCATTAAGATAAGCCAGACTTAAGCAGTTAATCGGAGCGGATGATCCCTAAACAAAGCGTCTGATGCGGATTTCAGATGATCGTCTTTTTTTTTCGTGCCAAAACAAAACGTATGACACTCAACAACACATCCACCACAAAAACAAGAATAAATATTTAAAAAACCTGAGAAGAAAAGAAACCGTCCGTGAATCTTTTTTCTTTTTTTTTTCTTTTTTTTTTTCAAGGATAATGAGCACTATTGCCATGGGAAACCCTAAAAAAGAAAAGGAAATACAAAAAAACTGTTACACAAATTAATCGTCGTTCAATTATTTAGTGTGTGACTTTAAGCTGATTTCATTAGTTGTAGTTGTGCGCTTATGTGTGTGTGTTTATTGTGTGTGCGTAATTGTATGTGTGTTTATGTGAGTACGTTATTGTGTGTGCGTTATTGTGTGTACGTTATTGTGTGTGCGTTTATGTGTGCGTTTATATATGTGCATAATTGTGTGTGCGTTTATGTGTGTGCGTAATTGTATGTGTATGTGTGTGTGCGTTTATGTGTGTGCGTAATTGTATGTGTGTTTATGTGAGTACGTTATTGTGTGTGCGTTGTGTGTGCGTTTATGTGTGTGCGTTTATGTGTGTACATTATTGTGTGTGCGTTTACGTGTGTGCATTATTCTGAGTGCGTTATTGTGGTGCGTTTATGTCTGCGCGTTATTGTGTGTGCGTTATTGTGTGTGCGTTATTGTGTAGGCGTTTATTGTGTGTGCCGTATTATGTGTGCATTTATGTGTATCCGTTTATACATGTACGTTATTGTGTATACGTTCATGTGTGTTTATGCATGTATGTGCTTATACATGTGCGTTTATGTGTGTTTCTCTTATTTTGTTTAATTTTAATTCCGTCGAAAGTCTAAAAGTTAACCCCCTCTTCACTTTATTTCTCTATGAGATACAACAACTTATTGACCAGTGTAGTTTGTATGTTGAGTGGCATATAAACTTTGTTTAGTTTATTTAATACCGAAGCACAATAAGCGAGTCATAGTAGACGATTTCTAGACACAAGTTCTGTTTTATACGTACCTGTATTTTAACTATTAGATTAAATATTTGATGGCATATATATATATATATATATATATATATATATATATATATATATATATTTATAGTCATCGACATACAGTCCTGTTTCGTTGTATCACAACTCATCACTGCCGCTAGACTAGCATCTCTCCTAAGCCAAGGATTTAACCTAGAACCGTCGTGTTGACAGTCGGCGGTTCTCCCACTCGACCAGGGAATTGACGCCCGTAAATAACTCGTCGGAATGTCTATTTAAATAGACACCCGCCACCACTTTTATAGTGCTCAAATCGCCTGTTCGTAAACAGACAAACAACGAGCTTCGCATTTTCAACCAATTAAGTAGCGGGTGAGATTATTTACGACAGTGCTCTACCCAATATATATATATATATATATATATATATATATATATATATATATCAACCTTTTTTACCTAATTTTAATAGTAGTAATCATACAATTAGCATTCAACGAACACTCCCTAAAAACCATACGTACATTGGTTCACCCTCCACGTTAATTAAACTCCGCATTTCAAAGCATACCTATTCATTTAACGAAGATAACATAATAATGGTACAACACTTTCTACATTAATTAAAAATCTTACGGCTAAAACATAGGCTTCTCCATTAATTGGTCAAGACTCAAAAAATCTCAATCGTACACTCCTGACGCTAAGTCTTGTCAGCTCTGTATATCTAAAGTTGTAAACATTATCACCTTATCTCAGAGTACTAACCTCATTAGTTCTAAAAGCGAATTAATTTCAAGCTGCAAACATAGGAAAAAATACAAGTATAGCCAATTCGAAATTACATTACTATTTCCAACTCCCATTAATTTTATCTTCGAGTCATTAATTTATATCACCTGTAATTTCCCTTTTACCTATAATCCTCTTTGCTCTTATAGTTATTCTTCAAATACTTTTATCTCCTCATGCTTGCTGCTCCGTTAATCCGTTTTTTTTTACGTCATTTTAATTAGGCAATAATCATTTAGCTCCAATTCCCTTTATATCCTTCGAATGCATCTACTCTTTGCATTTTTTCACTTCTCTCTGCATTTAGCTCTAAAGAACTCCCGACACTGCATTGATACTATCTTTCTATTCGGCTTGATTTTCTTCTACGGCTTTTTATTCTATACCGCTTTATTTTTTTTCCACTATATAAAAAAAATTTTTTTTCCTTATTTGTTTTTCTTCTAAATTTCGTTACTCTCTTAGCTTTTTAGTACCTTAACCCTTAACTCGTACTTTTTCAATTCTCGCCCCCTCTCTGAACCACATTTTAATGATGATTTTTTTTCATAACAGGCATCACCGCTTATCAAGGCCAAGAGGCCAGTCGAGGATAAGGGTTAAAGAGTGTACAGTAGAAATTGGACAATATAATTAACCGTTAGTAATGGAAATTCGGTAAATTTCTTAACTTATATGGAACGGCTCATCAAAAACTTGTTCAAGTTAGACTTGAAGACAACCATATTGTAGTCAGCTCGAAAGCAGGAAAACGGAAGACAATTCCATAGGCGTGCAGTTCTAAAAACGAAGCTTTGCTCATGAAATCTACGTTCTACCATCTATCCATCTATATCCTCACTTAAATTTACTTCCAATTAAATCCATCGCTCATTTTAACATTTGCTAGCCCACCTCCTCCTTTACAACTCTCTCGAGACTAGCATATTGGTTCCACTTTAAAACTTCGAAACTCCATAGAATAAGGAATCTTTCATCTTTATTTCTTGTTCCATGTTTTAAATGAAATATTGTAAATTTCAGTCATTTTTTATTTTTTTTTACTTATTTATTGATATTGAGCTTTTCAAATCTGGACAAGGTTATTGTTCTATAAATATATATTTCTATTTTTAGATTTCTAATCTTTCGAATTCAAAAAGTTTTTTTTTATTAATCTTTACCTGCGAAGTGTGTTCACGCACACACACACACACACACACACACACACACACACACACACACACATATATATATATATATATATATATATATATATAAACGAGTAATTGTAGACGATTTCTAGACACAAGTTCAGTTTTACACGCACCTGTATTTTAAGTATTAGATTAAATATTTGATGGCAATATATATATATATATATATATATATATATATATAGATAGATAGATAGATAGATAGATAGATATAAATAGATAGATATAGATATAGGTATAAATAGCAACTTTTTTTTACCTAATTTTAATAGTAGTAATCATACAATTGGGATTCAACGAACACTCCCTAAAAACCATACGTACATTGGTTCACCCTCCACGCTAAGTAAACTCCGCATGTCAAACCATGCCCATTCATTTAACGAAGATAACATATCTTCATTTAACAGATTAACATTTTACAAAAAACACCCGTCTAGTTGAATCCACTGTTAAAAACTTTCCCCACTCTTTATCTATGTCTAAATCAAAACGTAGATTCCATGAACAAAGCTTCTTTCTTAGAACTGCGCGCCTGTGGAACTCTGTTCCGTTTGCCTGCTTCCCTCCTGACTACAACTTGGATGTCTTCAAGTCCAACGCAAACAAATTCCTAATGAACCGTCCCCTTAAGTAGACACTCTAAATATTCACACTAACGTACTGTACTTACAATAACCCTTATCCCTGAGTGACTTCCGGGCCTTGATAAGTGGTGACCACCTTGTAAAAAAAAAAATAATAACATATATATATGTGTGTGTGTGTGTGTGTGTGTGTGCGCGCGCGAACGCGCGTTTGGATTCTTAATCCGGCAGTGGGATGTGATGCGTCTAGTGTGTTAGGTGTAATTTAGTGTTAAGTTCATGCTTGCATGCCTTCTCGCTTCCAGCTAACACCGCTGGCTAACTTCGCAATGAAAAGGGGGCAGCTATGCATAAGTCTTCCCTTCCAGTACATAGCCTCTCCATCATCAAGACTTCTACAGGGCCTCCATGTTGGCCACACACGGTAACTGGGTGTCTTGCAGCCCCAGGCTTAACTTGTAGGAGATCTAGAAGTAGTAGGGGACCCCAGAGGTAGTGCATTATGGCCCACCGATGTGTGGACATGCCCTGGCACACTACCAACTCCTACCTCACTTGTGGGTGCCCTTGGTTGGGCGTAGAGGAACCAACCCCCAAATCAAACACCACTCCTTTCTGGACCTTATCACAGCAAAATGCTTAGAGATAGAAACTATGACTTCAAATCCTACTGCTGCCTTGAAGTTTTCCTTAAAAGGCTAAGGAATCTCATCCAGAAAGAAAAGGCTTAGTAGCAGACACGATAGGGCGATTGTTTTCCTCACTGAGATTACTTTCGGCCAGAAGCTGCGGGTTCGCTCCACTGGGCATGAGCATTAGAGGTTCAAAGGATGTCTATCTGATGCGCAACAGATACTGCGCCTAAACTGCACAAGCAAGTTTGGAGCCAAAGTGGGAAGTTCTGTGGCGATGGAGTAAGACTACGCCAATACCGAGGGATAAAGCATTGATGCCCCGACTAGTCATCGTCAAGACTGACGGACTGAATGATGATATATATATATATATATATATATATATATATATATATATATATATATATATATATATAAACAGCAACAACCTCACGAATGCAATAAAAATGCAAATCAACAGATTCATCACTGCCAACAATGTCCAAATCGGGAATCATTAACTTCCCAAAGTCATTGGTGTCTATAAACCCAGATACTTGTACGGAACAGTCAAAATCCACAAACCCAACTCTTCTCTCTGATCTATCAATTCACGAGTCACCATTTCAGTGTATTCACTAACAAAAGTCCTACATGACACCATTAACCCATATGTACCCAGTATATATAGTGTAAAATCCACAAAGAAGTCTTACAAATCCTTAAATCTAAACTACCTGACAAAAAAAAAAAAATAATCGTCTCTCTTGATGTTGAAAGTTTATTTACAAACGTTCCCGTCAAACAAACTACACATACAAAAACCCATCCCCCCCCCTAAAATTAACGAAAAAATACTTTAAAACATTACTTCTAGTTTGCACCACCGCAGTATCCTTCTATGACCACATAGTTTTCCGAAAGTTTTAAAAAATGGGAGCTCTTCGGTCTCTACCAAATTACTCAGCTAATTTTTGGTCTAAACATTTGAAATTTTACATAAAGTGTATTCAGACACAGGGCAAGCTTTTAAATCAGTGTTTGGCCTAAAATTTGGCTGCCCCGTGGTCAAAGTTCAAAAGAATTATACTTTGCGGTCTCTAGCAAACTATGCAACCAATTTTGGGTCTAAACATTTGAAATTTTACATAAAGGGTATTCAGACATGCAGCAAGCTTTTCAATCAGTTTTTGGGCAAAAATTTGGCTGCCAAGAGGTCAAAGTTGAAAGAGTTGACCTTTGTAAACTCTACCAAACTCCTCCGCCAATTTTGGATCAAAGCACTAGAAATTTTAGATGTAGGTTACCTGGACATGAGTCAAACTTTTTAATATATATATATATATATATATATATATATATATATATATATATATATATATATATAAGAGATGCACATAAAGTTACTCAGTACATAGGGCTCGAGCAAAGCCGGGCTGACCTGCTAGTATATCTTCTATAATATAAAGCTGACTGTGTGTGTGTGTGTGTGTGTGTGTGTGTGTGTGTGTGGTCACGAATAGGCTCCTATATGGTTGACTATTTTAAAAAACTGATTACATATAATGATAGAAGATGTATCAAGACACAGGAATGGGTATGTTTGATCTGGCAGAACGGTGGTTCATTGAAATTGTGGGGTCTGCGTTCGCGCCTTTTTTTTTTTTTTTTTTTTTTTTTTACACAGTGATCACCACTTATCAAGGCCCGGAAGCCACTCAGGGATAAGGGTTATTGCAAGTACATTACGTTAGTGAGGAGATTTTATGAAGTGTTTAATTAGGGGGGGCGGTTCATTAGGAATTTGTTAACATTAGACTTGAAGACATCCAAGTTGTAGTCCGGAGGGAAGCAGGCAGACGGAACAGAGTTCCACAGGCGTGCAGTTCTAAGAAAGAAGCTTTGCTCATGAAATCCCCGTTTTGATTTAGGCACAGATATAGAGTGGGGAAAATTTTTCACAGTGGATTCAGCTAGATGGGTGTTTTTCGTGAAAGATTGGCGACCAGGGATTGGAGTTCAGACGAGCACCTGCCATGAAAATAAACGATAAAACAAGGATAGGCTCGCAACGTCTCTTCTGTGGGAGAGGGGTTGCAGGGTAGAGAAAAGGGCATCCTCCACTAAACCACGAAGTCTATTTTGTACTCTGTCAAGGCATGATAGGCTGTTTTTGGCAGCTCCTGCCCAGATATGGCAACAGTATTCCATCCTTGGCCGTACTTGGCTTTTATATAGATAGAGAATTACATCAGTAGTGAGATATCTTCTGGAGCGGTAGAAGGATCCCACCATCTTTCCAGCGACCTTGGCAACAGACTTGATGTATGTGTTCCATTTCAGATCAGGAGTAAAGGTCAAACCCAGAAGCTTGTCAAAACACGGGGCCTCACCCAGATGAGAGCCATCCATCACAATTGATGCCAGCTGGGGATCAGAGCGTTGATGATGTAAGGATAGGAGTTTGGTTTTGGATGCATTAAAGGTAACTAGCCACATCTTCCCCCACTGAACCACGCGCTCGAGATCAGAGGATAGAGAATCCGAGAGAACTTCGTCATTTACAGCCTTTGATGTGTTGCCGTAGATGGTCGTGTCATCAGCATAGATGTCAACGAATGATTTAAGTATATGTTTAGGGAGGTTATTGATGTAGATCAGGAAGAGAGTTGGGCCCAGGATTGACCCCTGAGGGACTCCAGCATTTATATTGCAGGCCTCCGATTTTTGTCCATCTACCACTACTCTTATGAGCCTATCGGAGAGAAATGATTTAATGATTGAGAAAACATTTCCAGTTATACCGTAGCTGGAAATCTTGTGAAGTAGACCCTTATGCCATACTTTGTCAAAGGCCTTTGATATGTCAAGAGCAATTGCCCTAGAAAGGAAGCCTTTGTCAAGAGATTCACTAATCCTGTGGGATATAACCGTCAGCACATCTGCGGTAGATCTTGCAGAGCGGAAACCATATTGTGTGTCACTAAGAAGGTTATTCCTGCTGAGGTGGTTGACTATTTCTCTATTTAATATTGATTCCAGCAACTTACTCATAACACAGAGAAGACTTATTGGTCTGTACTGAGAGGGAGATGACTTATCACCTGAATTCTTAAATACAGGGCAAACTGATGAGGTCTTCGAGGGGGTCGGAAAGCACTTCTCCTTAAGGCAGCGCTTAAATAGTTTCGTAAGTATGGGAGCAAGTTCTGGTTGAAGCTTTTTTAACACTATAATTGGGATGCCATCAGGGCCAGTTGCTTTACTGGAATCTAGGTTTTTTATTAGCTTGGCGACCTCATGCACGGATATTTGTATGTTACCTAGCTTGTTCTGTGTTATAGGAGGAAATATGGGGAGTTGATGGCCTTCGTCGCATAGGGTAGAATTAGCTGCAAAGTTCTTTGCAAATAGTTTTGCCTTGTCTGACGCTGCCGAGATAACCTCTGGTCCATTGATAATGGTTGGGATAGGACGCACACTTCTGTTCAGGATCCTATTTGTTATTTGCCAAAACTGGTGGGAACCAAGCCGCTGATCAGCTACCTTGGATTTAACAGACTGGGCATATAGCTCTCTTGCATTTTTTATTACTCTTTTACAGTGGTTGCTGGCAGTCCTGAAAGCAGCTTTAGTGTCAGTGCATCTATTACGTTGGTCGCTATGGAAAAAGTGATTTCTGTGCGCGATATCAGCAGCACATTCTGGGGAGAACCATGGCTGGCTGTTGGGTTTTTGTTGAAATTTTTTTACATGGTATGAATTGGTCTATGCCTACAATTAACCATTCGGTCAGATCTGATACTATAGAGGACACTTCCTTATTAAACATGGAGTGCAGAGGTAAATCAGATATGAATGTACGGAAGCTATCCCAGTCAGCCATAGAGTATCGGTATACAGTACGGTGGAGGGGTACGTCTGATGGCTTCTTACATTTCGTTTTTATCTTAACTGATACGACGGAGTGGTCGGAGGATCCTAGAGGAGAATGAATGGTACATGAACATAGCTCAGGGGAAATTGAGAGAAAAAGGTCTAAGAGGCTTGCATATTGATTGGGTGTATCGGGCACACGGGTGGGTTCGCGAACAATCTGAGTGAGGTCATAAGCAATGGCAAAATCATGACAAAACCTCCCCTCATCATCTGTCTTATTTGAATGGGTCAGCCATTCCACGTTATGGATGTTGAAGTCACCACAGATGTGGATGTTAGCCGAGGGATGTGAAGACAGTATGTGGTCTATTTTCTCAGATATGCTCTTAAAGATAGTAACTCCGCTGTTGTGGGGCCTATAGAGGGCAAATATAAATGCAGTGGTGTTAGCAAGTGCAACCCTGAAGCACATATAGGGTAAATTAGGATCTTCTCTAGAGATATCCCTGCCACATGGGAAGCCATCCTTAATGTAGGCACATATTCCATGCCCATGGCGATCTTGGGAGTCAGATTTAGCGCCTTGTCCACAAAGTATGGAAATAAAAAAATAAAAAATAAAAAAAAACGTTTACAAGTGTTTTTGATATAGATGTACATAAGAATACTTTGATAAGTATGTTTTAACTTAAATAGGGATGGTATAATAAAATTGTGGGGTCTGCGTTCGCGCCTGGCCTCCATAGAATGGAAATAGGCACAAACTTTAATAAAGATTTTTCATATCTATCTACGTAAGTATACTTTGATAATTGTGTTTCAGTTTGAAGAAATATGGTATAATAAAATTATGGGGCATTCATTCACACCTGATCTCCATAGAATGAAAATATGTCACAAAGTTCAACAAGGTTTTTTAATATAGATCCACAGAATATTGTGATAAGTGTTTCAGTGTGAACAGGTATGGTATAATAAATTATGGGGTTTATCTATTTTATTTTTACTTTCATCATATTTTGCTTCGGTTTTGATAACCCCAAATTCGAAGCTATCTCTTTACAACCCTTCCTTTTCATAACCTATCATACTTTCATAAATCAGAGTCCATTTTCTGTAGGCTGTTTTTGAACCCAGTCAACGACGGGTACTTTTGCTAGTATATATATATATATATATATATATATATATATATATATATATATATATATATATATTACTCTTCATTTCCTTTAGAATTCCGAACTTTTCGGACAACCTCGTACATCACGTGACATACTTGACAATTTGAAAAATTTTGAATCATTTTTTTTTTTTTGTAAATAAAAATATTTCTCAAGCAATTTTTTTTTTTGTAAATTAAAATCTTTCTCATGTAAATTTTCTTACTATTTCTTTCTTCACATTTATTCGCCGTAAACAAATCTATATTGCACGTGACATATAAAGGGCTACTGTGATTAGGAGCCAGATTCATGGAGGGCATACTAAGTGCAGAGGTTTGCAGCAACATGTTTATCCGCATTACGTTTATATTTCTGCACATCGAGTCAGTCGAGAAAACAGGAACCAAGGGGAACTCCAAAAGCAAACGGCCTTAGGAAAGAATCTTATTGGTGTAGAAAGTGTCATGGCATCTGGAGACCTCTATGTGTAAAGCGTGGGATGTTGCTGTTGGGTTAGGGTTTGTCGCAGGTTTTATTTCTGTTTAGGGGGTACAAGTGCATTCAGTTCGTCGGAACACATTCCATGTCAGTATACTTAACAATTATAGCGATACAACATCACAGCGATGGGGCAGATTGGATATATTAAAAGGAATGGAAATAAAGTCAGTAAATATGAAACGCATTTAAGGTGAAAAGTTTGGAAGTCTATAGCAATCTCATTGACTGATCACGTTTGCCAATAGTTATTTTTGTTTCCCCCCCCTCCATAAAATGAAGGAAGATTTGTTAGAAACCATTAAGTAACATATAGAGTAACTTGGACCATTCAGTATCAGCAACTGCTCATCCTTTATGACATTATTACGTTCATTGCCTTTAATAAGTTTGCAGACTTTGCTTTGTACAGCATTTAAAATTGTTGTAGAATTTGGCAAATTTAATATGTTATTGCTATACATCTTATGAGATGACTGACCAAGCTTTATGATTTCAGGTTCAAATGAACAGCTACAGCAGGGATTGGAATACACCCTACTAAAGTCTGATTGTCACATCTGGTGTATTTTAAAAATGCAATCTGAACATGAGGACAGTTTAGAAGAACGATATGCAATAAAATGCCACAGAAACATATGGAATGCTTCAAACTGATTTTGAACCATTTTGCATAAATCGAGCAAATTAGGAATTATGCGCGGGTTTGCGTCAGAAGATGAAAGGAAAAAAATACTCCTCATGGTCGCAAGATAAGAAGAAAAGTGAGCGTCGAAAAAGATGGACGTGTAAAGTCGAAGACAAGAAATGGTTGTCTACGGCTGGTGTGTAGTGGAATATAAAAAAAAACACACTCAGGTGAGATGAACGTGTGGTCCCGCAGTGACGACGAGAGATTTTTATGCTGGTGTCGGGACGGCGGGGTTTTGTTAATCTCATGGCAGACGAAATAAACAGTTAGAAAAAAAACAAGAAACATTCTTTGGCAAATAGTAGTAATAAACGCCTTTTAATAAAAAAAAAAAAAAAAAAGGCCGAGTCGGATTTATTTTTGTTTGGTTGTTCATGTGACGTTACAAAGAGGGTGTCAACCATCCAATCATATTCAAACTATTACCTTCTCTCAGTGCTAGGAATTATACTTGATTCTTTAGGTTATGCAATTACTTCGCTTCGAATGTCACCAGACCTTTACACGCTGCTGAATACACGAACGATGTTTGGTCGTTAATAAATGTATATTCCTGTGAAGCCTGTGAACTTTCAGTTCAATACTGTTTCCGATATCATTTTAATTTCACGTCCGACATGAGAGTTGTTGGGAAAACAACTCTTAAGAAGGAAACTCATGTTGATTAGGGTGCATCGGGAAACAAGATACAACTAACTGGTGAATTAACATGCAATGTCTCTTTTAAAGAAATATTTTCAGGTGTTGTTTCTGATGTTGCTGTTTCTGATGTTGCTGTTTCTGATGTTGTTGTTTCTGATGTTGTTGTTTCTGATGTTGCTGTTTCTGATGTTGTTGTTTCTGATGTTGTTGTTTCTGATGTTGCTGTTTCTGATGCATCAACCCTGAATCCCCTTGGTTTGAATTTTATTAAAGAACTTCATCTTTCCAATGTTCCCCTAAAGTCAATTTTCAATTATTTCATTATGCTAAAACACATTTTAAGAACATACTTAAGGCAAAATTCAATAATGTTTTTCAAGAAGGCCGTGAGTGTTGTTTTAAAGTTAAAATGACCTTAAAACGAAGGCAGATGCAAAGCCAGTCTTCAGACCAAAGTGTTCGGTACCATACGCAGCTTTAGTTAGAGTAGAAAAAGAATTGGATCGGCCACAACAAAAATGAGTAATCGAACCTACAAACTGCTCGTCCTGGGCAGCACATATTGTCATTGTAAAAGAAGGCTAATGGTAAACTATGCCTATCTGCAGACTTCAGCACAGGATGATCAAATGACAGACTGAAAATACATACGTAGCTATTTTCTGTACCGAAGGATCTGCTCTCAAAACTCAACGATGGAACTTGTTTTGCAAAACTGGACTTTGCAGATGCATATCTACAAATGGAAGTGGATGAAAATGGCAAAAAAACTTTTCACTATCAACACCTACAAAGAATTATTTCACTTTAACTGTCTTCCATTTGGGGTCAAGTCATCTCCAACAATATTCCAATAAACTATGGATACAATGATCACAGGATTGCAAGGATTCCGCCTACATTGATGACATCATCGTTACAGGCACATCCCAAGAGGAACTCTTGCATCGTTTTACTTCCGTGTTGGATCGAATTCAACAATATGGATTTCACGTAAGACCAGAGAAATGCAAATTCTTCCAAACTTCTGTGAAATACCTTGGATTCATATTTGACAAAAATGGCGGAAAACCAAATCCAGATAATATTCAGGCAATAAAGCACATGGGAGATCGTAAGGATGTTGCAATACTAAGATTCTTTCTGGGCCTTGTAAATCATTACGGTTCTTTCTTACTCGAACTACTTATTACAGGGACCTCTGAATAATCTTTTACAAAGATACCAAATGGAATTGGTCAAGCATATGCAAGGAATTGTTTGAATAAATTAAAACACTTCTTAGTTCTAATCTATTGCTGACACAATAAAATCCATCATTAGACATTAATGTTGTGACGGATGCTTCAGACTATGGAGTCTGAGCGATAATATCACATATTTTTCATGTTTCGAGCGAAAAATCCATTGCACACGCATCAATGGATGCTATTCGTCCATCATCAAAACATCTTCCCAAGCGAAACAGGGGGATGGAAAAACAGTTCAATCGTCATCAAGGTCACGTAAATTACTACCAGGACAACTTGTATTGACAAAAGACTACTCCAATGGTAAAGAAAAATGGACACAAGTTCACATAGTATGTCATTCTCGTGCCTTAATTTATCGTAACTGTGTTGTGCTTAAATTTATCATGAGTAAATCTGTCGTGCCTAAATTTATCGTACCTAAATCTTTCGTACCCAGATTTATTGTACCTCGATTTATCGTGCCTAAATTTTTCGTGCCTAAATATGTCGTGCCGTAATTTATTGTAACTAACTTTGTTGTAACTAAATTTATCGTGATTAAATTTGTCGTGTCTAAAATTGCCGTGCCTAAATATCACACAAATAGAGAATCAGCAGGAGCAGTCGTGCCTTGTCATACATTTGTCGTGTCTTAATTTACCGCACACGAATAGTAAAATCGCTTCTATGTGTCTTTAACGTTTTAATTGAGAATAGTGTTCTCTTCGCTAATAGTGCAGATTGAATGGACGCAAGTTACGAATGAATCAGACGCAAGTTACGAATGAATCAATTCTTCAATTTGTTCACACACTTGTGGAATTTTCAAAGAGATTTTTTGTTCCTTTTCGGAGATTTCGGTACATAAAAAGAAAGCAGTTGACTCTCTGCCTGAGGAATTAGAGCCCCCCCCCCCGACCCTGGCCCCTAGACCCCATTCTCTTCTCCCGGTGAGACGTTATCTGTTTAATTCATTACAATTAGCCGTGCGTATCATTTGGCCCCCTTCTAAGATGTACAGGAAAAACGAGTAAAGAACACCCACTAAAACTAATAAATAGCCACTAAAAAAAATAAAGAATACTTGCAAGAAGCACATACACACGCACACACGCACACACGCGCGTGCATACACGCACACACACATATATATATGTGTGTGTGTGTGTGTGTGTGTGTGTGTGTGTGTCTGTGTGCGTGTGTGAGACGGAAGTTGCGTTTCCTTTTTGTTTTATCTTTTTTTGAATAAGGAACAACAAAAATCTATGTGGAGTGAAAGGCCAACTATTAAACAAGACGTGACGTTTCAATCCGCCATATTTTTTTGTTTTTTTGTTTACCTTTCCGTTGACGGGGATGGCCATCTTGAAACAAAGAGAAAATAGAGGAAAAATAAAACTCCCCCCCCCCCAAGTTTATGCAATGAAAACGTAAAACACATTCGACTGGATCGGATTCAAAAGGTTATCATTATAATCGATTTAATTGTACTATAGGGACCATTGGAATATTTCACCGATCTCGATTAGTATTGTCTCCAACAGAAGGCTATAGAGAGTTGGGCAGCGAGATGTCTACATCTGTAAGTCAGTACTAGCAGGGAAGCAGGAAACAGTGAGGGAATTCCAAAGTCTAGCGGTTCGAAGGAAGAAACTATTAGAAGGCTTTCTTATATCTGGGGATCTCTAGTGCGTAAAGGTGGGATTTTGCTGCTTGTCGGGTTTCTCGGGGATATTTACGTCAAAGGGGTGCAAAGGCTTGTAGTTCGTTGGAGCACCTACCATGAAAATATTTGTAAAACAGAAGGATGCAACATGTCGTCGATGGGACAGCCTTTGAAGCTTAGCTGACAGTGTGAGTCCTATTAGGTTAGCAACTCTCTTTTTAACCCTGTCTAAAAGTGAGATACTAGTAGCAGATGCACCAGCCCAAATGTAGCAACAATACTCCATACATGGGGGAATGGTTGCCTTGTAACTTTCTAGCACGGTAGAGAGAGCCCACCTTCTTTGCAGCAGTCTTGGCAATGCCCTCAATGTAACTGTTCCAACTCATATTCCTCATAAACGTTAAGCTGAGGAGTTTGAATGAAGTACTTTTAGTACTTCAGTGTTATTTTCCGTTAGATTTTAATCTTTAAATGTCGCAACCCACTTATTTGTAATTACGTTTTCCACAGATGGGAAGTTTCTTGGAAAGAAACTGTTCGTGAAAATTTCGTTTGATGGAGAAATAATGTAATTAACACACCTGAATGTAAACTTTTACGCCATGTTTTTATATGTCCATAATTTTTAATACGCCATTGTATACTCGATTATTATCGACCATTTTTACTCCATTAAATTTTTTTTCTTTTCATTCGTTAACTTCTTTTGTTTCATTTTATTTCAGTCGAATTTCTCAGAAATCAAGCCACCCCCTTCCTCTCTCGAATTAACCGTTTAAATATGTTATAGTATACTTTTGTGGTTTCTTGGTTTTACCGAATTCTATGACAAGAATTCATCTAGTTTGGTTGAGTATTAAGCCTCGTGTTTTTACTTGAGATACAATCACTTGGAAAAATTGCACCATTCCTCGTACAAGCCACCGTGGATTAACCATACCGAGATGTTATTTTGGTCGCGAATATGATTTGGAATATTTAGTCGGGGTTTACTTGTAGGTGTAGACCGCTATATACTCTTCAAAAAATTCCAGCAAAAACCTAGCAGCCAGCCGTGGTTCTCTCCAGAATGTGCTGCTGCCATTACGCATATAAATCATTGTTTCCATATCTTCCAATGTGTTGAGACTAAAGCCACCTTCAGGTCCGCCAGCAACCTCTGTAAAAAAGTAATAAAAATTGCAAGAGGGTTGTTTCCTCAGTCCGTCAAGTCCAAAGTAACTGAGCAGCGGCTTGGTTCCCACCAATTTTAACAAATAGCAAAGAGTGTCATGAACAGAAGCGTGTGCTCTATCTCAACCATTATCAATGGACCTTGGGTAATCTTGTCAGAATCGGACAAAGACAAACTCTTTGCTAAGAACTTTGCAGCTAATTCTACCCTATGCAATCAAGACCGTCCCTCCTGCGCATTTCCTCGTGTATCTGAAAACACGCAATGCGACATACAATTATTTGTGCAGTACGTTACCAAGCTAATCATAAACCTTTATTCCCGTAAAGCAACTGGCCCTGACGGCATTCCAATTACAGTGCTGAAAAGCTTCAACCAGAACTAGCTTCCATACTTACAAAGCTGTTTAAGCGTTGTCTTAAGGAAAATTGCTAATCACCACATTGGAAAACCTCATCAGTATGCCCCATATAAAAAAATTCAGGTGATCGTTCATCTTCCTCTCAGTACAGACCAATAAGACTCCTGTACGCTATGAGTAAGTTGCTGCAATTTGTATTAAATAGAGAGTCAACCATCTCAGCAAAAATAATCTCCTTAGTGACATGCAATATGGTTTCCGTTCTGCTAGATCTACAGAAAATGTGCTAACAGTTATATTTCATAGGATTAGCGAATCTCTCGACAGAGGCTTTTTTCGGGGACAATTGCTCTTGACATATTAAAGGCCTTTGATAGGATATCGCATAAAGATCTACTTCACAAAATCTCCAGCTACGGTATAGCTGGAAATGTCTTTTCAATTATTAAATCATTTCTCTCTGATAGGTTCATAAGAGTAGTGGTTTGAAGCTCACAGTATTAATGCTGGTATACCTCATCCTGGGTCCAACTCTCTTCCTGATCTACATTAATGATCTCCCAAATCACATCCTAAAATCATTCGTAGACATTTATGCTGACAACACTGCCATCTATGGCAACACTTCAAAGGCCGTAAATGACCAATTTCTATCTGATTTTCTCTCCTCTAGTCTTGAGCACGTGGTGCAATGGAGAAAGAGGTGGCTGGTTAATTTTAATGCATCTAAAACCAAGCTTCTATCTTTACATCATCAATGCTCTGATCCCCGTCTAGCATAAATTGAAATGACTGGCTCTCATCTTGGAGAGGCTCAATGTTTTAACAAGCTTTTGAGTCTGACCTTTACTCCTGGTATGAAATGGAACACGTACATCAAATCTGTTGCCAAGGCTGCTGGAAAAATGGTAGGATCGTTCTACCGGTCCAGTAGATATCTCACTGCTGATGCAATTCTCTACCTGTATAAGAGCCAGGTATGTCCAAAGATTAAGTACTGTTGCCAAATTTGTGCAGGACAAGCTGCTAGAAGCAGCTTATCCTGCCTTGACAGAGTTCAAAATAGACTTTGTAGCCTAGTGGGGAATACCCTTTTCTCTTCCCACAGAAGAGACGTTGGGAGCCTGTCTCTACTTTATCGTTATTTTAATAGACAGTGTTTGTCTGAGCTCCAATCTATAGTTTCCCTTCGCCAAATTTATAGTATAGACCAACTTTAAACCTAAACCTAATCCCAAAACTAATCCGTGTCTAAACAGAATTCACAAAAGCAGGTCAAATGCGATTTATTCATTTTATTTAAATTATATTTATTTATTATTCATTTTATTTAAATTATATTTATTTATTATTAATTTTATTTAAATTATATTTATTTATTATTAATTTTATTTAAATTATATTTATTTATTATTAATTTTATTTAAATTATATTTATTTATTATTCATTTTATTTAAATTATATTTATTTATTATTCATTTTATTTAAATTATATTTATTTATTATTCATTTTATTTAAATTATATTTATTTATTATTCATTTTATTTAAATTATATTTATTTATTATTCATTTTATTTAAATTATATTTATTTATTATTAATTTTATTTAAATTATATTTATTTATTATTAATTTTATTTAAATTATATTTATTTATTATTAATTTTATTTAAATTATATTTATTTATTATTCATTTTATTTAAATTATATTTATTTATTATTAATTTTATTTAAATTATATTTATTTATTATTAATTTTATTTAAATTATATTTATTTATTATTCATTTTATTTAAATTATATTTATTTATTATTAATTTTATTTAAATTATATTTATTTATTATTAATTTTATTTAAATTATATTTATTTATTATTCATTTTATTTAAATTATATTTATTTATTATTAATTTTATTTAAATTATATTTATTTATTATTCATTTTATTTAAATTATATTTATTTATTATTCATTTTATTTAAATTATATTTATTTATTATTCATTTTGTTTAAATTATATTTATTTATTATTCATTTTATTTAAATTATATTTATTTATTATTCATTTTATTTAAATTATATTTATTTATTATTCATTTTATTTAAATTATATTTATTTATTATTAATTTTATTTAAATTATATTTATTTATTATTAATTTTATTTAAATTATATTTATTTATTATTCATTTTATTTAAATTATATTTATTTATTATTAATTTTATTTAAATTATATTTATTTATTATTCATTTTATTTAAATTATATTTATTTATTATTAATTTTATTTAAATTATATTTATTTATTATTAATTTTATTTAAATTATATTTATTTATTATTAATTTTATTTAAATTATATTTATTTATTATTCATTTTATTTAAATTATATTTATTTATTATTCATTTTATTTAAATTATATTTATTTATTATTAATTTTATTTAAATTATATTTATTTATTATTAATTTTATTTAAATTATATTTATTTATTATTCATTTTATTTAAATTATATTTATTATTTATTAATTTTATTTATTTCATTCATTTTGCAGAACTTACCCTTTTTCCTTTAGTGGTGGGATCTTCTACAAAAGAAAGCGCATGAAAAACTTCCGAAAGAAAAAGAAAAAACTACTTTGCAGGTTTAGCGAATAACATTTTTTTTTTCTGACTGAAACTGGGGGACTGACAGACAGATTCTCTTTTAAAGATACTTGGACGCCTCTAAAGCATTATTTTAATCAACAGTTATCGTGCCTATTTATTTGGCTTCCCGCGAAGACAGCATCAAACTCAAGGTTTTTAATATGGATGAAATCTAGCTCCTCAAAAATGGAAATTATAGATTGGAGCAAGAATAAAAATTGCCACAATGGAGAGAAATGTTTCGCCTACAGTGATTAAAAAAAGCTAGTGACACTCACCCCAAGCGGGTTGAACCAGCTTTCCCTGAACGAGGAATTATCTAGAGATATGACTGTGACTGGGGAGAAAAAAGATTAAGTATTTGCCCCAGCCCCAATAAGAATTACAATTTAAATTTTGAACAAGTCAGGCACAACATCTTGCTACAATCCAAAACGCAAAGAATACATAATCTTTGATCTGATATGACGAACTTTTTAAAATTGTAATTTGCACGAACTTGTGCTTCATCAGTGTGTTAGAAAAAACAATACTTCAAAAGTTTTCCAGCCTACGAATAAATGAGTAAATACATGTGTATATATCCCTATTAACGTGATATCTTGAAAGAAAAACACATTTATAGCTCCAAGCTCCAGTATTGACCTATCGAAATGAGAAGCTTATTTCTTCATATTTAATGACTGCCGCAAATAGTTCAATTACGTATAAACACATTAGCTATATATATATATATATATATGACCCCTGTAGATGTTTACATGTGTGTGTGTGTGTGTGTGTGTGTGTGTGTGTGTGTGTGTGTGTGTGTGTGTGTGTGTGATGGGCTTGCTTCCTGACTGAGAACGCAATACAATTTTTGTTCTCATTGTATTTCAATGAAATGTATTACCAACTCGAAAGACAATTACAATTCCGTACAAAACCAAGAGGAGGCTTTTGTGTTACTCATTTCTCAGTTAAATGAACTCCAGGTCACGTGGTCGGGTGGGGTGAGGGTATGAATCGACGAATCATGGGATTCCTGACCTCTGTTTCAACTTAATTACATACCATCTGTTGTGACGGTTATTTAAGTGGACAATACCAACACAAATCATTTAATTGTCCACGTTTATATGGAAGTGCAAATGTAGATAGGATGAAAAAATGTGCTGTATATATTTTTCATAAATACGCATGTGCGCCAATAACTCCCAATCAAAATTGAATAAAGTTCTCTCTCTCTCTCTCTCTCTCTCTCTCTCTCTCTCTATATATATATATATATATATATATATATATATATATATATATATATATATATATATATATATATATATATATATGCATAAAAATAAAATAAAAATACCAGCGATGGTTGACGTTATGTTGTTTTGAAACAAAAAACGAATGAATTGATGACATGATCAACGTTTCGTCCCTATTTCAGAGGGCATCTTCAGGATATTAAAAGGAAAAATGCAGAAGAAAACGATCATAGACGATACGTAAGTGAAAAGGAAACAGTGTTAGAATCCTACCCATATCGGGAAGGAAACTATGTGTGTGTATGGGAAGGTTGGGTTGGTCAATGTCAATATATATATACAACCTTTCCCCACTCTTTATCTATGCCTAAATTAAAACGTAGATTCCATGAACAAACCTTCTTTCGTAGAACTGCAGCCATGTGGAACTCTATTCCGTCTTCCTGCTTCCCTCCTGACTACAACTTGGATGTCTTCAAGTCCAACGTAAACAAATTCCTGATGAACCGCCCCCTTAAGTAGACACTTTAAATATCAACACTAATGTAATGTACTTACAATAACCCTTATCCCTGAGTGGCTTCCGGGCCTTGATAAGTGGTGACCACCTTGTAAAAAAAAAAGAATATTCTGTTGTAATAGCCCTGGTAATTACTGATGCATATAGAGTACTGCTGCTACATCTGGGCATGATAAGCTGCTTCTAGCATGCCTTGACAGAGTTCAAAATAGACTTCGTAACCTAGTGGGGGATGCCCTTTTCTATTCCCTTTCCCACAGAAGAGACGTTGCGAGCCTGTCTCTGCTTTATCGTTATTTTCATGGCAATTGCTTCGTCAAAGTTCCAATCTATGGCACCCCTGGCCTGACTTTCACGAAAAACACTTGTCTAGCAGAAACCACTATCAATAATCTCTCTACGCTTTATCTGCACCTGAACCTAAACGTAGATTTCATGAACAAAGCTTCTTTATTAGAACTGCATGTCTTTGAAACTCTCTTTCGTTGTCCTGCTTTCCAGCTGACTATAATATGGTCGTCTTCAAGTCCAACGTAAACAAGTTCTTGATGAGTCGTTCCTTTAAGTAATCCAATTTTCCAAATTTCCACTACTAACGATTACTACATTTTCCCATTAACTACTGTACACTCATTACCCCTGTTCCTCGAGTGGCCTCCGGGCCTTGATAAGTGGTGACACCTTTGTAGGATATATATATATATATATATATATATATATATATATATATATATATATATATAACATACAGTTCTCATTTTAATAGCTCAATAGTGCGATATTAGAGCTGTAAATATATTTCTTAAAGATACCACGTTGAAAAAAAAAACACATGCAATAGAAAGTAAAAAGAAAATGCGACAAACTACTACAGAATTCGGGGGTTATTGCATTGCAAAGCAAGTGTGCTTAATCTAAAAAGTGCAGACAAAGCCCATTTGATACTATATATATACATACATATATATATATATATATATATACATACATATATATATATATATATATATATATATATAAGATCAAGTAGTTAAAAAAATGTTAATATATATATAATGTGTATGTGTGTATGTATATATGTGTGTGTGTGTGTGTGTGTGTGTGTGTGTGTGTGTGTGTGTGTGTGTTGCTGCAAAAAAAATGAATATGCGCTGTGTTAACAAGAAAGATCTTATTCAGGGGCTGCGAAACTTTGGAAAAAATTTATTTTCTACGCGCTGATGAAGCCCAAAATGTGAGAATGATAACTGAAGAACTGTTATATACCTATATGTACAACTGTTTCAGTCCTTAGTGTTGCATATAAGATATAAGGTGATAATTGTTCATCAAATGATAATTAGCTCGAACTTGGGCTTCACTATATATATATATATATATATATATATATATATATATATATATATATACTTTTATAAAAAAAAAGTCACTTTGTGTGTGCGCGTGTATTTGTAAGTTCTTTCCTCATAGATTCTGAAAACGACTGCGCCTATTTTTTTTTTTTGCAAATGTCGCACAAATGTAATTTATATGCCTGGCAGTGTTCTTAGACATGTTTTGCATCCGTTAAGTATTGAAAATCGAAAAAATCCGATCCTAAAGATGCTCTTTTTTTCTTATAGACAGTCACACCGGCCAAGGGAAATAATTCGCAGCAAATCAAAGAGGATTCAATTTTCAGCAAATTATTTCTTCAAAAAAAAAAAAAAAAAAATACAGAATTATTGTCATCTAGCACAGTCGTAGAGTATTCAACTACAGATCGAATGGTCCCTTGTTTAAGCCCGGGTATATCTAAATTATAAAGTTTTTATTGTTTTCATATCAATGAGTTCAATTTAGGATTAAAGAAAAAATTACCATTTAAAATCGCCGCAAATCATTTTTTCGTTTGCATATTTTAAAACTAAACATTAATCAGAACTGATTTTTCCAGGGCATTCATCGTCAAACCCAAATATTAGCTGACGTGATATTGTAAACAAAAAGAGATGGAATTTGATTACCGACCTTATAATTATTATTTTTATTTTCACTTTTTTTTTGCGAATTAGTCCACCGGACAAATTATTCCTCGTAATATAATATTCTATAGAGAATTGATTCTATAAACATACATACGCAACTGTATAAATTAAAATATTATGTTTAAGAGTATTGTAAGACCGGGCAACAGCTAGTATATATATATATATATATATATATATATATATATATATATATATATATATATATATATATAATTAATTTTTTACTGTAATAATTAAATACCTATAAACACTAGTGTTTCATCCTTTCGGGAATCTTCAGTGCAAAGTGTTAGCATTAACACTAGCCGAACGATTCGAACTCGGTAACACGAGACGTCTCTGGCTCGATTAGCAAAGACCGTATCCATTCGGCTACCATTAACCACGTGAAATGCCGTTGAATTTAAACATTTTAATTTTAAATGTTCTTTACGTCTGTCAGATAGTTATCTAATCGTTATATTACGATCTATGCATGGGAGCTAAATTGACCGACTTTAATTCAATTGAAAGTGCTAAACGATAAGAAACGAATTTCTTAAAGGGGCCGACATAATTATTTTTTACTATAAAAATTAAATACCTACAGACACTAGCGTTTCATCGTCTCGGGAATCTTCAGTGCATATATATATATATATATATATATATATATATATATATATATATATATATATATATATATATATATATATATACTAGCAAAAGTACCCGTCGTTGCCTGGGTTCAAAAACAGCCTACAGAAAATGGACTCTGATTTATGAAAGTATGATAGGTCATAAAAAGGAATGGTTGTAAAAAGATCGCTTCGAATTTGGGGGTATCAAAACCGAAGCAAAATATTATGAAAGTAAAAATAAAATAGATAAACCTCATAATTTATTATACCATACTTGTTCACACTGAAACACTTATCACAATATTTTGTGGATCTATATTAAAAAACCTTGTTAAACTTTGTGACATATTTCCATTCTATGGAGGTCATGTGCGAACGAACACCCCATAATTTTATTATACCATATTTCTTCAAACTGAAACATAATTATCAAAGCATACTTACGCAGATAGATATGAAAAGTCTTTATTAAAGTTTGTGCCTATTTCCATTCTATGGAGGCCAAGCGCGAACGCAGACCCCACAATTTTATTATATCATTCCTATTTAAGTTAAAACATACTTATCAAAGTATTCGTATGTACATCTATATCAAAAACACTTGTAAACGTTTTTTTTTTTTTTTTTTAAATTTTTTATTTCCATACTTTGTGGACCAGGTGCGAATGCAGACCCCACAATTTTAATCAACCACTGTTTTGCCAGATCAAACATACCCATTCCTGTGTCTCGATAGATACATCTTCTATCATTATATGCAATCAGTTTTTTAAAATAGTCAACCATATAGGAGCCTATTCGTGACCACACACACGCGCGTGCGCACGCGCGCACACAAACACACACACACACACAAACACACATTCAGCTTTATATTATAGATATATATATATATATGGCTACTTCATTATATTCTAGAAATTAATATACGAAGATATAATCTTATGCGTAAATTTTTAGTATTTACTTACACAGTGCTCAATAAACGGTATATATATATATATATATATATATATATATATATATATATATATATATATATATATATGCCAATGAACTTCAAAAATTGAATTCAGTTTTCAACTTACAAAGACAGCAGTATTGATCTTTCTATAAAGCAAAACTAAATATATGCATATTTAAAAAAGGTTTTACCTTAATTCCAAAAGAAAAAAATTCCCAGTAGATCAGTTTAGAATCGTTTCCAAATTATTTTTATTCGAAACTAGCATTTTAATAATACAAGATTTTAAAATATCGCAGCAATTAAAAAAGGCATTGCGCATACTTGGGATAAATACATTATTGTAATTCGCAAACCCAAGGAAACTCTGCAAAGATGATATATTTTCTGGCTCATATTCTTAATTGCGTCCGATCTCTCGTTCATTATTTTTCCTAGATTTGACGTGTTATATAGCTCAATCTTCTATTCTTTTTGTTTGAAAATTAATCTTGAATTGCATAATAGTTTTTTTTTGTTCCATAGTTTTACTAAGATAAGCCATCCTAAACTCTAGATCGCTTAGTAATGCGTCCATTGCATGTTGAAATATAGCTGTATTCACTATTGCTCTAGTCGGTAATTTTTCAAATTTGTATAAACTTTTATGTTTATTAACGTTTTTACATGGACAATAACTTCGAGCATTCTTCGTTCCCGCTAGATCACCGAAGCTAAGCGACGTCGAACCTAGTTCATATTAAATGGGTTAGTATTTGGGTGTACCAAGCGCTGTATGTGCTCTCCGTTTATCTCAGCATTGTTTTCGGTCGTCCTGGACTCTTCCCTTCCACTGGAATCACTAAGTGTCGATTTAGGAGAGGTGTGGTTGGAGATTGCGCAACCCTTGTTCCTAATTACATGTGCAGCTACTCTTGTACAGGGTATCCATTGTCTCTCGAGACAGAACGCAGGTGATTATGTATACAGTCGGTGAAATCCTTTCGCTATATTGGATCATTGATAGAATCACCATTTTCTTGAGCCTATCCAGTTCCATATTGATATTTTCTTGAGCCTACCGATGATATTTTCATTTGACACTCTTCTTTTCGATATTTAGTTGTAGATTCGGTTTCAACTCAATTTCGTGAAATAACTTTGCTATATTTGCACATAAGAAAATGTCTTTTGATTCTTTTTTTCAATTTATCAACCGTTGTTTCTTTAGATTATATAATCTGTCAAAACAATTTTTCTGTAAATCCAGCAGTTGGACATTCTCCACCAAATCTGTGTGTAACCAATTACTCCAATTATTCATCACAAATACGTTTAGTTTTAGCATTTTTAATTGAGATATAAAAGCCATTATTAGTTTTCCTCTGAATTCGATTTGCTCTCTGGTAATAATTTTTACGTCTATATTAATTCCAGTAAAGCTTTTTTTGTCCATGACTGCGTATTCATAATTGGTAAATCGGACGTTGAGTGTAACTGTATTTTTATGTTTCTATTTAATATTTTTACTTGAGCAAACTTCCTAATATTTTCAATTACTTCACATCGGCGATTCTTATAAACCTCTTTCTTAAACACTCCAGAATGAAACTATAATTGATACACACACACACATAATTAACACGCAGAACAAAACATAAATGTCAAATTGACATATATTATTCACTATATTTCATAAATTATAAAAAAAAAAAAAAAATGCAACACACTAACATATGGAATAATAAACTAAAATAATAATAATAATAATAATAATAATAATAATAATAATAATAATAATAATAATAATAATAATAATAATAATAATAATAATAATAAACGCAAATACCGCTTGAAAAGTAAATTAAAAAAATAATTCCTTTTCGTTCAATAGTTTTGCTAACATTCAATCACATTATCTTATCCAATGACGTCATCCTTACAATAAGTCTGTCAACCAAGTGTTACATACAACGCCTCCATTACAAAAGTACAATTGATTTAAAATGGCGTGTCCACTAACACGATAATAAAAACTTTGATCGCCATTCTTCATCCTCCTTTGAAGAAGAAATGTATGTCGCCATATTGGATAGTAAATATATTAATATCTATTAACATCTCATAATATATATTCAAGCGTGTTGACAACGAACAGGTTAAATAACGCAGATCCTATTAGTGATAAGCATAATATTTATTTGGAAATAAAAATCTAGTTTTTCAAAGGGAATTGCGGACAGTCTTTTATTCCCTTCTGTTTCCATTTTGCTGCGTCTCCTGTCATTGGAGGTTCCGTCTGGCACGTGGTATCGAGTCCGCGATTAAGAAATATAAATATCATCCTTTTTTTTCTTTTGTTGAAACTCATCTTCAAAAATTCCAAACTGGTCTGGCTGAAGCTATCAAAATTTGCTAGAATAATTCTGCCGATATTATTATATATCGATTAACGCTAAAGCTCAGTAAATCAACGTTTGTTTCCCTATGTCGTTTTTATGCAATCACATAATATACATGCAAAAATATACTGCAGTTTTGGAACTTTACGCATTTTAAAGTATTTTAATAGGCACAACATATAAGCAAAAGCATTTTAAAATCTAAATATTTCAGATTTGTGCTGAATTTGGTTCGTAGCAATCATACGCCTAATAAACAATATCCGCTAAAATTCAATTTGTTCTTAATACCCCTTCAGCTTAAGCCATAAATTTAAGGCATTTTTTAGGATTAAAATCATGTAATGTATTTGGATCAAAAGTTAAATAAGGATTCTAGGCATAAAATTAAACATCATTATATTTTAATTTTAATCTTTGTAAGTGGACATTAAATGGTACAAAATTATTCTGTTCGTGGAATTAATTTTTTACTAGTACACATACATTTGTAGTCATCGACATACAGTCCTGTTTCGTTGTATCACAACTCATCAGTGCCGATAGACTAGCACCTCTCCCAAGCCGAAGATTGAACCTAGAACGATCGCGTTGACAGTCAGCAGTTCTACCGATCGACCCACGGGAGCGGCGCTCGTAAATTGTCTCGCCAAATGTCTATTTAAACAAACATTTGTCCATCACTTTTACAGTGCTCTAACCGCTTGTTTATAAAAAAAAACAATGAGCGTCGCATTTTTCAGCCAAGCAAGTAGCGGGTAAAATTATTTACGACAGTGCTCTACCCAAAGAGGCGGGTGCTTAAAATATTTGTAGTCATCGACATACCGTCCTGTTTCGTTGTATCACAACTCATCAGTGCCGCTCTACGAAATTAATTCGCGTTTCTAAGCGTACGTCATATTTATGATTGTTGACGCCCTGATGATGTCCGCTTGGCACAGAAACGTGGGTTAATTTATGTATGTTGTTTTAATGTTCGCATATTTTTTTTTTAGTAAAGTTCTACTTTTTAAATGTTGAAGTCATTTTTTTTAATATTATTCATAGGCTTATTTTATTATATTTGGCCTTGTTTAATTTACAGAAAATTAGCAAAAAATGAAAGAAAGACAACTTGATTAGAAATAGAAATTATAAAAACTATATAAATATAGTATAGGTTGAACTTAAATAGATATTTAAATAATATATACAATAATGGTAAATATATCAGATAAACTAATATTATTAATAATAATGATGATCCAAATTTTATTAATATGGATATTAAGTTATAAATTAAAATTCTAAGATAGATTATTAATAAGCAATATTTTTAATGACTTATGGTGGTTTATATTTGTTAAATTTAAACCAACGTTTATTATTGCATGGAGATGTAAGCTCATCTCTTGAATTTAAGAGGATGTTTTTATTTTTGATATCGTCATATTTTAAAATCTTAAGGGTCTCAGACATACAAAGTGCACAGAATCTGTCCCCCGGCGTATATCCTTTAGATGATTCTATTATTTCCCATTTCAAATTGAAGGAAATATGTTTATCTTTGAGTCGCCAAATATGTTTAGATAGAGTGGTTTGGTTCAACAGGGAGGGATTTTTAAAGGAATGCTTATAGGTTGAAATAGGTTGCTTAATAAGTCCAGATGTGGAACTGAAGTAGATTGCGTTTTGTTTAATGCATTTATTGTCAGGTAGATTAGGGGTGGCATTGGTATGTGAAGGGTTGGTCTGTATTTGATTGGTAGATTGGTTAAAGTGGGTGTAGCTATTTAATTGTGTGGTCGAGCTATGGTTGTCATTAACCTCATTTAAATTTGGGGTTTTATTTTGCATGCACTTTGTAGAGGGCTTCTATTTTTTTCTTCAACAGTTACAACCTGCTATATTTTCTGTATTTGTATTTTGTATCTTATTAATTTTTATTGTTAGAACTAATTATTTTTTGATGAAGGTTTGGCATAGTTGAGCAAGATATTTTGATCGTGTTCTTATTAAATGTTTTACTGTATTTATGAGGGGCTTTAAAGTTTTTTTTCTAATATTTTAAAGAATTCTCTTGCTATGTTTGTCTCAATATTTTTGGAATATGGAGGGTTGAACCATAGAACCTCCCAATGTCTGTTTTTACGCTTGCGGACTTTGATTTGCTGTTTATTTGTGTTTGTATCTAATACTTCCGGTTCCATTTTGCTTTGTCTTGCTTTTTGGTCATTTTTTGTGCTTCGTATGCGGGATGACATGTCTTTATTATATGTTATAATGCGTTTAGTAGGTTTATTTCCAATGCAGTTTTTGTTTCTGTCATTTTTATTTAGGAATTTGATTTGTGATTGTATCGTGAGTTTTTAAGGGCTTCATTGTAATATTTTTCAGTTTTGTTAAATATAGATTTGTTAGAATATAGTCTAGAGATTCTTAAAGAGACATTGGGAACTATTGGTTTCAAAGCCCCTCATAGATTTAACATTTCGTGCATTTATAAGCTACAACTAATATCCAAATGAATGCTTTGACGATAATTACGGTTTTCAAAAGGCGAACAATTAAAAGGTATATATATATATATATATATATATATATATATATATATATATACAATTGTTATCATTTATTAAAAACATATTATTATAACCTTATATTTCAACCAAATTCAGATTTATAATTTTATTCTATTTTTTATTCTTAACCCATATTACTTTGCTTATCAAAATTAATAAGTAACTATTTTCCTTTGTATTTTTATATTTTCCAGATACATCTGCCTAACTTAAAAATGCTAGCCTTATTTATGGTGTCTTTTATATATAAAAAAAAAACACCCAATATTTTTTGCGGATGAGGAGACTTTGTTTTAAAAAAAACTATATGTCAAAATTATTGTCCATGACTTAATGTCTATCGCAATACAAACATCGTTTCCGAAACGATCGTACAATTTATTGACTTTGTTGTGTTCCTTCTTATGCAACATATTTTTTATTTTTAATTCCAATTTGAATTTTAAATTATCAATCAAATTATTAAGTATATACATATATAAATATGTGTGTGTATGTATATGGATTATATATATATATATATATATATATATATAAATATATATATGGATTCTATTTATATATATGGATTCCATATATATATTATATATAATATATATATATGGATTATATATATATGGATTCCATATATATATATTATATATATAATATATATATTTGGATTTATATATATATATATATATATATATATATATATATATATATATAACTACTTCATTTTCTCACATAAAATTAATATACGAAAGTATAGATTTATGCGTAAACTTTAAGTATTTACTTCAAAAGTGCTCAATACGTAGGTAGAGCTAGTTAGTAATTTATAAAATATATATGGCGATTAAGCCTGACGAATCCTATAGTGGATGAAACGCCGAATATTCAGTGTAGCTTAATCGCCATATATATTTTATAAATTACTATATATATATATATATATATATATATATATATATATATATATATATATATATGCATTTTGTATATATATATTTATATGGATTATATATATATATATATATATATATATATATATATATATATATATATATAATCCATATAAATATATATATATATATGGATTCTATATATATATGGATTCCATATATATATATATATATATATATATATATATATATATATATATATATATATATATGATGGACTCTCCCGTCGATTTCGACGTATGAGGTTCAGACAACCCATATTTCTAAAACTCATTTATGCTTTTACCTCTGATTACTTTTTAGTCCAGCAAGGGACTTGCAGACAAGGCCACAAATAGAACATGAATGTGGATTTAATGCTGCAGATATTGGTTCGGCTGGTAGTCGTTTTGCTCTTACTCTGTTTTCTTTCAGTTGCCTTTAGCTTTCAGATTGAAACCTCTGGAGACCTTCAAAACTCCTTGATCTCCATCCTTTTCGGTCATTCACCTCATCTTCAAGACTCCTGTATGGTATGTTCACTGCAGACAAGTTACTCTTCAACTTGTCCTTGTACCTAAGCCAAGGACGTCCGACAATTCTTTTACCACCCTCAAATTGACATCACATTAATCAGCTGGACGTTTTCCACAAAAGCTGTCTACGCTCCATATGTGGTCTTAGCCTCCGCGACAAGGTATCAAATGCCGAATTATTCACAAAATGCAAAATATCTGGCATTGAATTATTCCTTATTCAATCGCAATTGCGGTGGACTGGTCATGTATTGAGGATGCCCGATGACAGAATTCCAAAAATTGCGATGTACAGTCAATTTGAGGGTGGTAAAAGAATATATATATATATATATATATATATATATATATATATATATAGTCATCCACATACAGTACTGTTTCGCTGTTTCACAGCACATCAGTGCGGCTAGACAGGCAACTACCTCAAGCCAGGATTGAAACCCGACCGTTTGTACGGCAGTCAAGGCTCCTAACCATTACGCTATTGGCGGCTGCTTGAACGAGTAGTGAGTTTAACGATGTTTTGATATCGTCCGAAATACCTCCGCTCGATTTGTTTACACAAAGAGCGTCGCTTATATGTTAATGATAATTCGTGTTTCACTTCTCAATATGCTCAACTCAAGGTGAGGAGCATTATAGTCATCCACATACAGTACTGTTTCGCTGTTTCACAGCTCATCAGTGCGGCTAGACAGGCAACTACCTCAAGCCAGGATATAATATATATATATATGGAATCTATATATATATATATGGAATCTCTCTCTCTCTCTCTCTCTCTCTCTCTATATATATATATATATATATATATATATATATATATATATATATATATATATATATATATATATATGGATTATATATATATGTATATATATATATATATATATTTATGGATTATATATATATGTATATATATATATTTATGGATATATATATATATATATATATATATATATATATATATATATATATATATATATATATGGATTCCATATATATATATATATATATATATATATATATATATATATATAATCCATAAATATATATATATATATGGATTCCATATATATATATATATATATATATATATATATATATATATATATATATATAAACATCAATAATAACAGCATCAAAATATATCATATATATATATATATATATATATATATATATATATATATATATATATATATAGTATTCCTATGAAATAGAGAATAAAAAGAAACAAACCGAGTTATGTGTTCATCAACATTTTAGTCTTTATTTCCAGAAGTCTCGAAATAAGGACGACACGCTGACGGTCACATAACTCGGTTTGTTCCTTTTATTTCTCTCTTTCTCTCTCCCTTTATATATATATATATATATATATATATATATATATATATATATATATATATATATATATATATATATATATATATATCAGTGGCGTACCTATATAAAATGGCGCCCATGGCGAAGTTTGAATGTGCGCCCCTTCTTAATAATTTATACCTTAGATATACCTAACTACTAATTTTAATTTTTGTCAAGCAATTTTTGCGCCCATGTCAGAGTGGCGCCCATGGCACGTGCCATGCCTGCCATACCCTAGATACGCCACTGATATATATATATATATACTGGCAAAAATCAAAGCAACAAGACGACATAACTGCCCCATTAACGGAATAAAAATGTGTGAAGATACAGACTATGTATTTTTTTTCTAACATATCCAATGAGATTTAACTACGAACTTTTTTTTAGATTATATAAAATTTAAAATTGTCTGGTTTATATCGATACAATTTTAATATCCGAAAAAATACAAATATGAAGTTATTCTGTATTGTTGTTTTTTGCCAGTATATATATATATATATATATATATATATATATATATATATATATATATATATATATATATGCGTGATGTCGCCAAGCTAATCAAAAACGTTTATTCCAGTAAAGCAGCTGGCCCTAACGGCATTCCAATGATAGTGTTGAAAAAGCTTCAACCAAAACTTGCCCCCATACTTACAAAACTGTTTAAGCGTTAAGAAGTGCTTCCCACACCATGGAAAACCTTATCAGTATGCCCTATATTTAAGAATTCAGGTGATAAGTCATCTCCCTCTCAGTACAGACTAATAAGTCTCCTGTGCGTCATGAGTAAGTTGCTGGAATCCATATAAAATAAAGAAGTAGTCCACCACCTCAGCAGAAATAACCTTCTTAGTTACATGCAATATGGTTTCCGTTCTGCTAGATCTACAGCAGATATGCTAACGGTTATATCGCATAGGATTAGTGAATCTCTCGACAAAGGCTTCCTTTCTAGGGCAATTGCTCTTGACATATTAAAGGCCTTCGAGAAGGTAAGGCATAGAAAAATGGTAGGATCCTTCTATCGATCCAGCAAATGCAATTCTTTTATATAAAAGCCAAGTACGTCCAAGGATGGAGTACTGCTGCCACATTTGGGCAGTAGTTGCTAAAAACAGCCTGTCCTGCCTTGACAGAGTACAAAATAGACTTCGTAGCCTAGTGAGGGGTGCCCTTTTCTTTTCCCTGCAATCTCTCAGAAGGGACGTTGCGAGCCTGTCGTTATTTTATCGTTATTTTCATGGGAAGTGCTTGTCTCAGCTCCAATCCCTGGTCCCCCTTCCCCCTCCCTCGCCAATCTTTCACGAAAAACACCCGTCTAGCTGAAACCATTGTCAGTAATTTTCTCCACTCTTTAGCTGTACCTAAAACAAAACGTAGATCCCGTGGACAAAGCTTCTTTCTTAGAAGTGCACGCTTGCGGATCTCTCTTCCATTTGCCTGTTTCCCACCTGACTACAACTTGGATGTCTTCAAGTCCAACATATAAATAGAAGGATCCTACCATTTTTCTAGCGACCTTGGCAACAGATTTGATTTCAAGTCCAACATAAACAAATTCCTGATAAACCGCCCCCTTAAGTAAGACATTTTATCAGATCTCCATTACTAACGATTACTACGATATTGTCCTATTGATTACTGTACAGGCAATAACCCTTATCCCCGAGTTGCCTCTGGGCCTTGATAAGTGGTGACTTCCATGTAAAAATTTATACATATATATATAAAAATGAGAGTTCATATAGAAACGTTGTTTTAATTTGAATAAAATAAAATACGCATCAAGTGTGCTTGAAAGCCAAATCACAACGTAATATTAGGAAAATAAACAAACATTTTACTTGTTTCAAATTTATAGCAAATATAGTTCGGAGGTATGCTCCATCTTCAGTGTGTTGTTTCTTTTTTCTTCTTCTTCTTCTTCATTGCCATGTTGTAAATCTGGAGAAAGAAGTCTGTAAAGAGCCGCGCGTTGTTTCTAGCGATTGTATTTTGAAATGTTTGTAGCTAACGAGAGAATTCAGATAGGAACGTTGTTTTAATTTGAATAAAATAAAATACGCATCAAGTGCGCGTGAAAGTCAAATACAACGTAATATCAGGATAAAATATATTACGTTGCAAATACGATTATGAATATCTCTAGTGTCAAATAATACTGATACACTTTGAAACTTACTTTATCTATGAAAACAAAAGAGGGAAGATATAACATATGAGAAATATTTGGAATCAAGTCTCCCCTTGCTGTCATTTCAGATCATTTGAACCCATAGGGGCAAGTTGTATTCTCCCTCATCAAGGTCAAAGTTTTGGGGAAATATAAGATATTTTCTAATTCATATGCAAAATTAGAAAAACAAATGACTGATTGAAACGTTTTATGGCTGTAAAGAAGTGCAAAAAAGGCTTTGGATAATGGATGATTAATGAAGATTAATGTGTGACCTTAAGGGCAAATGCCACATAGCCCACTACACAAATCAAGTTATTACTTTTCCAACGAGTCTTCATTTGTTAAATTCTGATCAATAGTCGTTGAGATTTGGAACTTATAAAAATTTCCCAAAAAGGTGATATATCTATATTTGTAGCAAAGTGCTAATATCTTTGATTCTATGAGGCGAAACTACATGAGAATTTTCAGGCTTTTTGAAGATTATAATGCTATTTTATGGTTAAAATTTTATGACAATTGGAGAAAAGAACCTATATTTTCAAACCAATAACATATGCCCAATTTTGCCTACATTTGTATGTATAGTGTCCTGCAGGCCAGCTTCAGTTTTGCTGCTTCGGTTGCTTTCCCTGTAGCCTTGCCAAACCAATAATATATATATTTATAACTTACTACCTAGCTCTACTTACGTAATGAGCACTGTTGAAGTAAATACTTAAAGTTTACGCATAAATTTATACTTTCGTATATTAATTTATGTGATTAAATGAAGTAGTCATATATATATATATATATATATATATATATATATATATATATATATATATATATATATATATATATGTATATATATAGTAATTTATAAAATATATATGGCGATTAAGCTACACTGAATATTCGGCGTTTCATCAACTCTAGGACTCCTCAGGCGCATAAGTCTGAGGAGTCCTAGAGTGGATGAAACGCCGAATATTCAGTGTAGCTTAATCGCCATATATATTTTATAACTTACTAACTAGCTCTACCTACGTATTGAGCACTTTTGAAGTAAATACTTAAAGTTTACGCATAAATCTATACTTTCGTATATTAATTTATGTGAGTAAATTAAGTAGTTATATATGGATATATATATATATATATCCATATATATATATATATATATATATATATATATATATATATATATATGACGTTTTCTGTATGAAACCGGGTTCTTTGCAAATCATGTTAGAAATGATTGATGGCTGACATTTTCGGTAAATCTTTCAAAGCCAAATAAAAACAGACGAGTCTGAATTGGGCGGAAAACAAAAGTCTCTAATTTTCTACTTGGGTTTCGTAAATAATCATCCTAGATTCCCGGCTCATCGGTCGACCACGGGAAATCATCATAAATAAGGACTGAAACTCGCCTGTTTATTGAGTGAATCATCGGCCTATCCATCTCACAGGAAGTCGTCGTTGTCAGTCGGGTTTCGTCATCAATGTGTTCCTAACATGACCTCGTGCCATTTTTAACTGGGCCAACTCATAAGCCATTTTATTTACAATTTATTATATTCTGATTTCATTCCATACTAGTTGGACTAGCCATGTCAAGACGACTTCATAATACAAGCAAAGGAGAGTTTATGCAACATGCAAGAAAGTACCCGCCATTCGGAAATAGATTATTATAAAGAATTTCGGTAGAAGCGCACTCGGTGGAAGTATTTTTTGTTTTCATTTTCAGAAGAGTTATATTCGCGGAAAAGGGAGACAATCCAAAATTAATGCTTGTTTTTTTTTAACCAAACTTTCCCGTAAATCAAAACAGGTTTAATAAATTAACATAAAACATTAAATAACAAAACATTTCTTGAGTTTTATTGAAATTATTTAAAATTCAGCAACAATATTTTAAAATAAATAATATTTAAATGTATAAATAAAATAGTCTATATTTCAAAATATATTATATTAAAGATATTTTCCAAATAAATTATATTTAAAATTTATAGATAAAATGTAATATTTTGTATTTCAAAATCAATTCTATTTAAAACTTACTAATAAAATATTATGTATTCCATAATTAATATTTTCAAAATGAATGTACTTATGATGCACAAATAAAATATAATATGCACAAAAATGCATTGAATATCCCAACTCTTAATCCGGTTACGATTTTCCATTAATCCACATGTTGGATTTATGGAAGCAGAAAACAAAGCTATGGTCATCTATGAAAATCAAACGAGAAATAACTCTCATAGCTTAAATAAATAAACTTACTTCTGCTTTAAAAACACAACTGGTGTTGACTAATAATAATTGAAAATAAATTAAAAATAAATTAAAAACAAATGACATAAATCAACTTTAAATAATATTTCTAAACAGAACAACAAACAATTTTATTATTAATAACTATTAAAACATCAAACAAATTATTAAAATAGATTTTCTTTAATGTAATATGCAAATGAGGTTACTTTTTTAGTTTAGATTTCCTTTTAATCAATAGTGTATATATTTTAATCAATAGTGTATATATTTTAATCAATAGTGTATATATTTTAATCAATAGTGAATATATTTTAATCAATAGTGTATACATAGAAATTATGCTGGAATGAAAGTGTATAAAAGTCCGGTTTCAGTATGAAAATTTAAAAAACTTTTGAAACAGTGTACCTTTCTTCGTATATATTAATCAAATTGTGAATAAACAAACATGCAAACAGGAATACGACTTTATTATAATAGACTAGCTGGACGCCCGGCGTTGCCTGGTCGTAAAGTACGCTTACACATGATATTTTAATTTATGCAGATTGTCTATGTATTATAGAATCAATCCTTTATTGATTATTGTATAGTATATTGCCTGATGGACTAATTCGAAAAAAAAAAAAAAAAAAAAAAAAAACATAGAATAAAATAAAATAAAATAAATAAATAACGTATAGAACATAACCCTGAAGTTATGCCCTCGATTTTTCCAAATAATCTGTGGAAAAATTCGAGTCTGTCTCTTACAATTAAAAACATAGTCCGATACTTTTACATCGTTGTGCATGTATGAAATATTTACGTCTTTAATTTAAAAGAGTGACATGGGGAGATAATTCAAACATTTTTTTGGGGGGGCGGGGGGATAATGACTACCTTGGGAAGTACGAGGGTCGTTCAAAAAAAAAAAAAAAAGCCTCTTACTCCTTTTTAGCTTAAGATCTACGAAGACGAGAGTGATACAATTAAAATGAACACTCTTTTGTGACCCAGAATTTATTTTTCTACATAGTCACCACAATTCTCAATGCATTTTCCAAGAATTCAATGACGCAGCTCTGCTTCTTATGCACGTCCATGACAAGGGTTGCTTTCTTATAGCCTTACACCGTCAATATCTGCAACAGAGAGATGAAATTTTCACGTCATGAATGCCTGAGTTCATTCACCATAACAATGCAATTTACAATCCATTCGGGTGAAATAAAAGTAAGAGGAATTACTTTTGGAACGCTCCTCATATCTCCGTTCAAAATTGCACCCAGTGTAATTTTTTTTTTCTTTTTCCTTATTTTTTTTTTTCTCACTTCATTTCAATTACCTACATTTTTTTTTTACATTAAAACTGGTTTATTACCTGGCAAATATACGGTGAACGAAGTGTAAGAAAGATTCCAACAATTGCACTTAAAGGGACGATCACAATCTTAGTGCCCACCCAGCTTGAACAAAAAGATTAGAAAATTGAAAAAAAAAAAAAAAAAAATTGATTAATTATTTGATGCTTAATTTATTTTAAAAAAAATCTAATTTTTAACGTATCCTCGTTTTGATTTTATGTTTAGTTTCTGTTTTATCCGTACCAAAACTTTGAATTATTTCTGCTTTCGCTTCAGTCTTTTAAATTAGAGACGAAAATATTTTTTTATGTATAAAACTATACAGAAACACCATTATCGAACACAACTTTTCTCAAGTCACATTTTACGAGAATTCCTTTTAATAAAATAGTTGCGTAATAAAGTCGTGGGGTCTACGTTCGCATCGGACACCGATAACATACAAAGACGACTTTTTTCTTTGTCTTTATCAGCGAATATTTTTAAACGGGAGTTTTTTAAGACATTCGAGTTTGGGCCAGGCGTCCGCCCACACACAGAACACGTCTTGAATTTAATGTATTTTTATAAATTGACTAAAGAAGTCGCCGTGATTAAATCCGGTTTCAAATCTCTTAGGTCAAATGTCTGGGTCATTTTTTTTTAAATTTTTTTTTTAATCGAAGTTGTCTTCGCATTTCGATAAAAAGTTCTGTCCGTCTGTGAGCAGTTCGATGGTCTGTCACACTTCGGTTTGAGGCAGCACTTTTATTGACTGAATGGACGCATTTTAGCTTAGATACGTCCAAACATCGATATACTAAGCATTCTCCGTTGCCCTATTTGTCACGCTTACGTTTGAAATAACATTTTCATCGATCCGTCACGTTTAAATTTCAAATATCTTACTTATAGTCGTACACATCTATTTTAAAAATGTTGTGCCGGTCTATCGTTTCATATCGGATTTTCATCAATAAACGCACAAATTGGATGGACGTATCTCTGGAATATTGATTTTTTTTTTCAATTATTAGGAAATCGTAAGCAAGATTTTGCAATGGATCGGTACAATTATAACACTGGTCAACAAATTTTTATTTTTTTTCTTCGGCAGACCATCTAGGAGTGTTTTCTGGGGTTTTGAAGGTCGCTGATTACGAATATAACATTGGTTTTTCCAGATTGGCTCTAGTTTAGAAGATACTGATAGCCCCAAATAAGCCTAAACTGCTAAAATTCTCCCTGAAATACTTCAATATAGAAGCAGTAAATAATAATTTTCTGATATTATTGAATCATTATAATGATTATGTATATATTGAAGTATTTCAGGGAGAATTTTTATATAATTATTTATATAGGGAGAATTTTTATATAATTATATACTGTAATTACTTAATAACATGTTCCATAAATATAGTTGCAGTATAAATTAAACAGTAATTAAGAATTTTCTTTTTAATTCCACAGTTGAAAATGAGTTCCAGAGAGAAAATGAGTTCTTCTAGAAGATGTTGCAGATATGAACCGGATGTCTTTTGTTACATCTGTGGACAGTATATGATGGCACAACAAAAGAGGAATATTACAGACTTTGTCCAGAGGGCGTACAAAGCATACTTCGATATGATACTTGGTGACCAAGACAAGTCTTGGGCCCCACATATGGTGTGCAAAACCTGTGTAGAAAGTCTCCGCGGTTGGACCAACGGTAAGCTGAAGTTGAAGTTTGCTGTACCAATGGTGTGGAGAGAGCCCAACAATCATTTTGATGACTGCTACTTCTGTCTCAATGACATGACGGGGCACAAGAAAGCAAATTGGCAGTATTCGAGCCTGGATTCTGCTATCCGTCCTGTTGCGCACTCTGAGGATCTACCTGTGCCTGTTTTCACCAGCTTGCCTGAAATCGATGAAACCGAAGAGATTCCAGCTGATCTTTCCATATCAAGTGATGATAGCTGTAGTGACTATGAAGAACCCTCAAATGACCCTCAGCTTTTCAATCAATCTGAACTTAATGACCTAGTGCGAGACCTTTGTTTGTCGAAGGACCAGTCTGAAGTTCTTGCATCACGACTCCAAGAGAAAAACATTCTTGATTCTGGCACAAAAGTAACATACTATAGGACAAGGGAAGGCAGCTTGTTTCGTTTCTTTTCTAAAGAAGACGACCTGGTCTTTTGTAATGACGTTTCTGCACTTCTTAACTGCATGGGGATCTCATCATATAACCCAGCAGATTGGCGTCTCTTCATAGATAGCTCGAAAGCAAGTCTAAAAATTGTACTTTTGCACAATGGCAATAAGTTTGCTCCTGTACCAATTGCCCATTCTACCAAGATGAAAGAAGAGTATGATGCTATCAAATTTGTTCTTGAAAAGCTGAATTTCAACGCTCATAAATGGCTGATTTGTGTGGACTTGAAAATGGTGAATTTTCTGCTTGGTCAGCAAAGTGGGTACACAATGTATCCCTGCTTTCTTTGTTTGTGGGATAGCAGAGCAAGAATCCAGCACTGGAGAAGGGAGAACTGGCCAGAACGAGAAAGTCTCGAAGTCGGCACAGCCAACGTCATCAATGAGCCTTTGGTACCCAGGGATAGAATCATCTTCCCTCCATTGCACATAAAACTAGGGCTCATGAAGCAGTTTGTTAAGGCGTTGAATAAGGATGGGGATTGCTTCAAGTACATATGCAGGCAATTTCCAGGTCTTTCCATCGAAAAAGCTAAAGGTGGCATCTTCGATGGACCTCAGATTCGAACACTCATGAGGGATTCTAACTTCACTAATCATATGAACACGGTTGAGTTAAATGCTTGGGTGTCCTTCACAGATGTAGTGACAGACTTTTTGGGAAATCACAAAGCTGACAATTACAAGCAATTGGTCCGTAAGATGCTTACTGCATACGGAAAACTAGGGGCAAATATGAGCATTAAAGTTCATTTCTTGTTTAGCCACCTCGACAGATTTCCTGGTAATCTTGGTGATTACAGTGAGGAGCAGGGAGAGAGATTCCATCAAGACATCAAAACAATGGAAGAGAGGTATCAAGGCAAATGGGATGACACATGATGGCAGACTACTGCTGGAACCTTTTGAGAGACTTCCCAAAAAGTTGCTCACAAGCGAAAATCGTATAAACGTCAATTTTAGTTTTGTGAATAAAATATTGTTTTGTGTGTTCATTGTAACTAAGAATCTAGTGTATAATGCTTTGCATTAATTTATGATATATAACTGATTATGTAAATGTTTTTTTCACTTGAAGAATTAAAATTCAGCAAATTTTTAGCAAATTTTTTGTATATCCTCGAAATCTATGAAAAGTGTTCAGTTATAGGATAAATGAAATGATGTTATATCTAACTTAACTTGTTAGATTGAGATTTTACACTGTCTTTGTGGTTTAAGATTATCATAAAAATCAATATCTGACATTTATGCACTATTTAGCCGTTTTTTGTACGTTTAGCTATGGTCGCGAATGGGTGATTTCAGACAAACGACCCCCCTGTGATATCTCAAAAACTAGAGCCAATTTGAAAAAACTAATGTCAGATTCGGATTCAGCGCCCTTGAAAACCCCAGAAACCAGTCTTACTTTGCCTGCCAAAAATATTGTGTTGACCAGTGTAATATGTGGCCCACTTTTTGACTGTGGTCTACCATACTTCTAATCTCTATTTAAGAAATCAAGCAGTTGAACCTACCTCCAACTCACTCTTTTAAGTTTTTTGGTTATGGTTAACGGAAAATAATTGAACAAAAACTTAAGTAGGGATGAGAAATATGTTCATATATGTATAAATTGTGCATTTCACCGTGTGAAAAGAGGCTGAGTTTTAAAAAAATATTTTTGAATGACATAATGTTTGATATTGTCCGA
>NC_136483.1:198859740-198944740 GCF_053919585.1 Euprymna scolopes
TGGGGGGAGGGGATTTTTTTTTTCCAGGACATAAAATTTTCTAATTTTTAAAAATACATTATAGCGCTCTTTGGGTGGAAAATTTAAAATTAGCTGAAAAAGAAATAAAATAAGAAAAGGAAAGCACACCAAGTTGGAGTATGGGGGGTAATTTATCTGGTTTTTTTTTTGTTTTTTTTTTTTTACCTGGAACATCGAATTTTCAAATTTTCCGTAAGTAACGCACCGACATTTACCAATTAGAACACCATTTAACATTTTCCGAAGATATTACTTTGTACATTGGGGGCGCGAGCGGGGGGGGGCGGATGTGATGTTGACGCGCGCGCCCCAACATCACCCCCCCCCCAAAAGAAAAAAACAAATTAGAGTGGTCGGTGTTCTGTAGTAGCGTATCTGGATATTTACCAAAAAAAAAAAATATTTAGGTTTGGCTATAAATTCCTAAACTCATTTCACCCTAAATAATTTAGGTGACTGAAATAGGAATCTAATTGAATCTTTAATTTCCTGAATAGTATGCGAGAATTACGAACTTTAGGGGCTTTTTTCGTAATGTTACTGTAAAAATTATTTTTTATTGTTACAAATTACGATGCTTTAATAGAAGCAAAAATAAATTCTTGCGTTTATTTACTACTGAAAACCATAACTTTAGTAAAGGTATTTTTTGTTTAAACAAAATAAATCATTTTCACTAAGAGTTAAGTAAAAATAATTAGTTCATTATATTCTGCGATCATTATTTGAAAAATACTGCAATTTTCATTAAAATTCGTTAATTTCCTGATTTTTGGTGAATTTTTAAGTAAAGGGAGGAGTCAAAATGTGTATACACTTTGAGCGTCGGCATTCATTTTGCGACCACGTGTGGTTAATTTAAATTAAAGTTCAATCACATGATTACATTATCAATAATCATGTAATTATATTGTAAACACATTCTGTTTACATTAAGCCTGTAGTGTTTTTTAGTGATGCAATGTTGTCAACTGAAATTTAAAAAAAAACCCGCGAGATCAGGAGAAAGAAATGTCCAGAAAATCGCTAAATAAATATGTTACATTGAATAAAAACACGAAAAATATATCCAGTTTGGCAGAAAAGTAACTTATCTTGCCTTTGATAACATTTATTTGTTATATATTTGTTTTTTGACAACTTTTTCGAATCTATGTGTACAGTAATACAAACCCACTAAACTTCGGAGGTTGGAATCCCCCCACCCACCTAAAATGTACTTGGAAAATCGATTTTATAGTGAGATTTAAGAATGGTTAGTCGAACAAAAGGTGAAAAACAAAACAAATAATCAATAAATAATTGTTACCAAAGGCAATAAATGCTACTTTTTTTTACTTACATTGAATATTTTCAAGCGCTTTTCTTTATTTTTTTAATAATCTAATGCAGGTGTGTGGGTGCCAAATACCTCCAGATTTTCCAGAATTTCCCGCTAGATTGTAAACGAAATCTCCAGATATAGCAGGAAAACCGCTGAATTGTAACACTGGTCACGTGACAGGAAGCGGTAATAAATAATTGCCCCTAAATAAAAAAAATGGCCTCTCGGTACAAAGAAATCCACCTATTTATCATAGAAAAATTAAGTATAATGCTATAATTAAAAAGAAATATATAAAAACACACATGGATATAGTAAACATATTATACCAAAACGTGGAAGCCATCCGTCCAGTGGTTTTTTAGACAGTTAATTCCGAACGAACCAACATTTACATTTTTATATATATAGATTAATTAATATTAATTCTGTTTTTATTTTTTATTTTTGCCCCTATCCAATGTGCCATTTTTGTAAGAGAGGAGAACGGAATTTACTACTCCACATTAAAAACCGACATCGTCTCTAACTCTGCCCTCGTGTAGAGGTTTATTATTATTATTTAAAACTATCACCATTGCTATTAATACTTTACTCTATTTATCTATTAATATTTTTCTTTCAACTATTACTATTATCATTATGATAACTATAAATAACATTATTTTTACCGTTCAACAAATTCGTTTCAATTTCCAACTATTTATTATACATATGATCCGTTTTGATTGCATTTGTTTTTTTCGGGAGGGGAAGGTGTCACTGTCTTTCCATGCCCGGTATTCTCAAATGGTTACCCATCTTGTATTGACTAAGTTCAATGTTGCTTAACTTCGATGATCCAACAAGAAGCGTTTCGTCAAAGTAATTAAGCAGTATATGTGTTGTACTAGATTATTTTTAAAAGAAAATATTTACGGGTGCAGTTGGGATTGTCTTTACGGATGGGTGACATCTTCTGCTTTTGGCGCAGCATCCACATGGAGGAGGGGATGAAGATCAGAAGTGACGTGAGGAAGAATAAAAAATGTATTTTTTTTTTTTGTGTTTAGAAAAAGAAACTCAGAAAGTAATAACAAAAAAGGATAAATACTGTAAAGAAAGGAAAGAAAGAATAGAGAAAAAGAAAGGAAAGATGGAATAATAAATGAAGGAAAAACAGGCGGGAGGGGGGAGGAAAGAAAGAGAAAAAGTAAGAAAGAAAACGTAAGTAAATATGAATGAAAAATACAAAGAAAAAGGGAAAGAGAAGAAAATCGAAAGGATATAAAGAATGAAAGTGGGGGGGGGACAAGAAGAAACAAAAGGAAAAAAATAAGAAGAACATTTATTTATTTTATTATTAAACAATATAAAAAGTTAACGAAGAAATAAAACTAAATTTTCTTGGTGTTTTTTTTTTTTTTCAATGAAAACGAAAAATAAATTTGTTTTTTTTTAGTTATTCAAATGAACAAAAGAGAACGCACGTGAAAAAGAAGACGAGGAAAAGAAGAAAAATAAGAATGAAAAAATAGAAAGAAAAGACAAAAAAAAACCATTGGACAGAAAGGATGAAGAAGGAAAAGAAAGAGATAAAAGTAAAACTAAAAATATTTGGGGGAAAATGAAAAAGAATGAAAAAAATTATTTCTATTTATTTATTTATTTATTTATTTTTTTTTTAATAGCAAAGACGTTTTTCCCATTCAAACTTTTTATTCAATTGGAAAGAAAAAAGACGAGGTTGGGGTCAGGGTGAAAGTATGAAAGCACTCGTCAACCTTTCAAGGATGGGTAGATCACGTTTTCTTCTCCGGGTCACTTCCGCTCGTGGGTTTTTTTTTTTCTTTTTTTTTTTCTCCCAAACCGACAAGAGCTCGGCTTTGGGGTTAAAAAATAGGTCGAAGAAGTAAATAAAATGAATTATTTATTTACACTCTCCCTTAATAATAAAATACACGTTTTACAACCGGCCGTCTGTGGACAAACATATCTTTTTTAAATTCTTATAAGTAGAGAGCGTTTTTTTTTTTTTTTTAATTTTTTTTTATTAAAGAGAAAAAAAATAAATAAAGAAAAAAAATGATTGAAAATGTACGTAGCCTCATCTTTTGGGATTGCCGGAATGGCTGAGTTTTTGTCGACCAACAAAATGAAACCGATAATTACCCACTATTTAGACGTTTGCAACAGGAAATCGAAACAAGAATACTATTTACAAATCATTCATTGCTGCTTCGCTGGAATAGAGGCCGCAGCATTTTGCGGGTGTTTTTTTTAATGTTTTTTTTTTTATATTTTAAAGTCATATTAAAAAAATTAGAAGTAAATCCTTATGTATTATAAAAGGGCGAAAGGTTTGGAAGGTATTTAGCCTTGTCCCGCAATCAAACATGGGTCCCAATACACTTAACTTTTAAAAGAAAAAGAAAAAAAATGATAATTACGCAATTATACCCACGATAGTTGGTCTATTCCAACAGTTCTATGCAGCATTTAACCCCCATTTTAAAGTTCGTTGGGAATCAACTAAAAGTCTCCGGGCAACGCCGGGAAATGACAGCTAGTAAATAATAACACAAAGGCTTTGTGGTTACAATCTAACAGTTCTAGATTTTATAAGGGAGTGCCGCGCCTGCCGCGGTCTGATAATCACACACACACACACACACACACACACACACACACACACACACACACACACACACACTCTCTCTCTCTCTCTCTCTCTCTCTCCCCTCTCTCTCTCTCTCTGTTTCTTCTCTCTCTTTCTGTGTGTGTGTGTGTGTGTGTGTGTGTGTGTGTGTGTGTGAGGGAGAGGGCAATTCTCAACTTATATACTCAATGAATTTTTGATCTACAGACTTGAAGTTTGATATATAGGATATTCAGATACGTGGAAAATTTTTCAATTGATTTTCATCTGGAAAAAAGGGCAGCTAAGGAGTCAAAAAAAAATTGTTACGTGAGGATTTTTATTTGTTTGTCATTTGTGTTTCACGAATGCACATGTGCGAATCGTTCACGTGACAGATTTCTTACGTTATGAATAAGTAGGTTTGAAAACACTTTTTAAAGATCGCGGCAAGCTGGCCTAATGGTAATCTCACTTGACTCACCGTCTTTAGGTTTGGGGTTTGATCTCTGCTCGAATATATATATATATATATATATATATATATATATATATATATATATTACTCACAAGAAATGAATTGTCTAGAAAAACATATTACTCGCACGCGCATGTTTCAGTTTCTATATGAATTAAAATATAACATTATGCGTATTTTATAACCGGGCAATGTCGGGCGGCCTGCTAGTACATAAATAAACTAGATGTACTGTAGCGCAGTAGTAATTTTAACATGTTGCAGTTACATTCAATCTATCTGCAACTGTATCGATTGATAAAGGTTGACATTAGACCATAACTTTTCTTTGCGATTGTCTGTTCGCAATTCTTTGATCGTGTTAGCTTTTTGCAGGGAAGCCTCATTAAGGAGTCGTTGTCTTTTTTTTTTTACATAGGCATCACCACTTATCAAGGCCAAGAGGCCACTCGAGAATAAGGGTTAAAGAGTGTACAGTAGAAATTGGACAATATAGTAATCGTTACTAATGGAAATTCGGTAAATTTGTTAACTTATATGGAATAGTTCATCAAAAACTTGTTTATGGTAGACTTGAAGACAACCATATTGTAATCAGCTGGAAAGCAGGAAAACGGAAGATAATTCCACAGGCGTGCAGTTCTAAGAAAGAAGCTTTGCTCATGGAATCTACGTTTAGGTTTAGACACAGATAAAGAGTGGGGGAAATTAGTGAGTGTTTTCTGCTAGACGGGTGTTTCTTGTGAAAGTCTGGCGAGGGGGGACCATAGATTGGAGCTCAGCCGAGCACTTGCCATGAAAATAGCGATAAAGCAGAGACAAACTCGAAACATCTCTTCTTTGAGAAAGAGGTTGCAGGGAAGAGAAAAGGACATCCCATACGAGGCTACGAAGTCTATTTTGAACTCTATCAAGGCAGGACAAGTCCTTTCTAGCAGCTCCTGTCCAGATGTGGCAACAGTACTCCATCCATGGACGTACCTGGCTCTTATATAGATAGAGAATTGCATCAGTAGTGAGGTATCTACTGGATCGATAGAAGGATCCCACCATTTTCCCAGCAGATTTGACAACGGATTTAATGTATGTGTTCCATTTAAGATCAGGAGTAAAGGTCAAGCCCAGAAGCTTGTCAAAACATGAGGCCTCCCCAAGACGAGAGCCATTCATTTCAATTGATGCCAGATGGGGATCAGGGCGTTGTTGATGTAAAGATAAAAGCTTGGTTTTAGATGCATTAAAAGTAACCAGCCACTCCTTTCCCCATTGTACCACTTGCTCAAGATCAGGGGAGAGAGAATCAGAGAGTACTTGGTCGTTTACGGTCTTAGATGTGCTACCATAGATAGTAGTGTCATTAGCATAAATGTCTACGAATGATGTAAGGATGTGATTTGGAAGATCATTAATGTAGATCAGGAAGAGAGTTGGTCCCAAGATGGACCCCTGAGGGACTCCAGCATTAATATACTGAGAGCTTCTGATTTCTGCCCATCAACCACTACTTTTATGAACCTATCAGAGAGAAATGATTTAATAATTGAGAATACATTTCCAGCTATACCATAGCTGGAGATCTTGTGAAGTAAACTTTTATGCCATACCCTATCAAAGGCCTACATAGACCAGTACCTAGTATTCTCAACTATCTGTTTAGTGCTACGTTTTCTACTCTAAATATTAGTTTCAATATATTTGCATAGATAAATCAGACATTATGCTGTAAACAGGAAATATTTTCCACAAAGCGTCATGAACTTAATTCGTGAGAAAGGAAGTCTAATATTTAGTCGGATATGACATCAGGCATACTAATAGTGTCGAGTTCGATTTTTTGACAGTCTGAATAGAAGCTTGAATTAGACGTGTTTATGAACTGCTCTAACACAACGTTAAATAATGGAGCATTAAATAAGTTTCCCTCCCTTTAACGTTTGAGCGTTTTGGATGATCACATACAGCACTGACCAGATGCAATGTCATTTGACGCGACTCACCGGTAGACTTTAACCAAAAATACAGATTGTTGTCAAGGCGTTTGAGCACAAATATTGAATTATATGATGCCTAAATGTCGATGGCTGCAGAAAGACTGAATATACAAGAGTCGTTCCATAAGTAATGCCTCCTAGTTTTTAAGTCAAAAAGTTGAAGAGCTATGAAGACAAGAGTGGTATCATTAAAACGAGCGACTTTTTGTGCTTCAGATTTTTTTGTTTTACATAGTCACAAGCATTATTCAAGAATTTTTGCAAAGAATTTAATGACGCATCTCTGCTTCTGATTCACGTCCATGACAGGGGTTGCTTTCTCAGAGTCTAATATCGTCAATATCTGCAATAGAGAGATGAAAGTTTGAGGTCCTGAATGCATAAGTTCAGTCATCATAACAATGCAATTTGCAATCTATTCGAGTGGAATAAAAAAATAAGAGGCTTTACTTTTGGAACGCTCCTACTACTATAAAAAAAACTACTATAAAAAAACTACTATATAAAAAAACTACTATAAAAAACTACTACTATATAAAAACTACTACTAAATAAAAAACTACTACTATAAAAAAATTAAGTGCGACAATACAATGAGCCACTTATAAGGAAGTGTGGATGACACAGAATAGAAAATTCAAAGTTTGTTATCTCATGCCTCGAGCTATTTTTTTTTTTTTCTACAAATTTACTACCAGACGTTGAATGGAGTAATGGTGTCATATTTGGGTTGGTGAATATCTGTCCCATTTCTGGGTCTTTTGTAAACTTCAAAAGCGTATATAAAATTTGGTTAAGCCCCCCCCCTTCTTCTTCTCTGCAACTTTTCTCTCACAGACGTTATGTTACTAGTCTCAGTTTTTTTTTTCTGTAATTACTATTATTTATTACGTGTGTTCTTCAGAATTGTTTTATTTGTTCTCTGCTTCCTTTGTTTCAGCTCGTTTGGTTCGTTAGCCTAGCAATCTTCATCGATTCACTGTTCGGATAGCTCGTTATTATACATCTTTCTAATTCAGCAACCTTTTCTTGTTGTTTAATTCTCTCCCACCGCAAGACCTTAGACACCAGGGTCGGAAAGTGGGATTGAGAGATCAAAGCCCCCGAGGAAAGGGTACTCTGACCTACAAAAAGTGCCTGGGCAATCCCGTCGGCATTCCCCGGTATAGGTGCCTATAAAGAGAAAAGTCAAAGCCCGGGAGGGTGGATCTCCTAGAACTGCACAGAACTAAACTCCCATCACAGAGTTAACAGGCAGAGGACCATTGTAGGAATGGTCTAATGTCTGTTGAGTTTGGGGGATCATGATAAAAAATCCCTAGCTTCTTTTCAAGAAATGAAACTCTCCTTCAACTGACTGCTTTCCTCCTACCAATTTCAAGACTAAGGTCAATAGGTATCATCTATCTTGAAAATAGTCATCTTTTGTGCTTTTTAGCTTCTTACATCAAGTTGTTTTAGTGTAGGCAAAAATTAAACTGATTTCTTTAAGCCTAACACACTGACCAATCAGCTTGCAGCTGGGATTGCTTTCCTTTGTACCTTGAAGAGCTATTCCAGTCCCTTTTGGAATAACTGTTGGTCAGCAAAGAACCTTCATCGCAACGAGGAGAGACGTCCCCTTTCTATTTCTTCTTGGATGCTCAAACATTGAATATCTTCGCCTGAAGATTAATTGCCGACAGACTTTCGGGACCTCAAAGAACTTTCTATTCATTTCTTCACATTATCCAATTTCTTCATTGCAAACGGTTTAAGTAAATGAATAAATCATTTCATTTTTACAAAAAAAAAAAAAAAAATGTTTTAATGTTTTTCTTTCGGGCGACGATTTTCATTAATTACTACTAACATATAAGTGTTAGTTTTAACACCTGATAGCACCTGCTCTTATTTACACCTTGTCTGAATTTTTTGCAAATATATACATTTGTTTATAAATATTATATATATATATATATATATATATATATATATATATATATATATATATATATATATATATATATATAAAGTGTTTATATTCTAATCCCATTTCCTCCCCTTTCAGATTGTTTTCTTTTTATCTATTTTTTATCTATTTACATATATATTTCCGTATCCCTGTTTTATTTATTTTTTTTTTATTACATTTTCACCCCAAACAAGGCGCATTCCCACTTTGGTGTAGGGGGCTACTATCAGGGGCAGCAACTACTGGGGCACTATGTTGGGATTTGGGCAGCAAGATGTCGGTTCACGTTGCACTTGAACTTCTGCATGTCAGTACAGTTTACTGTTTCTGTTTTCTTTTCCTTTTTTTCTATGCTTTCTTTTCTATCTTTTTAATTTTTTCCTTCTTTTATTGTTGGCTCTTCATTAGTGTTTCCCATTATTTTATAGTAACTTATATATTTTTTATACTCTTACCTACATATTACCTTTATATGTTGTACGTATTTTTAATTATTGTTTAGCATGTTATATCTAAATGTCATTAAGCCAGTTTTTTTCTATATTTACATTTTGTATAATTCTGGCCCTTCTCATCTGATGACCAAAAGAGTTTTTATTTTCCTTATTGTTCTAATGATATAATAAAGTTATGTATAACTTTTATTCCTCATCTTTCATTTTAATATTATATATATAACGATCAACCACCGACTTTTCAAAGTTATGATTTAAGAGTTTGAAAGCAAAAGTGGAAGGCCAAGGAGAAGGTGGAGAGAAAATGTTTTTGATTAAATATCTCACAACAGTTGGGATTCCATCAACCATATTTATATATATATATATATATATATATATATATATATATATATATATATATTTATATATATATATATATGTATTTATATATATATATTTATATATATATATTTTATTTATATTATGTTCATTTTTTCACTTATTTTTAAGGTTTCAGAGTTTATACTATTCCGATCTTCATTGCTTGCTACTCTATAGTTTTTATTGAGTTCCTTCATTATTAGGTTTTTGTAGGTTTCAAAATACATGCTGTATATATTCATGGTTTTGTCTGCTGGAATCATCAAGTTCGGATTGTCTTTAATATTTTTAAAGGTATTATTGATTGTTTCCATTGTTGGGTTCATGTATTTGTGTTTCTTCTTGATTTTTAGGGGTTTTTTTATCCATTTTAACATGTCTAATTCAAACGCTTGTTAGGCAGAAATTGCTGGTGGGAATTTCCTGGATTTAATTTTATATTTTCTATCATAAGGGATTTCTGTGTTTTCATTTACAGTTGTGGTTATGTAATTCAAATATTCAAACAAATAATGAAACTAAAGTATACCTGGGGATCATATATATATATATATATATATATATATATATATATATATATATATATATATATATATATATATATATATATATATATAAATATATATAAATATATATATATGTATGTACATATATAAATATATATATATATAAATATATATATATAATTATTTAAAAAAATATATGTATTAAATATATATCAGAAATCAAAAATCGAAAAGATGCAACCTATGTATATTAGAATCTTACCATATACTAATACCAAAAGAAAAATTATTAAACAAACGACTAGATGTAATACACGGGTGTTTGCACAGAAACACATATTTAATTTCACGAACTACAGCAGATTAGGAAAAAAATAGTAAAAACGAAACGTATAGTATTAGGAAAGAAAAAAAATGCAAGGGAGGTAATCCTAGATATAAAAAATGATAGCATGAGAGTGACCTCCCCTCTAAACATAAGGATCGGGTAATAATAAGAATTCAAACACCAAGCAAAAAAAAACACATTAAAATAAACACGCATAAATATAAAAATAAAATTTTAAAAATAAAATTATATAAAATTGTATGATAATTGAGAAAAAAAAAACTACAGGTTAAAACGGAAAACTATCTTCACATAACACCAAAGATGGAGGAAGTGAGGAGGCACGGCTTTGGAAATCTTTTTACCCAAATACGATGCTCAGCAAGTTAAAAATATACCTTTTGTTGTAAAAATTTAATGGATAAACATCTGAAGAAGTTGATGGGGACAGGATATTTTTATGGAAACATAAATCGAAAAATTGCCTACTCATCAATAAAACAGCTTGAATTGAAAAAAAAAATCCAGGAAATAAGCGAAAGTTATAAAAAGAAAAACGTTAGTCTGAATTTTCAACAAAATCTTACACTATATATATATATATATATATATATATATATATATATATATATATATATATACGAGCGGGCGGTGGGGGGGCAGCTTTGCCCAATCGTAAAATACGCTTGAATATTATATTTTAATTTGTCCGAATTTCGTATATACTATTATCGAGTAGTGATTTCAAAAGTAAAAAAAGGTATTTGGTGCTTTCAGCTAAAATCGAAACTGAAAGCAAAACTGTAGCATTCAAAGCTGGTGATGTTACCACTGTACCAACGTGACACAATGACTGATTAAAAATTAAAAATAAACTAAGATGAATGCATAAAATGTATAAAATGTATTATTTATTCTATTTAGTGTTGGTTTATTTGTTGTTTTGTAATTTTTATTAAGTTCCTTATATATTAGATTTTTATACTGTATATAGCCCATTGTGTAAAAATTCCTAGTTTTATCCGCCGGTACTATCAGTTTATTTTGGTGGCTTTTAGAAATAGATTTGGAAAATTTATTTATTTTTTTAAGGGTTGGAGTGACATATTTTTTGTTTTTCTTAAATTTAATATTTTTAATCAGGTTGATCAAATCATTTTCAAATTTCTCAGTGTCCTTGTTCCTTTTAGGGTTTTTATATGTTTTTAGTCCGTAGTATTTGGCTGCTTTTCTCTGTTCATTGTCTTGTCTGAGGTTGGTTTCTTCCATTTCTCCAGGTTGGTGATATATTGGTTCTATGGCATCATTTTGGTGATTATTGAAATGGCAAGTAATTGAATCTTGCAAACCATATAAACCAGGAGATAAATTCTGTGCACTATGTACAAAAGAGACCCTAAAAATTTTGAAATATGAAGATATAAAAAATACAACCACCCTATTAAATACAAAAGAGGAACTAATATTCACATGCAGTCATAAACGTTGGTTTAAATTTAATAAATATAAACCATCTTAAATCATTAAAAATTACTTATTAGTAAAAATATATTACAATTTTTTTTTTTATTATTCTGTAATAAATTAAGTTAGACTAATTATCTCCCTTACATTAAAGAAATATGCCTAATTATCCCCCTTACATTATTTAATTATACAAATAACATTATCCTACTATTTCTTTCGAATTCTAAATTTTGGCGTCCGTTAATCAAAAGTACGTTAACGGAAATAAATTATTACACAAGTGTCCTTTTTGAAAATTTATCATTTCATAAGCTGGAAAGCTATAGCAAGCATCTATATGAGTACTTTAACCATAGTTCCTGATTTCAAAAGGCGAAAAATTAAAAGGTAAATATTTGTATGTATGTTTTTATGTATATATATGTATATCTATGTATATGTATGTATATGTTGTATATTTTTTCATATATATGCATGTATGTATTTGTATATGTATGTATAATATTGTACGTAAACCAAATTTATATTTTTAATTTTACTCTATTTTATTTCTATCCCTAACTCATATTAACTTTCTTATCAAGTTTTAAATCCATACCTTTATTTTAATTTTTTCCAGATACATCTGCCTTACTTTAATGCTAGGTTTATTTATGGTGTCTTTTACATTTAATAAAACCCCTTTCCAATATTTGCTGATAAGGAGACCTTGTTTAATAAAAAACTATATGTAATAATTATTGTCCGTAACTTGATGTCTACCACAATAAAAACATTGTTTTCCGAAACGATCGTACAAATAATTGATTTTGTTGTTGTTCCTTCTTATGAAACGGATTTTTAATTTAATTATAATTTGATTTTTAAATTATCAATCACATTACTATATATATATATATATATATATATATATATATATATATATATATATATATATATATATATATATATATAGTCTTTGAAGTTTTTAACATTTGAAACCACACAAAAAATTATTTTTTATCATTCATTAAAAAAAACATCTAGTCAGTAAGTCATTTAATCACCTGCAATTACTGCATCAACTCTCAAATTTACTATAATACCAATTTTTTTAAAAATATTTTTTATATTTTCCAAGGGATCATCAGTTGTTTACCATGAAACACTGTTTCGGGGGATTTAAAAACAAAACAGTGTATTACATCATGGCTCCCCAGCAGTGTTGATCAAACACCACCACCCTTAATCTTAGGAAGAAGACAAGTTACAAAAAATTTTTTTCCCCAATTTCCTATTCTTAATTGTAATTACTAACCTTTTCATAGTATAAAAATGAATTTCTTACCTGTGCGATATATATATATATATATATATATATATATGACACTACTATTTTTCAAATAAACATTACCAATTATTTTTAGACCTACAGACACAAGTGTTTCATGCTTACGCAACCATTAGTGTAAGATATGATATGTACTATTGGTCGGTAGATTCAGACCCACTCACAAAGCCACCCTTGACTTCATAGGCTACAGCTTACCTCATGGCCACCGATAAATAACACAAGAAATAAAGAAAAGAAAATATGTATAAATAGCATTTCAGTGGGCATTCATAGTAAATAGTAAAACGCGTATTAAACAAATGGAAGAGAAAGCAAATGTAATTTCTCAATGGAATTTTAAAATGAAATTTTATTCTATTTTTAGTGCGAGTGTGAATACCCGAAAACATTGTAGATTAGTGTGTAGCTTACGGTGTAAATTTTATGTAATATGATTGTTAATGCAATATGATTGTTAATGTAATGTGATTGTTAATGCAATATGATTGTTAATGCAATATGATTGTAATACGATTGTTAATGTTTAATGTAATATGATTGTTAATGTAATACGATTGTTAATGTAATATGATTGTTCATGCAATATGATTGTTAATGCAATATGATTGTTAATGTAATATGATTGTTAATGCAATATGATTGCTACATAACCTGGTGTGTGGCAATGAAATTAACACTATGTAATTATTTCGTTCGCAAAAGTCATTAATAATTAATACATCTGCTACTGATCTTCATTCCTGACCGGAAGTAGAAGACTTACATCAAACCCGTTTTCAAAACTGCTAGAAAAATGGTTGCATCATTCTACCGCTCCAAAAAATATAGCACTCACGATGCCACCTTTTATATGTAGAAGAGCCAAATACGCCCTAAGATGGAGAACTTGTCATATTTGAGGAGAAGGTCCTGACATAACCATGACAGGGCTCTTCTCTGCCTGGACAGGATATACGACCATCTTTGAAATATGGTTTCTCACGAAAGAGAAAAAAAAGAGACGTTCCAAGTTCATCTCTCCTTTAGCATTATTTTCATGACAGGTGCTCGACTGAACTTCAATCTGTTACTTTTCACCCTGAAAATATTCGTAACAAAACCTCATCTAGTTACAACTGTTAACAATTTTGTTAGTCTCTATTTTTTGTCATGAACAAAACAAACATTCCATGAGAAAAGTTTATTTCCTGTGGAATACGATACTGTGAGGCTGCTTCCCAGTTGATTAAAACATGATCATTTTCAAGTCTAATGTAAATAAACTCTAGTTGAGTCGTTCTCTAAAATAATTAAACCCTAACCAAGTTACACCATTACTGATCATTAAGCGTTGTCTCACTGTCCAGCCGACATTTATTCACCCTAATTCTTTAATGGCCTTTGGGTCTTGACATGCGGTTATCCCCCCAGGAAAAAAAAAAAAAAAAAAAACGACCTCAAAAGCAGACTTCGTCTTCTTGTCGGCCGATAACAATTTTGGTAACTCCATTAAAAATGACACTCAGTATGCTTTTTACATTAACAATTAACTAATCCCATAACAATATATTAGAAAACGAATGATTTATTCGCTGTGATCGTCCAATAAGCCGCAAACTTATTGGACGATCACAGCATGGAGGCTTATTTTATGTTCATTGTTTAATTATTTAATGTTGTGTTAAACCAACTTATAAACGCGTCTTGCTGCATTCAAGCCCCACCAAGACTGTCGAATGTCTGATGTCATATCCGACAAAATATTCTGGACTTCTTTTCTCACGAATTTAGTCTGTGGCCCTTTGTCGAAAAAGTATCCTGTTTACAACATAATGCCTGATTTGTCTACGCAATTATATTTTAACTAATATTTATACTAGAAAACGTACCGACGAATATTGAAAATGACAAGAATTTATTATTCATCACCTAGTTCTTGACCACATAGCATATGACAGAACGAGTAACCACTTTTTATTTTTCAAAAGGCCATCATTTCATATTTAAAGGTTTTTTGTTTTGTTTTTCCCAGAATATAGCATTCAAAATAGCCCAATTCCCGACTCGTAGTCCAATTCGACCAGCCTGGTTGTGTATTGCCTCAATTTCTCTGTTTAAAACAACATGGACGGACCATTATTTTTTTCCTCTCTTTTCTTTCCACCGGTTGACCGCGTAACTACCTGTTTTACGTTTGAGAAGTTATTTTCAAATGTTTGGGAGTCCAGCTGTTTTATGCCCCTTACAACATATCGCGTATCACGACCCTCTCCGCTTTCAAGGTTATACATACATTTACAAATATTTTAGATAGTTTTATTTTTATGGTGGCGTTTTTGGTTGGTAGTTTAGACGCGACCTCGCATATCTGTGGGAGGCGCTGTCCGTTCGCCGGCTAACCTGAATTTGTTTCGCAACAAAACATTTCGGTTTTTATTTAGTACTACGCTTATTTGACAAATACAGAAAAAACCTTTATGATGTACGTATCCGTCACAGAACGAAGATGTCATATTCCAAAAATCACGTAATTGATCAAGTTTTATTTATTTATTTATTAAGAAAATCAAATTTTTTGATTAGCCGGATTGAACAGGAGGCGGTAGGCGCCAACTTGATTCGGCTAACGAGATTTATCTGTTTCTCCATAAGTAAGAGATTATCAATGGCTACCAAAAATACTTAATAGCTAAAAATCGTAAATTGTGATTTTCTTTTAAAAAAACCTTGCTTGATCAATTTATGTGATTTTTTGGAATTTAACATCTTCGTTTCGTGCCAAGTATGTACACCAACACCATAAAGACATTTTTGTATTTTTTTTTTTTTTTTTTAATAAGTGTAGTTCTAAATATGCGCTAATATTTTAATTACAACAGAATAATGAGGGTTGGGTCAACTCACATACGAATTAAAAAAATATGTTATTTCCTTTGATCTCTCACTCTTTAATTCGAAATAAATTTTTCGTTAGCTTCATGATTAATTAACCATCATAAATAAAATACTCGTTGAAACATCCAATCGTGCGAAAATGTAATATTTTCTATAACAGTATTTTGTTTAATGTTCGATTTATGAGCGATTATCCAGGGTCGACATGGTTTTAACGAAACCGACTTTTTTTGTTCAAATTCATCATATTTGACACTATTTTTTTGTCAAAGTAAATAAACACTTAAAAATAATTTAAAACATACGCAAAAAAAAAAAAAATGGGCAACCAGGTAATATTTGTTATATATTTATTTTTTGTTCACCCCTTGTTTATTTTGTTGACTCTTTTTTAAAAAAATGCCTAAAAGTGAATTCGACGCGTTTTTTCTTTTTTTTCCTACAAAGATTTGAGTGTAGTTTTGCAGTACAACTCATTTTATGACATGTGCAAATCAGGCTAAACTCGAGTGGCCAAAGAAGTTCTCAGATTTTGTTTTAAATTCTGGTTTTTCATTTAATGAATTTTAAAAATGCTTTAAAAAAATAAACAAAAAACTTAAAAACATAGGTGTCTTTGTAAACATTCTTATCAAGATTCAAGGTACTCTGCCACACAAAAAATAAAAACCAAAAAAATAAAAAGAAAAAAAAAGAAAACGAAGGGAAACTTGTTTTGTTTTCGAGTTGTGGTTACAGTTCTGTCGCCCAACCAGTCGAAATGTGGTTACCTATTGCGTCTTAATATTTTAACAACCTGCGGTTTTTCATCTACTTCTATACGAGGTCCTTAATAATAACCATTTTGAAACTTTAAAATTATCCCCTTGAGAATTATTCCTACAAGGTTGGGACTTTACGCACCCTGGCTTGAACCCACTTCTTCCTTTCTTTTTACCCTTTCGCCGGATATCTTGTGGGACATGTGAATGAATACAACTGACCTACATTGACGCTTCGTTACAACCACACATGTTGCAATCACTAAAGGAAGGGAAGAGAGAAGGAAGGGGTTAGCTAAAAAGAGATGTAGTGTGTGTGTGTGTGTGTGTGTGTGTGTGTGTGTGTGTGTGTGTGTGTGTATAAGAAGGAGAGAGAGAAAGAGAGGACGAGACGCCACGGGGATAGAAAGATAGAGAGATAAAGAGAGAGAGAGAGAGAGAGAGAGAGAGAGGGGGGGGGGCGTTTGAGAAAAGAAAAAAGAAAGAGAGGTGAAGTACTGAGAAAGAGAGCAAAATATAAGAACAAGTAGTTAATAAAACATGTTAAAAAAACACTTTGAAAAAGAGTTAAAAACATTTAATTTTAAAAAGGAAAAACTAAATAAGTGGATAGTCCTTAATCCTTTCCTTCTCATCACCCTCTGATGAGAAGGAAAGTATTTCTTCGAAACTCTGCGGATTAAGGACTATCCACTTATTAAGTGTTTCATTTAGAAGTCGGATTATGCAGGTGCGAAGCCTGCGATAGGTTACATTTAGTTTTTTTTGGGGGGGGGGTAAACTTCATTTTTTATTTATTTTTACATTTTTTTTGCTATAGCTTCTTTAGATTATATATAGCATGTTTATGCATAAAAACATTATCGGCTACATATGTGCGTACATGTTTCCGTAATGCCTTGTTTTACTTCATCAGGTGGTGGTGGTGGTGTTGACTTGAGAGCCAAATTCAAGTGAACACACCATAGTTTGAAAAAGTAATGTTTCTAAACTGAGACATTGCCGAAACATGTATGCACATATGTAGCTAATAATGTGTGTATACAAGGTGGAACAATAAAATTGTCGTCCTAGAAAAGACATAATTCAATTTCTGTTTGATGAAAACAGGTTTTCTTTTCTAGTTGCAGACCATCTACTAATTGGCCAGTTTTGTAGAAATCCCAAGAGTGATAGAAGCTTTCTATCATTTCTGAAAGTGGCACAATGGTCAACGAGCAAGATCAGAGATGCGCCGCTGTACAACTCATGCTCACTACTGACCCAAGTTATGACAACAGGAGCATTGCCAGCATCATAAAAATGCATCATTGGATTGTTACGAATAACAGGAACGTGTCCAGGGTGATGAAAACGATGTTTCTGGCCACGGTTATGATCTTAGGTGTGGTTTCAAGTGAGGGTCACACCATGCCACCTCGTATCTTCAAAGTTGACTTGAAAAGTAACATCAAAGTGTACCTAGATTTGATGACGAATGTGGTGATCCCCTGGCCGCTGGGTGTGGTAGCAGGACTTGGAGCTGGCTCACAAGTCCAAAGAGACCCAGGCTTGTCTTCAGAAGGAGTGCTACGACTTTGTACTCTTATTTCATTGGCCTCCTCCTTCCCCGACCTTAACACATTGAACTACTTCGTTTGGTCATACGTCGAGAACATCACGAACATAACCTCCCACAAAACCAAAACCATCCTGATCGCTGTCATCTGCCGAGTTTTCACCGAGTATTCACCGAGCTCTCGCCGCCGTTTGTGGAAAAGGCATCATCTCAGTTCTGAATCCGTATCAAGGCGATGATTGAGTCTGAAGGCGGCTACATTAAATAAATGTCAGCTTTATTACATAATCACGTTACCTGAATATTGATTTTTTTCTATAAAAGTTTTACAATAAAGCTGTAGTGTTGTTTCTTTCGGGCGATAAATTTATCGTTCTACCTTGTAAACATATTATAACACGCTCTGTTCATTTATCGAACACTTTTTGATAAACACAGGAGTTTCAATGGAATCCATGCAATCCAGGAAACTAAAACAATTATATGTATTTATTTATGTGTGTATTTATATTTAGGCAGCATTTATTCATTTAAGTAAACATTGTTAAAAATAACAGAATTCTTATGGTTTACTTATATATTCGTTTTTTAATTTCATTTTTTTTTAACTTTTCTAATTATCTCCCTTTTTTTTTTAAAAGTAAAAGTCAAAAAATATGTTCCATTTTATCACGAACGTTTTCAATACTTCATCAAGTCATCTTCAGATGGCAAAAGTAAATGAATCAAAAAGCTGGGAAGAAAAAATATCCTAAATAAGAAAAATATAAATCGATCAACATTGAACAACAATTCTAATGCAATACTTATTTATTTTAGTTATTTCTGTTCCTTGACCTTTTAGGCATGGATTAAAGTGTAGTATCTGTTCTGATACTACACTTCGCCTGACCGCGATCAGTGAAGGAGAAATCCTTCTAGATTGAGGCAGTTTTTATTTTTGTTCCTATCCAGATGCCACTTTTCGGGGAGCTGAATTTTCCCCACATTTAAAACCGACCTTGTGTCTAACTCTGTCCTCGTGGGGAAGCAAATAAATAGGAAGAATTCTAATGCAATACAGTATCACTGGCAAGTTCGTAGCTCCATTGGGAGCCCGCCAGAAGTCAACACTAGATAAGGAGGGAGGAGGGCGCAATATACACAAATAAACAGCCACATGTTGCTAACAACCATGATTTATAGAAAGTGAAAGAAGTAAACGAAATGTCCCCACCCCTAACCCTAACCCCGCCTTCATTTCCGATGCGAGAACTGGAATGGGATCGAGGCGTGCGCCATTATTTTAAGCTCACCCGAAACACCCGGATTCAATCGTTTTTAAAGAGGCATGAAAATGCTTTAAACACTGGTATATAATCATTTCTAGACAGGTAGAGAGAGAGGGCGAGGTGGGGGGGGGGCAGCATTGCTCTCTTATTGGAGACTGAAGAGCGCGAAGAAGTTGTCGACAAAGGTGCGTTGCGTATGCGTGCTCGCTCAGATTCGAACGAATGAGATTTCGCTAGTGGTTGTTGATATGCGTACCAATCACGAATGAAGCACTCGCCGGTAAGAAAACATGATAAATATATTTTAAATTACTAACTAATATATATATATATATATATATATATATATATATATATATATATATATATATATATATATATATATGTATGTATCTTCTTCTATATCTATATATAAATAAAATGAACTCATTTTTCCCGTCGGATTTTGACCTTAATAGGATTAAAAATCAAGATATTTCATGCAAATATAATATGCACAAACGGCAGAACAATATCTGAGGTGTGTTATAGGCTTATTATTTCTCAAATTCCTCGATAATCTTAGATTTCTATACTTTTTCTGCTGAGAAGTCACGGCCAAAATCGGTTAAGATCAATGGAAGTGGTAAAATATTTTCTCTCTAATAAATTCCTCCTCCCCCTGCCACCACTTAACACCGTTTGGGGATCGTTCACAAGGAACAGTTGAGAAGAGAACACCAGTTTGGCTTCGTAGTTCTTTCATGTCAAGTTATTTAAAATCACTAAACTAAGCTGCAGTGCTCTGTGGCGTAGTGGTTAGCGTGCTGGACAATTCACATTATATTTTCACGTTCGCGCCGACCTACCGTAGTCGTTTTTTTTTTTGTTTTTTTTTTTTTCCTAAACAACTGGAATGGACTTTTCTTGGTGGCCGAACTGTTTACGTTGCAGATGTTTTTTTTTTGTTTTTTTTTCACACTTTATTTTCCTACTTTTACTCATGACTCCGGGTTTGATCCTTCCTACTTACCTACCATAACATTTTTTAAAACTCCCCCCCACGTCCCGGAAACAAACACTCGGGCAACGCCGGGTACCCCCGCTAGTATATATATATATTAGCAAGTCGCCCGGCGTTGCCCGGTCGTAAAATACACTTTAATATATTTTAATTCATACAGATTTCGTATTTTTTGTGATAGAACTAATTCTCTATCGATTATTATATAAAAAAAAAAATGACTGGTCTGCCATCAGCTAGAATCGAAACCCAAACATCGACTTACCAGCTTATCTATAGGACCTAAATCGACTTACACCAGGGCAAGGTTAATGGTTTTTTTTTGTTTGTTTTTTTTCCAATTCTGACCTCGATTGTCGTACGGCGTATTTTTTTTTTATCGATGATGGTCACCATCCAGACAGTCAACATAACCTATCCTTGAGCATCCCTCCGCTCTCTCTCTCTCTCTCTATCTTTCTCCCCTGAGTGAAAATGTTGTCGAAAAGACACTATAGGGTCATTTTTTTTTAACAGTAACATTGTTTTGTTACAAGCTTTACTGCGCATGTGCACTAATTTGACCCAAATTGAACTTCCGTCAAACTTACAATTGTTTACTACTTCTGTTATATTTAACTAGCAAGGATACCCGTGGCATAACTTAATCCCTATCTCTTTTCGTCTTCCTTGCATGCCACGGCTCCCCAATTCGGTCCAGAAACACATAGACACGTACCATGCTTCACAGGACCAGTTAGTGTAACAAGGCCGTCTCCAGTCCCGAAATGCAGTGGCTAACCCTAAGTCCCCGTGGCTACACTATTATCTTCTAGTTATGGATCCTTCAAAATGTAACTAGACACTTACTTGTCACTGGAACTACCGTTCTAGTGCACAAAATGCTCATGGCCGTAAGTCCATGCGGCAATACTTTTAGCACAATCGCTGGCCGTCCGTCATCAGATGCTGTGGTTTGAGTTCTTCTCGTTGGTGCTTTGATGAATGTCTGATTGTGATGTCGGCGTTGTAAATAATGGGTTTTCAAATCAAAGCAACTCAATTATAACTCAAAAATCATTCTTATAAACAAGAATAGTTACACTTTAACGGTCTCATGATGCAGGATCTTTTCGCTTAGATTCGTTCAGACAGCTTCTCGGTGAGAGGAAGAAGACCTTTTCAACTTAGCTCTTTTGGGGAGGTTATCTAACCCTGGGCAATAACCCAAAGCTAAGGTGTATCCTCTTCAATGGTCAGCAACATCCCTTTTCCATTTTGCCAAACATAATGGTTTTCTATGGAACCCTAATTCAAACAATCTCTTTGAGATTATTATATCTTCCTCTATCGTTTGGAGAATGCACTTTCCCTTCTGTTGTCATTTTCTTCTTTTCTTTCTTCTTCTGAATCTCTTCTCTTTCCATCGTTTTCTCTGTTTGTCTGTCTGTCTGTCTGTCTGTCTGTCTGTCTGTCTGTCTCTCTCTCTCTCTCTCTCTATCTCTCTCTCTTAAACCATATCTCTCTTTAATTCTCTTTTTCGTTTTTCTTCATTTCTCTCTCTCAAACTCCTTTTCTTTAAAGAAACTTTATTATCAGCTATGCCTTTCCATCTTTCAAGTTAATTCTGACCGTCTACAAAATAATCTTGTCACTTAACATAAAAACACGTGATCTACTGACGATATCTTCATGCAAACTTCAAGTGATATTACCCAGCGCATGCAAAAGTGTTACACATCTTTGCTTAGCTCATACTTCTCATACAGTACGCACGCACGCACGCACGCACGCACACACACACACACACACACACACACACACACACACACACACACACACACACAGCTTGAGTTGGCACGAGGGAAATAACCCTGAAAAAAAGTCAGAGTTAGTTAATGGTTAGAAAACAGACTACATGATAACATTTTTTTTTCACAAGGTGATCACGACTTATCAAGGCCCGGAAGCCACTCAGGGATAAGGGTTATTGCATGTACAGTACGTTAGTGTGGTGATTTAATAAAAGAGTCTACTTAAGGGGGCGGTTCATCAGGAATTTGTTTACGTTGGACTTGAAGACATCCAGGCTGTAGTCAGGTGGGAAGCAGGCAGACGGAACAGAGTTCCACATATGTGCAGTTCTAAGAAAGAAGCTTTGTTCATGGAATCCACGTTTTGATTTAGACACAGATATAGAGTGGGGGAAATTTTTGACAGTGGTTTCAGCTAGACGGGTGTTTTCCGTAAAAGATTGGTGAGGGGAACTAGAGATTGGAGCTCAGACGAGTACCTGCCATGGAAATAACGATAAAACAAAGATAAGCTCGCAACATCTCTTCTGTGGGAGAGAGGTTGCAGGGTAGAGAAAAGGGCATCCCCCACAAAGCCACGAAGTCTATTTTGTACTCTGTCAAGACAGGATAGAGTGTTTTTAGCAGCTCCTGCCCAGATATGGCAGCAGTACTCCATCCTTGGGCATACTTGGCTTTTATATAGATAGAGAATTTCATCAGTAGTGAGATATCTTCTGGAGCGGTAGAAGGATCCCACCATCTTTTCAGCGACCTTGGCAACAGACTTGATGTACGTGTTCCATTTCAGATCAGGAGTGAAGGTCAAACCCAGAAGCTTGTCAAAACATGGGGCTTCTCCTAGACGAGAGCCATCCATTTCAATTGATGCCAGATGGGGATCAGAGCGTTGATGATGTAAAGATAGGAGCTTGGTTTTAGATGTATTAAAGGTAACCAAACACGTCTTCCCCCACTGAACCACGCGCTCGAGATCAGAGGAGAGAGAATTAGAGAGAACTTTGTCATTTACAGCCTTTGATGTGTTGCCGTAGATTGTCGTGTCATCAGCATAGATGTCAACGAATGATTTAAGTATGTGTTTAGGGAGATCATTGATGTAGATTAGGAAAAGAGTTGGGCCCAGGATGGACCCCTGAGGGACTCCAGAATTAATACTGCAGGCTTCTGATTTTTGTCCCTCGACCACTACTCTTAGGAGCCTATCAGAGAGAAATGATTTAATGATAGAAAAAACATTTCCAGCTATACCGTAGCTGGAAATCTTGTGAAGTAGGCCTTTATGCTATACCTTGTCGAAGGCCTTTGATATGTCAAGAGCAATTGCCCTAGAAAGGAAGCCTTTGTGAAGAGATTCACTAATCCTATGAGATATAACCGTTAGCACATCTGCGGTAGATCTTGCAGAGCGGAAACCATATTGCGTATCACTAAGAAGGTTATTTCTGCTGAGGTGGTTGACTATTTCTCTATTTAATAGGATTCCAGCAACTTACTCATAACACACAGGAGACTTATTGGTCTGTACTGAGAGGGAGATGACTTATCACCTGAATTCTTAAATACATTAAACGATGCATGTACAGCTTGATAATATTAAATGATATAAATCTGCATTTGACTCACAAATAATGATCTTTTTTTCTTTAATTTTTAGATATTATACATCCAGGGTTACGCTGTTAAAAAAAAAAAACTTTGTTGGTATTTAAGTTTTAACTGAACATTCAAACCGACATTTCTCTAATAGAAAATTCATACAAAGGTATTGGCTAACAGTTCACAATCGCAAACTCATAAAAAAACACACATGCACATAATTTATATAAAACGCATTATAATGCAATTCACTACCGTACCTTGTTAGATTAACATCTAAAAATATTAATATGATGCTTTTATCGTTTCAAAAAATCTTACAAATCATTTCCACATGTAGAAAAAAAAATGGCGGTTCCCACCACGTTTTTTTTTACAAGTTCTCGCCTTTTAAATTTTTTTGTAAGTTTACCGTTTAAAAATATTTCCACTTATTAAAATTAGCAGCAAAAGTTCATTTATAAAATCCCTTTTTATGGACACATAAAAACGCACATACACAAACACACATAAAAACGCACATAAACAAACACACATAAAAACGCACATAAACAAACACACATAAAAACGCACATAAACAAACACACATAAAACACACATACACAAACACACATGAAAACACACATAAACAAACACACATAAAAACACACATAAACAAACACACATAAAAACGCACATAAACAAACACACATAAAAACGCACATAAACAAACACACATAAAAACACACATAAACAAACACACATAAAACACACACATAAACAAACACATAAAAACGCACATAAACAAACACATAAAAACGCACATAAACAAACACACATAAAAACACACATAAACAAACACACATAAAACACACACATAAACAAACACACATAAAAACGCACATAAACAAACACACATAAAAACGCACATAAACAAACACACATAAAAACACACATAAACAAACACACATAAAAACGCACATAAACAAACACACATAAAAACGCACATAAACAAACACACATAAAAACACACATACACAAATACACATAAAAACGCACATAAACAAACACATATAAAAACACATATAAACAAACACACATAAAAACGCACATAAACAAACACACATAAAAACACACATAAACAAACACACATAAAACACGCATAAACAAACACACATAAAAACGCACATAAACAAACACACACACTAAATGCTGATAACAAATCGCAGATCTCAGTTATCTTATATAATAAATGCACATTTAGAAATTAACATTTTTTTTAATTAGTTCGTTTCGCATTCAGCGGGAAATCATTTTTGGTTTATTTAATGCTGAATGACAACATGATGTGTTTAATATGCTGAAGATGATAATTCGACAAAATGTATAAGTAATAAAAATATAATAAAATATTTAATATGATTAAGATGATAATTCGACAAAATGTATAAGTAATAAAAATATGATATAATGAAAATATAATATAATATAATAACAATATAATAAAATATTTAATATGATGAAGATGATAATTCGACAAAATGTATAAGTAATAAAAATATAATATAATGAAAATATAATATAATATAATAAAAATATAATACAATATTTAATATGATGAAGATGATAATTCGACAAAATGTATAAGTAATAAAAATATAATAAAATATTTAATATGCTGAAGATGATAATTCGACAAAATGTATAAGTAATAAAAATATAATATAATGAAAATATAATATAATAAAAATATAATAAAATATTTAATATGATGAAGATGATAATTCGACAAAATGTATAAGTAATAAAAATATAATATAATGAAAATATAATATAATAAAAATATAATAAAATATTTAATATGATGAAGATGATAATTCGACAAAATGTATAAGTAATAAAAATATAATATAATGAAAATATAATATAATAAAAATATAATAAAATATTTAATATGATGAAGATGATAATTCGACAAAATGTATAAGTAATAAAAATATAATATAATGAAAATATAATATAATATAATAAAAATATAATACAATATTTAATATGATGAAGATGATAATTCGACAAAATGTATAAGTAATAAAAATATAATATAATGAAAATATAATATAATAAAAATATAATAAAATATTTAATATGCTGAAGATGATAATTCGACAAAATGTATAAGTAATAAAAATATAATATAATGAAAATATAATATAATAAAAATATAATAAAATATTTAATATGATGAAGATGATAATTCGACAAAATGTATAAGTAATAAAAATATAATATAATGAAAATATAATATAATATAATAAAAATATAATACAATATTTAATATGATGAAGATGATAATTCGACAAAATGTATAAGTAATAAAAATATAATAAAATATTTAATATGCTGAAGATGATAATTCGACAAAATGTATAAGTAATAAAAATATAACATAATGAAAATAAAATATAATAAAAATATAATAAAATATTTAATATGATGAAGATGATAATTCGACAAAATGTATAAGTAATAAAAATATAATATAATAAAAATATAATATAATAAAAATACAATAAAATATTTAATATGATGAAGATGATAATTCGACAAAATGTATAAGTAATAAAAATATAATATAATAAAAATATAATATAATAAAAATATAATAAAATATTTAATATGATGAAGATGATAATTCGACAAAATGTATAAGTAATGAAAATATAATATAATAAAAATATAATAAAATATTTAATATGATGAAGATGATAATTCGACAAAAATGTATGAGTAATAAAAATATAATATAATAAAAATATAATATAATAAAAATATAATAAAATATTTAATATGATGAAGATGATAATTCGACAAAATGTATAAGTAATAAAAATATATAATCAAAATATAATAAAATATGTAATATGATGAAGTTGATAATTCGACAAAATGTATAAGTAATCAAAAATATTATATAATGAAAATATAATAAAATATTTAATATGATGAAGATGATAATTCGACAACATGTATAAGTAATAAAAATATGATATAATAAAAATATAATAAAATATTTAATATGATGAAGATGATAATTCGACAAAATGTATAAGTAATAAAAATATAATATAATGAAAATATAATATAATAAAAATATAATAAAATATTTAATATGGTGAAGATGATAATTCGACAAAATGTATAAGTAATAAAAAAATAACATAATAAAAATCTAATATAATGAAAATATAATATAATAAAAATATAATAAAATATTTAATATGATGAAGATGATAATTCGACAAAATGTATAAGTAATAAAAATATAATATAATCAAAATATAATAAAATATGTAATATGATGAAGATGATAATTCGACAAAATGTATGAGTAACAAAATATAATATAATAAAAATATAATAAAATATGTAATATGATGAAGATGATAATTCGACAAAATGTATAAGTAATAAAAATATAATATAATAAAAATATAATAAAATATGTAATATGATGAAGATGATAATTCGACAAAATGTATAAGTAATAAAAATATAATATAATGAAAATATAATATAATATAATAAAAATATAATACAATATTTAATATGATGAAGATGATAATTCGACAAAATGTATAAGTAATAAAAATATAATAAAATATTTAATATGCTGAAGATGATAATTCGACAAAATGTATAAGTAATAAAAATATAATATAATGAAAATATAATATAATAAAAATATAATAAAATATTTAATATGATGAAGATGATAATTCGACAAAATGTATAAGTAATAAAAATATAATATAATGAAAATATAATATAATAAAAATATAATAAAATATTTAATATGATGAAGATGATAATTCGACAAAATGTATAAGTAATAAAAATATAATATAATGAAAATATAATATAATAAAAATATAATAAAATATTTAATATGATGAAGATGATAATTCGACAAAATGTATAAGTAATAAAAATATAATATAATGAAAATATAATATAATATAATAAAAATATAATACAATATTTAATATGATGAAGATGATAATTCGACAAAATGTATAAGTAATAAAAATATAATATAATGAAAATATAATATAATAAAAATATAATAAAATATTTAATATGCTGAAGATGATAATTCGACAAAATGTATAAGTAATAAAAATATAATATAATGAAAATATAATATAATACAAATATAATAAAATATTTAATATGATGAAGATGATAATTCGACAAAATGTATAAGTAATAAAAATATAATATAATGAAAATATAATATAATATAATAAAAATATAATACAATATTTAATATGATGAAGATGATAATTCGACAAAATGTATAAGTAATAAAAATATAATAAAATATTTAATATGCTGAAGATGATAATTCGACAAAATGTATAAGTAATAAAAATATAACATAATGAAAATAAAATATAATAAAAATATAATAAAATATTTAATATGATGAAGATGATAATTCGACAAAATGTATAAGTAATAAAAATATAATATAATGGAAATATAATATAATAAAAATATAATAAAATATTTACTATGATAAAGATAATAATTCGACAAAATGTATAAGTAATAAAAATATAATATAATAAAAATATAATATAATAAAAATATAATAAAATATTTAATGTGATGAAGATGATAATTCGAAAAATGTATAAGTAATAAAAATATAATATATTAAAAATATAATAAAATATTTAATATGATGAAGATGATAATTCGACAAAATGTATAAGTAATAAAAATATAATATAATAAAAATATAATATAATAAAAATACAATAAAATATTTAATATGATGAAGATGATAATTCGACAAAATGTATAAGTAATAAAAATATAATATAATAAAAATATAATATAATAAAAATATAATAAAATATTTAATATGATGAAGATGATAATTCGACAAAATGTATAAGTAATGAAAATATAATATAATAAAAATATAATAAAATATTTAATATGATGAAGATGATAATTCGACAAAAATGTATGAGTAATAAAAATATAATATAATAAAAATATAATATAATAAAAATATAATAAAATATTTAATATGATGAAGATGATAATTCGACAAAATGTATAAGTAATAAAAATATATAATCAAAATATAATAAAATATGTAATATGATGAAGTTGATAATTCGACAAAATGTATAAGTAATCAAAAATATTATATAATGAAAATATAATAAAATATTAAATATGATGAAGATGATAATTCGACAACATGTATAAGTAATAAAAATATGATATAATAAAAATATAATAAAATATTTAATATGATGAAGATGATAATTCGACAAAATGTATAAGTAATAAAAATATAATATAATGAAAATATAATATAATAAAAATATAATAAAATATTTAATATGATGAAGATGATAATTCGACAAAATGTATAAGTAATAAAAAAATAATATAATAAAAATCTAATATAATGAAAATACAATATAATAAAAATATAATAAAATATTTAATATGATGAAGATGATAATTCGACAAAATGTATAAGTAATAAAAATATAATATAATCAAAATATAATAAAATATGTAATATGATGAAGATGATAATTCGACAAAATGTATGAGTAACAAAATATAATATAATAAAAATATAATAAAATATGTAATATGATGAAGATGATAATTCGACAAAATGTATAAGTAATAAAAATATAATATAATAAAAATATAATAATATATTTAATATGATGAAGATGATAATTCGACAAAATGTATAAGTAAAAAATATAAAATAATAAAAATATAATAAAATATTTAATATGATGAAGATGATAATTCGACAAAATGTATAAGTAATAAACATATGATATAATGAAAATATAATATAATAAAAATATAATAAAATATTTAATATGATGAAGATGATAATTCGACAAAATGTATAAATAATAAAAATATAATATAATAAAAATATAATATAATAAAAATATAATAAAATATTTAATATGATGAAGATGATAATTCGACAAAATGTATAAGTAATAAAAATATGATATAATGAAAATATAATATAATAAAAAATATAATAAAATATTTAATATGATGAAGATGATAATTCGACAAAATGTATAAATAATAAAAATATAATATAATAAAAATATAATATAATAAAAATATAATAAAATATTTAATATGATGAAGATGATAATTCGACAAAATGTATAAGTAATAAAAATATAATATAATGAAAATATAATATAATAAAAATATAATAAAATATGTAATATGATGAAGATGATAATTCGACAAAATGTATAAGTAATAAAAATATTATATAATGAAAATATAATAAAATATTTAATATGATGAAGATGATAATTCGACAAAATGTAAAAGTAATAAAATATAATATAATAAAAATATAATAAAATATTTAATATGATGAAGATGATAATTCGACAAAATGTATAAGTAATAAAAATATAATATAATGAAAATATAATAAAATATTTAATATGATGAAGATGATAATTCGACAAAATGTAAAAGTAATAAAATATAATATAATAAAAATATAATAAAATATGTAATATGATGAAGATGATAATTCGACAAAATGTATAATTAATTAAAATATAATATAATAAAAATACAATAAAATATTTAATATGATGAAGATGATAATTCGACAAAATGTATAAGTAATAAAAATATAATATAATAAAAATATAATAAAATATTTAATATGATGAAGATGATAATTCGACAAAATGTAAAAGTAATAAAATATAATATAATACAAATATAATAAAATATGTAATATGATGAAGATGATAATTCGACAAAATGTATAATTAATAAAAATACAATATAATAAAAATATAATAAAATATGTAATATGATGAAGATGATAATTCGACAAAATGTATAAGTAATAAAAATATAATATAATAAAAATATAATAAAATATTTAATATGATGAAGATGATAATTCGACAAAATGTATAAGTAATAAAAATATAATAAAATATTTAATATGATAAAGATGATAATTCGACAAAATGTATAAGTAATAAAAATATAATATAATAAAAATATAGTATCATAAAAATATAATAAAATATTTAATATGATAAAGATGATAATTCGACAAAATGTATAAGTAATAAAAATATAATATAATAAAAATATAATATAATAAAAATATAATAAAATATTTAATATGATGAAGATGATAATTCGACAAAATGTATAAGTAGTAAAAATATAATATAATAAAAATATAATATAATAAAAATATAATAAAATATTTAATATGATGATGATAATTCGACAAAATGTATAAGTAATAAAAATATAATATAATGAAAATATAGTATCATAAAAATATAATAAAATATTTAATATGATAAAGATGATAATTCGACAAAATGTATAAGTAATAAAAATATAATATACCAAAAATATAATAAAAATATAATAAAATATTTAATATGATGAAGATGATAATTCGACAAAATGTATAAGTAATAAAAATATAATATAATTAAAATATAATATAATAAAAATATAATAAAATATTTAATATGATGAAGATGATAATTCGACAAAATGTATAAGTAACAAAATATAATATAATAAAAATATTATAAAATATGTAATATGATGAAGATGATAATTCGACAAAATGTATAAGTAATAAAAATATAATATAATAAAAATATAATAAAATATTTAATATGATGAAGATGATAATTCGACAAAATGTATAAGTAATAAAAATATGATATAATGAAAATATAATATAATAAAAATATAATAAAATATTTAATATGATGAAGATGATAATTCGACCAAATGTATAAATAATAAAAATATGATATAATGAAAATATAATATATTAAAAATATAATAAAATATTTAATATGATGAAGATGATAATTCGACAGAACGTATAAGTAATAAAAATATAATATAATGAAAATATAATATAATAAAAATATAATAAAATATTTAATATGATGAAGATGATAATTCGACAAAATGTGTACGTAATAAAAATATAATATAATAAAAATATAATAAAATATTTAATATGATGCAGATGATAATTCGACAAAATGTATAAGTAATAAAAATATAATATAATAAAAATATAATAAAATATTTAATATGATGAAGATGATAATTCGACAAAATGTATAAGTAATAAAAATATAATATAATAAAAATATAATAAAATATTTAATATGATGAAGATGATAATTCGACAAAATGTAAAAGTAATAAAATATTATATAATAAAAATATAATAAAATATGTAATATGATGAAGATGATAATTCGACAAAATGTATAAGTAATAAAAATATAATATAATAAAAATATAATAAAATATTTAATATGATGAAGATGATAATTCGAAAAAATGTATAATATAATAAAAATATAATATAATAAAAATATAATAAAAATATAATAAAATATTTAATATGATGAAGATGATAATTCGACAAAATGTATAAGTGATAAAAATATAATATATTAAAAATATAATAAAATATTTAATATGATGAAGATGATAATTCGACAAAATGTATAATATAATAAAAATATAATATAATAAAAATATAATAAAAATATAATAAAATATTTAATATGATGAAGATGATAATTCGACAAAATGTATAAGTAATAAAAATATAATATCATGAAAATATAATAAAATATTTAATATGATGAAGATGATAATTCGACAAAATGTAAAAGTAATAAAATATAATATAATAAAAATATAATAAAATATGTAATATGATGAAGATGATAATTCGACAAAATGTATAAGTAATAAAAATATAATATAATAAAAATATAATAAAATATTTAATATGATGAAGATGATAATTCGAAAAAATGTATAAGTAATAAAAATATAATAAAATATTTAATATGATAAAGATGATAATTCGACAAAATGTATAAGTAATAAAAATATAATATAATAAAAATCTAATATAATAAAAATATAATAAAATATTTAATATGATGAAGATGATAATTCGACAAAATGTATAAGTAGTAAAAATATAATATAATAAAAATATAATATAATAAAAATATAATAAAATATTTAATATGATGATGATAATTCGACAAAATGTATAAGTAATAAAAATATAATATAATAAAATATAGTATCATAAAAATATAATAAAATATTTAATATGATAAAGATGATAATTCGACAAAATGTATAAGTAATAAAAATATAATATAATAAAAATATAATAAAAATATAATAAAATATTTAATATGATGAAGATGATAATTCGACAAAATGTATAAGTAATAAAAATATAATATAATAAAAATATAATAAAAATATAATAAAATATTTAATATGATGAAGATGATAATTCGACAAAATGTATAAGTAATAAAAATATAATATAATAAAAATATAATAAAAATATAATAAAATATTAAATATGATGAAGATGATAATTCGACAAAATGTATAAGTAATAAAAATATAATATAATAAAAATATAATAAAAATATAATAAATTATTTAATATGATGAAGATGATAATTCGACAAAATGTATAAGTAATAAAAATATAATATAATAAAAATATAATAAAAATATAATAAAATATTTAATATGATGAAGATGATAATTCGACAAAATGTATAAGTAATACAAATATAATATAATAAAAATATAATATAATAAAAATATAATATAAATATAAGTAAATATTTAATATGATGAGGATGATAATTCGACAAAATGTATAAGTAATAAAAATATAATATAATAAAAATATAATAAAATATTTATTATGATGAAGATGATAATTTGACAAAATGTATAAGTAATAAAAATATAATATAATAAAATATAGTATCATAAAAATATAATAAAATATTTAATATGATAAAGATGATAATTCGACAAAATGTATAAGTAATAAACATATAATATAATAAAAATATAATAAAAATATAATAAAATATTTAATATGATTAAGATGATAATTCGACAAAATGTACAAGTAATAAAAATATAATATAATAAAAATATAATAAAAATATAATAAAATATTTAATATGATGAAGATAATTCGACAAAATGTATAAGTAATAAAAATATAATATAATAAAAATATAATAAAAATATAATAAAATATTAAATATGATGAAGATGATAATTCGACAAAATGTATAAGTAATAAAAATATAATATAATAAAAATATAATAAAAATATAATAAAATATTTAATATGATGAAGATGATAATTCGACAAAATGTATAAGTAATAAAAATATAATATAATAAAAATATAATAAAAATATAATAAAATATTTAATATGATGAAGATGATAATTCGACAAAATGTATATGTAATAAAAATATAATATAATAAAAATATAATATAAATATAAGTAAATATTTAATATGATGAAGATGATAATTCGACAAAATGTATAAGTAATAAAAATATAATATAATAAAAATATAATAAAATATTTAATATGATGAAGATGATAATTCGACAAAATGTATAAGTAATAAAAATATAATATAATAAAAATATAATAAAAATATAATAAAATATTTAATATGATGAAGATGATAATTCGACAAAATGTATAAGTAATAAAAATATAATATAATAAAAATATAATAAAAATATAATAAAATATTAAATATGATGAAGATGATAATTCGACAAAATGTATAAGTAATAAAAATATAATATAATAAAAATATAATAAAAATATAATAAAATATTTAATATGATGAAGATGATAATTCGACAAAATGTATAAGTAATAAAAATATAATATAATAAAAATATAATAAAAATATAATAAAATATTTAATATGATGAAGATGATAATTCGACAAAATGTATAAGTAATAAAAATATAATATAATAAAAATATAATATAATAAAAATATAATATAAATATAAGTAAATATTTAATATGATGAAGATGATAATTCGACAAAATGTATAAGTAATAAAAATATAATATAATAAAAATATAATAAAATATTTATTATGATGAAGATGATAATTTGACAAAATGTATAAGTAATAAAAATATAATATAATAAAATATAGTATCATAAAAATATAATAAAATATTTAATATGATGAAGATGATAATTCGACAAAATGTATAAGTAATAAAAATATAATATAATAAAAATATAATAAAAATATAATAAAATATTTAATATGATGAAGATGATAATTCGACAAAATGTATAAGTAATAAAAATATAATATAATAAAAATATAATAAAAATATAATAAAATATGTAATCTGATGAAAATAATTCGACAAAATGTATAAGTAATAAAAATATAATATAATAAAAATATAATAAAAAAATAGTAAAATATTAAATATGATGAAGATGATAATTCGACAAAATGTATAAGTAATAAAAATATAATATAATAAAAATATAATAAAAATATAATAAAATATTTAATATGATGAAGATGATAATTCGACAAAATGTATAAGTAATAAAAATATAATATAATAAAAATATAATAAAAATATAATAAAATATTTAATATGATGAAGATGATAATTCGACAAAATGTATAAGTAATAAAAATATAATATAATAAAAATATAATATAAATATAAGTAAATATTTAATATGATGAAGATGATAATTCGACAAAATGTATAAGTAATAAAAATATAATATAATAAAAATATAATAAAATATTTAATATGATGAAGATGATAATTTGACAAAATGTATAAGTAATAAAAATATAATATAATAAAAATATAATATAAATATAATAAAATATTTAATATGATGAAGATGATTATTCGACAAAATGTATAATTAATAAAAATATAATACAATTAAAATATAATATAATACAAATATAATAAAATATTTAATATGATGAAGATGATAATTCGACAAAATGTATAAGTAATAAAAATATAATACAATTAAAATATAATATAATACAAATATAATAAAATATTTAATATGATGAAGATTATAATTCGACAAAATGTATAAGTAATAAAAATATAATACAATTAAAATATAATATAATACAAATATAATAAAATATTAAATATGATGAAGATGATAATTCGACAAAATGTATAAGTAATAAAAATATAATAAAAATATAATAAAAATATAATAAAAATATAATAAAATATTTAATATGATTAAGATGATAATTCGACAAAATGTATAAGTAATAAAAATATAATATAATAAAAATATAATAAAAATATAATAAAATATTTAATATGATGAAGATAATTCGACAAAATGTATAAGTAATAAAAATATAATATAATAAAAATATAATAAAAATATAATAAAATATTAAATATGATGAAGATGATAATTCGACAAAATGTATAAGTAATAAAAATATAATATAATAAAAATATAATAAAAATATAATAAAATATTTAATATGATGAAGATGATAATTCGACAAAATGTATAAGTAATAAAAATATAATATAATAAAAATATAATAAAAATATAATAAAATATTTAATATGATGAAGATGATAATTCGACAAAATGTATAAGTAATAAAAATATAATATAATAAAAATATAATATAAATATAAGTAAATATTTAATATGATGAAGATGATAATTCGACAAAATGTATAAGTAATAAAAATATAATATAATAAAAATATAATAAAATATTTAATATGATGAAGATGATAATTCGACAAAATGTATAAGTAATAAAAATATAATATAATAAAAATATAATAAAAATATAATAAAATATTTAATATGATGAAGATGATAATTCGACAAAATGTATAAGTAATAAAAATATAATATAATAAAAATATAATAAAAATATAATAAAATATTAAATATGATGAAGATGATAATTCGACAAAATGTATAAGTAATAAAAATATAATATAATAAAAATATAATAAAAATATAATAAAATATTTAATATGATGAAGATGATAATTCGACAAAATGTATAAGTAATAAAAATATAATATAATAAAAATATAATAAAAATATAATAAAATATTTAATATGATGAAGATGATAATTCGACAAAATGTATAAGTAATAAAAATATAATATAATAAAAATATAATATAATAAAAATATAATATAAATATAAGTAAATATTTAATATGATGAAGATGATAATTCGACAAAATGTATAAGTAATAAAAATATAATATAATAAAAATATAATAAAATATTTATTATGATGAAGATGATAATTTGACAAAATGTATAAGTAATAAAAATATAATATAATAAAATATAGTATCATAAAAATATAATAAAATATTTAATATGATAAAGATGATAATTCGACAAAATGTATAAGTAATAAAAATATAATATAATAAAAATATAATAAAAATATAATAAAATATTTAATATGATGAAGATGATAATTCGACAAAATGTATAAGTAATAAAAATATAATATAATAAAAATATAATAAAAATATAATAAAATATGTAATCTGATGAAAATAATTCGACAAAATGTATAAGTAATAAAAATATAATATAATAAAAATATAATAAAAATATAATAAAATATTAAATATGATGAAGATGATAATTCGACAAAATGTATAAGTAATAAAAATATAATATAATAAAAATATAATAAAAATATAATAAAATATTTAATATGATGAAGATGATAATTCGACAAAATGTATAAGTAATAAAAATATAATATAATAAAAATATAATAAAAATATAATAAAATATTTAATATGATGAAGATGATAATTCGACAAAATGTATAAGTAATAAAAATATAATATAATAAAAATATAATATAAATATAAGTAAATATTTAATATGATGAAGATGATAATTCGACAAAATGTATAAGTAATAAAAATATAATATAATAAAAATATAATAAAATATTTAATATGATGAAGATGATAATTTGACAAAATGTATAAGTAATAAAAATATAATATAATAAAAATATAATATAAATATAATAAAATATTTAATATGATGAAGATGATTATTCGACAAAATGTATAATTAATAAAAATATAATACAATTAAAATATAATATAATAAAAATATAATAAAATATTTAATATGATGAAGATGATAATTCGACAAAATGTATAAGTAATAAAAATATAATACAATTAAAATATAATATAATACAAATATAATAAAATATTTAATATGATGAAGATTATAATTCGACAAAATGTATAAGTAATAAAAATATAATACAATTAAAATATAATATAATACAAATATAATAAAATATTAAATATGATGAAGATGATAATTCGACAAAATGTATAAGTAATAAAAATATAATAAAAATATAATAAAAATATAATAAAAATATAATACAAATATAATAAAATATTTAATATGATGAAGATGATAATTCGACAAAATGTATAAGTAATAAAAATATAATACAATTAAAATATAATATAATACAAATATAATAAAATATTAAATATGATGAAGATTATAATTCGACAAAATGTATAATTAATAAAAATATAATACAATTAAAATATAATATAATACAAATATAATAAAATATTTAATATGATAAAGATGATAATTCGACAAAATGTATAAGTAATAAAAATATAATATAATAAAAATATAATATAAATATAAGAAAATATTTAATATGATGAAGATGATTATTCGACAAAATGTATAATTAATAAAAATATAATATAATAAAAATATAATATAAATATAATAAAATATTTAATATGATGAAGATGATAATTCGACAAAATGTATAAGTAATAAAAATATAATATAATAAAAATATAATATAAATATAATAAAATATTTAATATGATGAAGATGATAATTCGACAAAATGTATAATTAATAAAAATATAATACAATTAAAATATAATATAATACAAATATAATAAAATATTTAATATGATGAAGATGATAATTCGACAAAATGTATAAGTAATAAAAATATAATACAATTAAAATATAATATAATACAAATATAATAAAATATTAAATATGATGAAGATTATAATTCGACAAAATGTATAATTAATAAAAATATAATACAATTAAAATATAATATAATACAAATATAATAAAATATTGTATATGATGAAGATGATAATTCGACAAAATGTATAAGTAATAAAAATATAATACAATTAAAATATAATATAATAAAAATATAATAAAATATTTAATATGATGAAGATGATAATTCGACAAAATGTACAAGTAATAAAAATATAATATAATAAAAATATAATAAAACTATAATAAAATATTTAATATGATGAAGATGATAATTCGACAAAATGTATAAGTAATAAAAATGGAATAATAAGAAAAACAAAAAAAGATTAATACAAGGTCGTCGTTTAAGTATGGTCGTTATCAAAAGTAAATCTCTCTAATGGTGTGCTTTTCCTTGTGTAGCTTCACAATAGTTTGTCTCAGAGAGTAATCAAGTTTTTGTCGTTTCGCCATGGTGCCGGCTGATGCAACTAAGTAAGACTTATTCTTTAGAGGAAATCCAAAAATTTGAATACAGTATACTGTTTACATTGTTTTTCTGAATTTTGTCCCTTTATTTTTAATCTTCCTATTTTGAAAATAGATAAATGTTATAATTCTTTTTCTATCCTTTGCAAATGATTCAAATTTTAGTATGTTATTATGGATGATAACGACTACCAGTTGTCAAAATTTCAGCTTTTCACAGTTGTTATTTCTAACAAATATTAGGTTTTAAAATTTTGTCCCTTAGTTTCGGACGCTACTGTAAATTAACAGAATCGATAGTTATGCATTAGATGCTGTGGTATATTGCACGAAATTTATTTTATACAATTAATTGAACACGGGTTGCTATTTTATTGACGGAAATTGTGATTTCTTTGGTTTTGGAAGACACCTTAAATGCAAATTGCCGAGTTCACCTTTAAAATGTTGCTACCAGTGTTTCATATGATTATAATTTATTTTGGGAACTGGCACGTTTGAAATAATGGTTGCAGTGTTCATCAGGAGACTAGAGTTCAATCCTTGTTCGAATTATACCAAAGTCTAAAAAAAATGGTATATGATAAAACCTCAGCATTATTAGATGAAGATCAAGGGTAAGGGAGTGCTGCTATCCACTATATCTCGATGAACGTAAGCCTTCGGGTCGCCCTCAACTATGATCGACAACGTTATTTTAATACAAAATTGTATATGCTTAATACTTCATGTTTACTCTTGCGAAATTCGATTCTTAACAGAAATTCTTGGAAATTTAATTTCCGAAATTTCTTTCCGTGAATTTTGTGTATTTATTTGCTTCACCACGAAAGCAAATGTGACACAAGGTCATTTTTAATGTGGGGTTAAACCAGCTCCCCTAAAACAAGGGTAAAAAGGGGGAACTCTGGCAGTATCAAAAAAAATAGTAATTGTCTCAGTATGAAGGGTTTCCCTTACATTGACCAACAACCAACTTATGTGCGGCATCTGCAGGACAGAGAAGAAGAAGAAGAAGAAGAAGAAGAAGAAGAAGAAGAAGAAGAAGAAGAAGAAGAAGAAATATCTATGGCAATAAGTCTCCCCAAGGTTCCAGTAATCTATGTATTCTTTCATTGAAGGTATGGATAGTGCTCTCTTTTTTCCAATCCTTCAAGACTATTGCACGAGTTGAAACAAAACAGCCACTAATACTAAAGGATAAATAGTCGCTTATTCAACCACTTCCTACCAAAGCAAGGTTAGAAGGGGATGGAACTCTGGTTCGAACTTGGCACAATCAGGTTGTCAGTCTATGTCGTTACCCACTAAGCCACCATCACCTCCCTGTTATTGTTACATCATGTTATTGGCAACTTAGTTTAATTGTATTTACTGACGACATGAAACATTTTTAAATAAGCACCTAAACATAAAAAAATCGTCGATTGGATAACTCGTTTTAGATTGAAGAATATATTAGGAGTTATCTACCTTAAGTTTAAAATGAGCGAACAAATAAAAATATGACTTGATTGCATCCCGGGTAACACCAGGTAGGTACAACTAACATGTTTATTCATAAACAGACTGTTTCGCTGTCCCACAACTCTGCAGTGTGTCTAGACAAAATCGTGCTTGAGTCTAAGATTGAAACTCGATCGTTTTGTTTTAACAACTAATTATCTGAGAACGTTTCTTTTCCACCATTAGAATTTTTGTTTTATTTTTTATTTACATAGAAAGTAGGTTAATTTTAAAATCTTATTCTGACCGCGTCATAATTAACATACTACTCCTCCTACTACTATCACTACTACTGATAAACAAGTGCGCGTGCAATACCGATTTTTCGTCAACCTTGGTTCCAGAGCCTTTTTGCCGAATTAATTGTTTTTTTCCGGACCATCCGATCTCACCTTCTTCTTCTTCTTCTTCTTCTTCTTCTTCTTCTTCTTCTTCTTCTTCTAAGTATCATTCCGATTTCCGGTCGTTGAATACTCTACGACTGTTTTCTATATATGCTAACTGACTTGGCATACATAGGCACTTAATTTCCATAAATTCTTGTCTTAATTGCAGGTGGCCTTGAGGTAGAATGTTAGCCTACGAAGTGAAGGACGGCTTTGTGACTTGGTTCGATTCTCCCGACAACAGTAATTATCACTACAATGATGATTGCGTAAGCATGAAACATTAGTGTCTGTAGGTATATAAAAATAATTTTTGATATTCATGAATATATATATATATATATATATATATATATAATATTCACGACTTGCGACCGTTTATTGTTATGCTCGCATTTGACATTTATAGGTGTTAAATTTCCCTTAATTGTCGTGACAATTGATACTGTCCCGGAAGTAACGTCCTAGCAAATTGAGTCAAAGGTGATTTGCAGCTGGGTTCGAATCTCCCGACCAGTGCACTGATGATTGTGAAAGCATGAACACTATATATATATATATACATATATATATATATATATATATATATATATATATATATATATATATATATATGGTAAAACTGGTAATTAGTAAAAACCTGAAGAGAGTGCTTAATACTATTGCAAAGCAAATATGTGTTTTACTTTTTATTACCGTTTTATATGTTTGGTTACATATGTTTCAGATATTGGACCATGTTTACGATCTAACAGCCTCGTCAGACCTTACAGAAGTAACCACAGTTAGTATTAGGAAGAAGTGTTTTAGAAGAAATACGAAAAAAAGGGGGGTGAGGTAGGAGATAATAAGGGGGGAGGGAGACAAGTATTGACAATATTTCAGTGTTGAGGGTTAAGATACATTAGATTGTATTGTGTGGGTGGGGGTAGCAGATTCAGGTAGGCGTGGGTGGAGATATATGGATATAGGGAGAGGGAGATGGAAATAGGATGGTAAAGAAAAGAAAAAGGGAGGGGGTAAGGAGGTAAGGTCTGACGAGGCTGTCAGATCGTAAACATGGTCCAACATCTGAAACATATGTAACTAAACAGATAAAACGGGAATAAAAAATAAAACACACACACACACACACACACACATATATATATATTAAGTAATGTGATTGATAATTTAAAATTTAAAAATCAAATTATAATTAAATTAAAAATCCGTTTCATAAGAAGGAACAATAACAAAATCAATTATCTGTACGATCGTTTCGGAAAACAATGCTTTTTATTGTGGTATACATCAAGTTATGTACAATAATTACATATAGTTTTTTAATAAGCAAGGTCTCCTCGTCAGCAAATTTTGAAGGGTTTTTATTGAATTTAAAAGACACCATAAATAAACCTAGCATTAAAAGTAAGGCAGATGAATCTGAAAAAAAAATTGACAAAAAAGGTCTATTAAAAATAACTCTTTATCAAACCAAACTACTCTATCCAACTATATTTGGCAACTAAAAAATAGCAATATTCCTTTCAACTTAAAATGGCGAATAAGTGAGACTTGCAAATCATATAAACCAGGAGATAAATTTTGTGCACTATGTACAAAAGAGACCCTAAAAATTTTAAAATATGAAGATATAAAAAATACAACCAAACTATTAAATTCAAGACAGGAGCTTATATTTACATGTAGTCATAAACGTTGGTTTAAATTTAATAAATATAAACCACCTTAAATCATTAAAAATTACTTATTAGTAAAAATAGATTACAATTTTTTTTTTTTAATAAATTAAGTTAGACTAATTATCTCCCTTACACCCTTCAAATAAATAAAGTAAAGAAAATATGACAATTATCTTACCTTAAAATATGTAATTGCACAAGCAACATTCTCTATATATAAACCGTAGCGTCTTTAAATCAAAAATACGCTAACGGAAATAATTTACTGCACGAGCTTCCCCCCTTTTTTTTTAAATTCATCATTCAATAAGATAAAAAAAACTATAGCAAACATCTAAATGAATATTTTAACCATAGTTCCTGATTTCAGAAACCGAAAAATTAAAAGGTAAATATCTCTATATATTTTTAAAGTAAATTCAAATCTATATTTTTCTCTACTTATTTCTATCTCTAACCCATATTAATTTTCTTATAAATTTTAAATCCAGACCTTTTATTTCAATTTTTTTCAGATTCATCTGCCTTACTTTTAATGCTAGGTTTATTTATGGTGTCTTTTAAATTCAATAAAAACCCTTCAAAATTTGCTGACGAGGAGACCTTGCTTATTAAAAAACTATATGTAATTATTGTACATAACTTGATGTATACCACAATAAAAAGCATTGTTTTCCGAAACGATCGTACAGATAATTGATTTTGTTATCGTTCCTTCTTATGAAACGGATTTTTAATTTAATTATAATTTGATTTTTAAATTTTAAATTATCAATCACATTACTTAATATTAAATTAGCTCTAGGACGTTTAACTATCGAGCTTATTATATATCTAAATTACAACGAGCACTTTCCATTTCCTGTATTTTAATTAAACTAGTAATTTCACTGTTACATTAAAATACACTCAGCTCTTTAGACTATTGTTCTAATCTCCTTTAAATTATATATATATATATATATATATATATATATATATAAAAGAAATAAAAATTACAATAATTTTACCAAGGTAATCAAAATGGTAAACTTAAAATATATTATAAACATTAAAGAGTTAATATTTACAAGTACGTAGTATTTACTTGATTCTTCCGGCCTTGGCAGACGTGTTTTAAATATTCTCTCCGGTGCTTTTTCTGTGCACATTTGAACTTTTCTTTTAATGATTTTGAACGCATTCCATTTATGATTTTTTCCAAGGAATTCTGCCTTTTGGATCATTTTGGACCGTCTTCCAGTTACGCGATTCCTTTGGAACTTACCTGTTGGATTGGAAGTTTTTAATTCGACCGTGTTTGGATTTTACCATTCTTGGATTTTTTACCCTTCACCGGACTATCCATTCATGTGAAATCTTTTTATCATTTTTTCTTTTACCTCCTATTCCCCTTACCTCACCCTTTTTTTTAACCAAGTAAGATCTGTGACTTACTTGTGGTTTCATTAAATACTTTTACATCCTCCTCAGTTTGCCCTGTATTTAAGAATTCAGGTGATAAGTACTCTCCCTCTCAATACAGACCAATAAGTCTTCTCTGTGTTATGAGTAAGTTACTTGAATCAATATTAAATAGAGAAATAGTAAACCACCTCAGCAGGAATAACCTTCTTAGTGACACACAATATGGTTTCCGCTCTGCAAGATCTACCGCAGATGTGCTGACGGTTATATCCCACAGGATTAGTGAATCTCTTGACAAAGGCTTCCTTTCTAGGGCAATTGCTCTCGACATATCAAAGGCCTTTGACAAAGCATGGCATAAGGGTCTACTTCACAAGATTTCCAGCTACGGTATAACTGGAAATGTTTTCTCAATCATTAAATCATTTCTCTCTGATAGGCTCATAAGAGTAGTGGTAGATGGACAAAAATCGGAGGCCTGCAATATAAATGCTGGAGTCCCTCAGGGGTCAATCCTGGGCCCAACTCTCTTCCTGATCTACATCAATGACCTCCCTAAACACATACTTAAATCATTCGTTGACATCTATGCTGATGACACGACCATCTACGGCAACACATCAAAGGCTGTAAATGACGAAGTTCTCTCGGATTCTCTCTCCTCTGATCTCGAGCGCGTGGTTCAGTGGGGGAAGATGTGGCTAGTTACCTTTAATGCATCCAAAACCAAACTCCTATCCTTACATCATCAACGCTCTGATCCCCAGCTGGCATCAATTGTGATGGATGGCTCTCGTCTGGGTGAGGCCCCGTGTTTTGACAAGCTTCTGGGTTTGACCTTTACTCCTGATCTGAAATGGAACACGTACATCAAGTCTGTGGCCAAGGTCGCAGGAAAGATGGTGGGATCCTTCTACCGCTCCAGAAGATATCTCACTACTGATGCAATTCTCTATCTATATAAAAGCCAAGTACGGCCAAGGATGGAATACTGTTGCCATATCTGGGCAGGAGCTGCCAAAAACAGCCTATCATGCCTTGACAGAGTACAAAATAGACTTCGTGGTTTAGTGGGGGATGCCCTTTTCTCTACCCTGCAACCCCTCTCCCACAGAAGAGACGTTGCGAGCCTATCCTTGTTTTATCGTTATTTTCATGGCAGGTGCTCGTCTGAACTCCAATCTCTGGTCCCCCCTCGCCAATCTTTCACGAAAAACACCCGTCTAGCTGAATCCACTGTGAAAAATTTCCCCCACTCTATATCTGTGCCTAAATCAAAACGCGGATTTCATGAGCAAAGCTTCTTTCTTAGAACTGCACGCCTGTGGAACTCTGTTCCGTCTGCCTGCTTCCCTCCGGACTACAACTTGAATGTCTTCAAGTCTAATGTTAACAAATTCCTAATGAACCGCCCCCCTAATTAAACACTTCATAAAATCTCCTCACTAACGTGATGTACTTACAATAACCCTTATCCCTGAGTGGCTTCCGGGCCTTGATAAGTGGTGATCACTGTGTAAAAAAACAAAAAAAAACAAAAAAAACATGCAAAATCCGATCCCGCATTTTGCTAATTCCTGCCCTCTGATGAGAAGGAGAGTATTTCTTCGAAACTCCGCGGATTAAGGACTATCCACTTATCTTGTGTTTCCTTTTTAAAATTAAATATGTTTTTTAACTCTTTTTCAAGATGTTTTTTAACATGTTTTATTAATCATTTGTTCATATATATATATATATATATATATATATATATATATATATATATATATATATATATATATAAACCTCACTAAATTCATTAGTTAATTCTATTGAATACTTATAACCTGATATATATATATATATATATATATATATATATATATATATATATATGAGTGTGTATGTGTGTGTGTGTGTGTGTGTGTGTGTGTGTGTGTGTGTGTGTGTGTGTGTGTGAGAGAGAGAGAGAGAGAGAGAGAGAGAGCTTCTTATGTTTAATACTACGGCTTTCATTGAATTTGTCTGTGAAGCCATAGCTCGGTGTAAATCTAAGAAAAATAATCTATAATTTCAAAATAAAGAGAGTCTATCACAGCAGATACGGAGCTTTCTGCTGGTCGCCAATTAACTTAGTCGGATAGATTAGAATTTATCAAAACCTCTCTTGTGATATTTTTCAGGATTAAAACAGATGTCGAACCAGTTGCTGCAAAATGGTCGTTACACCGGTACTAAACATGTATAGGCTCCAAAACTTTTAAACTTGCATTATTTTTGGCATTAATAGTTTTTTGGGTTTTTTTTTTTTTGGAAGGGGAAGATACGGGATGTAATGACAATTAAGGATAATAATTTTATTCCTTTGATAAAGTCGTCGACGGCTGAGGGTATTTATGAAAAGAATAATAAGAATAAAAACGTTAAGATGAAGATGAAAATGGTTTAGAAAAAGAAAATGAAGAAACGGCAAAGAAAAAGAAAAGGATGTAGGAAAAAGAACAAAACAAAAAGACTATCTCCATTCAATCTACGCGTTTAGTGTTGACAATGTTCAAGGCAAAACCTTCTATAAAGATTCGTAGACACAAATTTAACACAGACTAGACAGCCAGACAGAGCCTCTTCCTAGAAATGTTTGGATTTTTTGATATAAAAAGAATCTCGTCGTTTATCGTAACATTCGTCAAATAAAGTTCGATTCATAAAAACTACAAAAAAACAAAAAACAAAAAAAAAACACAAAAACACAAAAACACAAACGAAAACAAACAAAAAAAAAAACAAGAACAAAAAACAAAGAAAAAAAAACCCCGAGTAAAAATGAAGTTACATTATTTTTTACTTTTATAGCAACTATAAACGCCTTGACCCATATTTCTATTCGTACAAACTTGGCGAAAGAGGTGTGGATGGAAGGTAATTGTTGCGCTTTCTCCCCTTTCACAAATCTATCGCCCCCCCTCTCTCTCTCTTTAACACATAGAATCCGCCCCCGCGGTGGGAAGTCAAAATGACACTGGCTGAAACAAAGACATCGAACCAAATAAGCAACGTAAGAGCGTGGGATGAGGAGTATAGATCTGGAAAATACAGACTAGAGCCTGACTTGCTTAAGTGACCTTTTAATCTGAACGACGTCCGTATAATTCGGTTCAGTACTAGATGGTGCACGTTCCCAGCCATTGTCTTCCCTTTCGAGAGAGGGCCTTGGTTAGTTAATTGTCGGTCGGTTACGGCGCCTCTGCCGGATAATATACTGATGGGTTCGTCCTCAGCTATTTTCGTATCTTTGCAAAGTGCCCCCCTCAGGGGAGCTGGAGCTTTCCTCAGGTTTAACTTGGGCATGGCAAGTTCGAATTCAGTTTGTTCTCAGAAACACTTTCACTTAGGAATGTTGGCAACCTGTTCCGTCTGCCTGCTTCCCACCTGACTACAACTTGGATGTGTTCAAGTCCAACGTAAACAAATTCCTAATGAACCGCCCCCTTAAGTAAACACTTCATCAAATCTCCACACTAACGTAATGTACTTGCAATAACCCTTATCCCTGAGTGGCTTCCGGGCCTTGATAAGTGGTGACGACTGTGTAAAAAAAAAAAAACCTTCACGTTGTTCCTCCTCCTGATGTCTTTCTAGAAAGAATTCTAACTAGAAAGATATCGGGGAAAACAAAGCCAACAAGAGAATCATCGGATTCATGTGAAATGGATGAATGAGAATGACTTAATGCTGCAGTTTGGAACTGATAAATACCCCACCCACTCCGTATAATAACTGATAAATACCCCACCCACTCCGTATAATAGACGTATGCGATGCCTAACAGTGGACGAAATGAATAAAAAGTTGCTTAAGAACCAACCTCACCATTTTCTCCAGTGGTTTGTGATTCTGCATCTGACACATCTTTGCACTTCCTCCCTCAATCTAAACCTGCTGGACAAAGGTGTGAACGACCAGAGGACGGATCCTGGTGCTGACTTCTCTTGGATTTTCAACAGAGCCATGTTAAGTGGATTGTAGCTCGAATACCATTTCGTACCAAACCTGAGAACTACTGGTGACTCAACCTGGAATTGGAATTTCAGTGGGTATAGTTTTTATACTACCATCCATGAGGAAGGGTTGAACTTTCGGGTCAACGATGATGATGACAACGGTGCTAACAATGATAATTTACTTAGTAGATGTTCTCACACATCATTCTTAGTAATTGCTCACAAGTGATGTTCACTATAGTCTAAGTGGCAGCAAGTCTCTCCAGAATCTTCTGTCTCTTTCAACAACCATTGCAAATGATTTTGCATTACCGTAACAGTCGTTTATCATTGATTTCTTTCTAACAGCAACAATTCTCCTCAAGATTGCAGTGCTTTTTGCACTCTTCCAGTGGAGGTTTGATTGGTGCTCTCTGTCCTCAGTTTTTCCATCGTCCTTGACCTTGCACAACTGTTTTATGTGATACCAGCCAAAGGATGGTGATATCACATATGATGTTGAGATACCCTATCCCATAAATTGTAAATTATAAATTATAAGTGCTCAATTAAACAAACAACAAAACAGACAATATTCAAGAAGCACAGATAACAAAATTCTCAGATAAGGAATGTTTTCCAAGCACTGCAGATCCAACACTCCCTAGACACTTGAAGATAAAAACAATACAAATTAAAGTATGTTCATACCTACAACAGCTTTGCCACATCAAAATGGTGAAAGGTAGCAAATTACTGGTAGAGGTCACCCAATTTTTTAATACATTTTTTGCAGATAAGTCATTTTTTTATTATTATTATGCGAGATAAGTGTTTTACGACACTATTGTTGAAGTTATTCAATTAATCAAATTTTAATGTTTTTTTTATTTTACAAACGAGTCATCACTTATGAAGGCCTGGAGGTCACTCAAGGATGAGGGTTAATTGGTGCACAGTAGTCAAAGGGACAATATCATAATAATCGTTAGTAGTGGAAATTTAGTAAATTGGATTACATATAGGGACAGCTCATCAATAATTTGTTAACGTTAAACTTGAAGAAGACCATATTGTAATCAGCTGGAAAGCAGGAAACTGAAAACAGTTCCAAGAAGCTTTGTTCATGGAATTTACGTTTCGGCTTAGTCACAGATAAAGAGTGGCGAAAATTATTGATAGTGGTTTCAGTTAGATGAGTGTTTTTTGTGAAAGTCTGGCAAAGGAGGGACTATAGATTGAAGCTCAGAAGAGCATTTACTATGAAAATAACGATAAAGCAGAGACAGGCTTGCAACGTCTCTTCGGTGGGAAAAAGGTTGCAGGGAAGAAAAAACGGCGTCCTCTACTAACCTACAAAGTCTATTTTGAATTCTGTCAAGGCAGAATAAGCTGCTTCTAGCAGCTTATTCTGCCCAGATGTGGCATCAATATTGCATCCTAGGATGTACTTGGCTCTTATACAGGTAGAGAATTGCATCAGCAGTGAGATATCTACTGGAGCAGTAGAACGATCCCACCATTTTTTCAGCAACTGTGGCCATGGATTTGATGAACGTGTTTCATTTCAGATCAAGGGTAAAGGTCAGCTCCAAAAGCTTGTCAAAACATGGAGCCTCCACAAGACGAGAGCCATTCATTCCACTTAATGGCATACGGGGATCAGACAGTTGATGATGTAAAAATGGAAGCTTGGTTTACATGCATTAAAACTAACCAGCTACTTCTTTCCCCATAGCACTGCGTGCTCAAGATCAGAGGAGAAAGAATCAAAGAAAACTTGAAGGTTGGCCCTTTAATTTGTTTCATACTCAAAAAATACCTATACCACTCAATCTATGACAGCAGCAATGAATCCTGGTATTTTATTTGAAATATATACATTTCATTACATATAATCTATATATTAATACCTTAGTACCTTTAACGTATGTACGTGCGTCACGGTTTCCAGATTATAAATTATTCAATCAGGAGATCCCATTTATTAAAAAGGAGAATAGAAGGCGATAGCATACTACATACAATAGATATGCTAATTACTACTACAGCATTAGATATGCTAATTAGTATATACATTAGATATGCTAATTAGTATATACATTAGATATGCTAATTAGTACTACATACATTACATATACTAATTTGTACTACAACCATTAGATATGTTAATTAGTACTACATACATTAGATATACTAATTTGTACTACAAACATTAGATATGCTAATTAGTACATACATTAGATATGCTAATTAGTACTACATACATTACATATACTAATTTGTACTACAAACATTAGATATGCTAATTAGTACTACATACATAACATATACTAATTTGTACTACAAACATTAGATATGCTAATTAGTACTACATACATTAGATATGCTAATTAGTACTACATACATTACATATACTAATTAGTACTACAAACATTAGATATGCTAATTAGTACTACATACATAACATATACTAATTTGTACTGCATACATTAGATATGCTAATAAGTACTACATACATTAGATATGCTAATTAGTACTACATACATAACATATACTAATTTGTACTACATACATTAGATATGCTAATTAGTATTACATACATTAGATATACTAATTTGTACTACATACATTAGATATGCTAATTAGTACATACATTAGATATGCTAATTAGTACTACATACATAACATATACTAATTTGTACTACATACATAAGATATGCTAATAAGTACTACATACATTAGATATGCTAATTAGTACTACATACATAACATATACTAATTTGTACTACAAACATTAGATATGTTAATTAGTACTACATACATTAGATATACTAATTTGTACTACATACATTAGATATGCTAATTAGTACTACATACATAACATATACTAATTTGTACTACATACATTAGATATGCTAATTAGTACTACATACATAACATATACTAATTTGTACTACATACATTAGATATGCTAATTAGTACTACATACATAACATATACTAATTTGTACTACATACATTAGATATGCTAATTAGTACTACATACATAACATATACTAATTTGTACTACATACATTAGATATGCTAATTAGTACTACATACATTAGATATGCTAATTTATACTACATACATTACATATACTAATTAGTACTAAAAACATTAGATATGTTAATTAGTACAAACATTAGATATGCTAATTAGTACTACAAACATTAGATATGCTAATTAGTACTACATACATTACATATGCTAATTAGTACTACAAACATTAGATATGCTAATTAGTACTACATACATTAGATATACTAATTTGTACATACATTAGATATGCTAATTAGTACATACATTAGATATGCTAATTAGTACTACATACATTAGATATACTAATTTGTACTACAAACATTAGATATGCTAATTAGTACATACATTAGATATGCTAATTAGTACTACAAACATTAGATATGCTAATTAGTACTACATACATTAGATATGCTAATTAATACTACAAACATTAGATATGCTAATTAGTACTACATACATTACATATGCTAATTAGTACTACAAACATTAGATATGCTAATTAGTACTACATACATTACATATACTAATTTGTACTACATACATTACATATACTAATTTGTACTACAAACATTAGATATGCTAATTAGTACATACATTAGATATGCTAATTAATACTAAAAACATTAGATATGCTAATTAGTACTACAACATTAGATATGCTTATTAGTACTACATACATTAGATATGCTAATTTGTACTACAAACATTAGATATGCTAATTTGTACTACAAACATTAGATATGCTAATTAGTACATACATTAGATATGCTAATTTTTACTCCAAATATTAGATATGCTAATTTGTACTCCAAACATTAGATATGCTAATTAGTACTACAAACATTTGATATGCTAATTAGTACAACATACATTAGATATGCTAATTAATACTACAAACATTAGATATGTTAATTAGTACTACAAACATTAGATATGCTAATATATAATACATACATTAGATATGCTAATTAATACTACATACATTAGATATGCTTATTAATACTACATACATTAGATATGCTAATACTACAAACATTAGATATGCTAATTGATAATACATACATTAGATATGCTAATTAATGCTACATACATTAGATATGCTAATACTACAAACATTAGATATGCTAATTAATACTACATAGATTAGATATGCTAATTAATACTACAAACATTAGATATGCTAATTAATACAACATACATTACATATGCTAATTAATACTACATACATTAGATATGCTAATTAATACAACATACATTACATATGCTAATTAATACTACATAGATTAGATATGCTAATTAATACTACAAACATTAGATATGCTAATTAATACAACATACATTACATATGCTAATTAATACTACAAACATTAGATATGCTAATTAATACAACATACATTACATATGCTAATTAATACTACATACATTAGATATACTAATTAATACAACATACATTACATATGCTAATTAATACTACATACATTAGATATGCTAGTTAGAACTACAAACATTAGATATGCTAATTAATACAACATCCATTAGATATGCTAATTAATACTACAAACATTAGATATGCTAATTAATACAACATACATTACATATGCTAATTAATACTACAAACTTAAGATATGCTAATTAATACAACATACATTACATATGCTAATTAATACTACATACATTAGATATGCTAGTTAGAACTACAAACATTAGATATGCTAATTAATACAACATACATTAGATATGCTAATTAATACTACAAACATTAGATATGCTAATTAATACAACATACATTACATATGCTAATTAATACTACAAACATTAGATATGCTAATTAATACAACATACATTACATATGCTAATTAATACTACATACATTAGATATGCTAATTAATACAACATACATTACATATGCTAATTAATACTACATACATTAGATATGCTAGTTAGAACTACAAACATTAGATATGCTAATTAATACAACATACATTAGATATGCTAATTAATACTACAAACATTAGATATGCTAATTAATACAACATACATTAGATATGCTAATTAATACTACAAACATTAGATATGCTTATTAATACAACATACATTACATATGCTAATTAATACTACAAACATTAGATATGCTAATTAATACAACATACATTACATATGCTAATTAATACAACATACATTAGATATGCTAATTAATACTACAAACATTAGATATGCTAATTAATACAACATACATTAGATATGCTAATTAATACTACAAACATTAGATATGCTAATTAATACAACATACATTACATATGCTAATTAATACTACTAACATTAGATATGCTAGTTAGAACTACAAACATTAGATATGCTAATTAATACAACATACATTAGATATGCTAATTAATACTACAAACATTAGATATGCTAATTAATACAACATACATTAGATATGCTAATTAATACTACAAACATTAGATATGCTAATTAATACAACATACATTACATATGCTAATTAATACTACAAACATTAGATATGCTAATTAATACAACATACATTACATATGCTAATTAATACTACATACATTAGATATGCTAGTTAGAACTACAAACATTAGATATGCTAATTAATACAACATACATTACATATGCTAATTAATACAACATACATTACATATGCTAATTAATACTACATACATTACATATGCTAATTAATACTACATACATTAGATATGCTAGTTAGAACTACAAACATTAGATATGCTAATTAATACTACAAACATTAGATATGCTAATTAATACTACATACATTAGATATGCTAGTTAGAACTACAAACATTAGATATGCTAATTGGATGTCAATAGTATGTTACCACTTTCTATACTTCTTTTTAATAGGATCTTCTGATGACTGAAGACACAATAAAAAAATATATTTTAAATAAAAAAATGTGATGTTGTTTTTGCTCTGTCTAAAGATGGTGTAATATGATATCATGGGGATTGCCGTTCATGCCGGGAGTCCATACAATGGAAATATGTCACAGACTCCTATAAGGATATTAAAGATAAACCGTAATAACCAGATATATTCTGACACTACATTAACCAGATTACTTAAATACTTTAACAGTTTTAACAAAATGGTTGCAATAATATCGCGGGGTCTCCATTCATGCTGAACATCCACAGAATACCCAGCAGCAATATATTGCATAGGAAAGATGCCACCGTGGAATTTCCAAAGCTCCTGCTAGTTAATAAACATATATTGTAATTTAAAAAATTAATAGCTTTTATGTAATATTAATGAACATAAGAAAGGTTTAGGTTTTTTCGGCTTGAAAATCAACAACAAAGTGTACCTGGATGTGCTGAAGAGTTTGCTAATCCCCTGGTGCAATCAGGTGGCTACTGGCAGACCCTGGGTGTGGCAGCAGAATTTGGCACCAGCCCGCAAGTGCAAAGAGACCCAGGCTTGGCTTAAAAATGGGTGCTAACATTTGTACCCTTTTCTCATTGTCCCCACTCCTCCTCCCCCAACCTGCTGAACTACTTCATTTGGTCATACGTTGAGAACATCACCAACATGACCTCCCACGACACCAAAGGCAGCCTGATTGCCACCATCTGTCGAATATTTGCCAAGCTCTTGCTGGCGTTTATGGAAAAGGCATGCTCCCAGTTCCGGACCCGTATCGAGGTGGTGACTGAGGCTGAAGGCGGCTACATTGAATAGATGTCAGCTCTACTACACAATCAAATTACCTGAATTAATTTTTTTCCAATAAAAGTTTTACAATAAATCTGCAGTGTTGGTTTCTTGCGGGTGACAGCTTTATCATTCCACCCTGTATATTCTATGATAACTGAACATTGTCATCAAATTAGCAATTTTTATATTTCTCTCTCGTTGTCATAAAATAAACTTGTGATTTACTTATTTCCTTAAAAGATGTAATTATACGAGTTGCATCCAATAAGTTTCCAGACCTTTTTTTTTTTTACAAACATTTAAAATTGTCATAGACTCTTGAAAATTCAGTATGTTATTACTGTACATCCTATGAGATGACTGACCAATTTTTATGATTTCAAGTTCAAATGAACAGTTACAGCAGGAATTCGAATACAACCTACTAAAGCTTGATTGCCACAGCTGATGAATTTCAAAAATGCAATTTGGACGTGATGACACTTTAGAAGAACGATATGCAATAAAATTCTGTTTTAAACTTGGAAAAAAATACCATAAAAGCATATGGAATGTTTCAGACAGTTTTTGGACCATCCTGCATGACCTGAGCATCAGTTTTGAGCGGCATAGGAGATTCAAGGAAGGCATAGAATCTGTGAGAGACGATGAGAGGTGTGGGAGGAGTAAGGAAGTCAGAACACCAGAGTTGATTGGCCAAATAAAGAATTTCATGGATAACGACCGTCGTGTGTCTATAGAGACAATAAGTGCACAGTTTGATGTCAGTGTGGGAACTGTACATACAATTATTCACGAGGAACTGAAGATGCGGAAAATTTGTGCAAAGTTGTCCCAAATGTTCTCAGAGAAGATTGCAAACTATTTGACCAAGATGGACATCAAGACAGTTCCCCCCCCCCCTATTGTCCAGAACTTGCTCCCTGTGACTTTTGGTTATTCTCTAAGTTCAAGGGAAACCTTAGAGGTTGTCGTTATGAGACAATTGAGGAGATGAAAGAGGCTGTGATGAGGGTCACTGACACGTTCACACAAGAGGACTTCTATGAGGCTTTCCAGAAGTTGTTGGAACGGTACAACAATGCATTGCACTTGGAGGAGATAACTTCAAAGCGGACTAGTTTCATGTGTGTACTATCAATAAAAGTGGCCATACGAAAAAAATCTGGAAACTTATTGAAGGCACATTGTAGCTACCCAAGTTATTCTCGCCAAGTGGATGGGAAGTAAAATGACACACGCACAGATTAACGAAATAAGTGTGCACCAAGTAGCAGTTAAATCTCAAACATTCGATAAAATTGTCGAAGAAAATACCAGTTTCGAAAGAAAAGAGATTAGTTTGATCCAAGATTCAAATATATTTGCGAGTGTTAGTAACCCTGACCTATAGTGGAACATTCTAGAACAGTTTTTATTCTTAAAGCTAATAAAAACATATAGAAACGTTGGCAGTGAAACAACATTAGGTCAACCTCCTGAATGGGCCAGTCAGTCTGTGAATGATGGCAGCTTGCCACCGAACCAATCTGCCGACAAGATCTTATTGGTTTTAAAAACTCGTTATTTGATACAAAACCACAAATGACACTTTATATTAGTTCTTTCAATCATATTTCGACGGAGAAGAAAAATGTAAGTGAAAAACCTAATTGCGTTTGATGATGCCACTAAAGCTGACTTCTATTATTTTGCCGCTTGTATTGCATTCACTTACCATAACTGCCCATTTATTGTCTTTGTCCGAATTGAGTTGATTCTGGCCATAATGTCAGGTCACCACTTTAACTCAATTTTAATCAAATCATGCTGCAAGACCATTTGAGATTTATCAGCTATTTATCTATGGACATAAAAATGCATATCCTCAGTTACATTACTTTTTGAACACACTTGTCTCTTCAATTGCCTCCCCCATCTCTCTCTCATTCATGTATGACTTTCAGCAACTGATAGAATAAAATAAAGAAAAGATAAGCTTATCAACAAGTTTGAGCTCGTTTCAGCGTTCTTTTTCAAACAGAATGAAAATATTTTTTCTTACCTCTCCTTAGCCCAACTCCTAGCACCAAATCAATCTCTGAAGACATGAAATTGACAAGAGTAGTTTTTTTTAAACCATAATCAGTTCGAGGTTATATTAAATCAGAATTTTAACGATTTTTAGTGTATCTTTGGTAGTTTCTGAGTTTTAGTTGGATGCACAACTTTTTTTATAATATAGTAAAAACTCTTTGATCCATAAAATCACCCATTGAGATTAACTCAGCCAAAAGCCCATTGCATAATGGATAAGGTACTAGGTGGTAAATTCAGTTTTAAGTGAAACTCTTTTAGAGGTTGAAGGTCCAATTTTCAGTGTTAATGAGACTAAGAATATACCTGCGAATTACTTCAGACATCTACCTGCTCATGGCTGACGGAATGAAAACATAATACCACCATGGACTAAATAAAAGGTTTTATTCAAAATTCTATGCAAATTCCCGGCCCAACAAGATACACCTGAAAAAGATTGTGCAAATGACAGTCAAGAAGAGAAATACTTCAACATTTTATTTTAAAGCTTTTATTTTTGATGATTTGAGTGCAATAATGTTCAACAAGAATGGTTAAAAAGTGTGTGAAGAAAAAGAAGCCAAAAGAATCAATAACACCTCTTCCCCTTTCTCTTTCTCTCCCCCTCTCTCTACATCATCATCAGGGTTGATGAACACTCCAGTTCTATCTTATCTTTTAAGTGACCAAGAAACAAGCCATCCCACCCAATGACCCATTTCTCACGGATGGGGTGGGGAGGAGGAGTAGTCAAGGAGATGTTGGGACCGGGGGTTCATTGAATCCTGTCCTGTGGGAGAGAATGTAAGAAAGGGGTAAAGCCTCCCCCTATTTTGCCACTCCAAAAATGTCAAGAAGAAAAGCCTATGAAAGAAAGTCTCTTCAGATAGAAATCAATCATTCCTTTAGTCCCCCCCCCACCTAAAGGGGGACAGGAAAGTTAGTAATAATTTGTTTTTATTAGAGTCCCTTCGTTTTTGTTTTCTATGCAATGAGAGTTTAAAGATATTATCAAAAAATTTTCTTATAATCATGTAACAGCTGGTTGAATATGAAATATTTTTTTTCCTTTGTCTTTCGCATACTGACCTTTTCTGCAATTTGTTTATACAAAGTAGTCACCACTTATCAAGGCCTAAAGGCCACTCGAGGATAAGGGTTAATGAATGCAAGGTGGTAGTTTAGTAATCGTTAATGGTGTAAATTGGTTAAAATTTGAATTATTTAAGAGGATGGCTCAACAAAAACTTGTTTACATTGAACTTGAAAGCTACCATATTGTAGTTGTCAGGGAAGCAGACCAGTGAAACAGTGTTCCACATGCAGGCAGGACTAAGAAAGAAGCTTTGTTCATGGAATCTGCATTTAGATTTAACCACAGATAGTAGTTGTAACTAGTCGAGTGTTTTTTCTTTGTGAAAGTTTGGCAAGAGGGGATCATAGATTGGAGCTCAGATGATCACTTACCATGAAAATAACGATGGAGCAGAGACAGGCTTGCAACACTTCTTCTGCGGGAAAGAAGTTGCAGCAAAGAGAAAAGGGCATTGACTAATAAATTTCAAGGTCAGTTTTGAACTCTATCAAGGCAAGATAGGGTGAGTTATACCTATCCAGATGTGGCAACAGTATTCAATTTTAGGATGAACTTGGCTCAGTTATTTAGTGATGCAGAGAAGATATTGTAGATATAGGATCTGTATAAAAGTACAAGGTCGTTCATGCCAAATTTTATGTTTCTGCATCTAAAATTTGTTAGTAAGCCACATATATATATATATATATATATATATATGTATGTATGCTTGTGGAGCTTGGAACGAGTGCTAATCTAGCCACACTGAAAAGCTGTGATACAGCAAAACAGTTTGCCTGTGGATGACTATATAAACCCCCTTTCTTGGGTAGAGCACTTTCTCCTAAATTATAATGTTTGCTACTTACTTAACACAATACAAATGGAGCACTTTAAGAGTGGCGATTGGAGATATGATTTACAAACACCATTGCAGTGGTTTAGGGTTAGAACTGCCAACTATCAACTATGTGGTTGTAGGTATGATTCCTAGTTTGGGATGGGTGATAGATAGTTTATCTGCATTGAAGAGCTGTGATACAATGAAACAGTTTGTTGATACACACACACATATATGTATATCTAAGTTTTGAAAATATATATGGCAATTAAGCTACATAGAATTTTCTGCATTTCGTCCTCGTAAGGATTTGTCAGACTAATGCATGGAATTAATGTTGCTTTGTGTTTTAATATATCCACATGGTAACGAGTTTGCTAGTCAGCCAACCAGATTCTTAGTTACTCACACACCCACTTATTGTACCTATTTACAATGCCTCCCCACGGGACAGAGTTAGACACCAGGGTCTTTTTTTAACGTGGAGAAAAGGTACAAAAATAAAAAATTATCTCAGTCATGAAGGGCTGCTCCTCCACCGAAAGAGAACAAGAAATGGAAGTGCAGCATCTGAAGAACAGATACTACACTTTGATCTTGACCAAAAGGCCAAGTATTGTCCACTTATTGTAGCCAATTAGCAGGCGCACCTGTTTTTGGTTGTTTTAGCAAGGATTTTTTTTTCATTTCTTTGTGATCAAAGATGACCTAGTTTTAATTTGCATGATTTTTTTGTTTTTTACATATTGGTCACCACTTATCAAGGCCCGGAAGCCACTCAGGGATAAGGGTTATTGAAAGTACATTACGTTAGTGTGGAGATTTGATGAGGTGTTTACTTAAGGAGGCGATTCATTAGGAATTTGTTAACGTTGGACTAGAAGACATCCAAGTTGTAGTCAGAAGGGAAGCAGGCAGACGGAACAGAGTTCCACAGGCGTGCAGTTCTAAGAAAGAAGCTTTGTTCATGGAATCCATGTTTTGATTTAGGCACAGATAAAGAGTGGGGGAAATTTTTAACAGTGGATTCGGCTAGACGGGTGTTTTTCGTGAAAGATTGGCGAGGGGGAACCAGAGATTGGAGCTCAGACGAGTACCTGCCATGGAAATAACGATAAAACAAGGACATGCTCGCAACTTCTCTTCTGTGGGAGAGAGGTTGCAGGGTAGAGAAAAGGGCATCCCCCACTAAGTCACAAAGTCTATTTTGTACTCTGTCAAGGCAGGATAGGCTGTTTTTAGCAGCTCCTGCCCAGATATGGCAGCAGTATTCCATCCTTGGACGCACTTGGCTTTTATATAGATAGAGAATTGCATCAGTAGTGAGAAATCTTCTGGAGCGGTAGAAGGATCCCACCATCTTTCCAGTGACCCTGGCAACAGACTTGATGTACGTGTTCCATTTCAGATCAGGAGTAAAGGTCAAACCCAGAAGCTTGTCAAAACACGGGGCCGTTTTATTTGCATTTTATGTATTTGTATTTGTTTATTTACTAATTATCATTATTATTATTATGATCAACATTTTTATTGTTGTTTTTATTAGTAGAAGCAGTTCATTTTTTTTTTCTGTTATCCTTAAGTAAAGTTTATTTTGTGTATACATACGTTTGATATTTCACTCCTGTAGTTTAATAACTTTTGGAGTCCTTTAAAGTTTACAATAGCTAATTTCTCATTCAGACATAGTCTACACAGATCGTCTAGGTTTCTACATATGCTAGCTTGTTGTACTATTTTCCACTCTGCTATTAGTGATCATCCACTTTCTTTAAGCTCCCAATAATGGTTTACTGTTTTTATTCAGTATTTTTCGTATTTAAATGTACTTCCATGATCATAACATCTGCTTTTAAAATCTAGAGAGAGATAATTCCTACATAATTTTTTGTTATTCAAGTTTTCCCTGGCAAAAATTGTGGCCTGATAAATGATGCTTTTGGTTAGGTATTTATTTTATCATGGACAGTGTGCCTGCTTTCTACAGTTACAATTTTTTGTTGCTCATTCTTAGTGTTTTTATTTCTATTTGCATCATTGCTATTTTTAGTAGTTATATCTTTGGGTTTTTTTTACGTCACTTTTGTTGTTATTGGCCACATTTTTATAAATTAATTTTTTATTTGCTTTTGTATTTCTTCCATTTAATATTTTATTATTTTTAATAATTTATTATTAGTAATCATCATCTCTAGGTGTTCGCAGCAACTATAAACAGTTTTAGGTTGTTTTATTAAACATTTTGTGTAAGAGGTTTGTTGCGGGGGGGGGGGATGATTTTGACGAGATTTAAGAATTTTTTTACCAAGTTTGTATTTTTACCATTAGGTTATAGGGAAGCGTATACCAAATTATATTCCCTTTTCGCCTATTTTTACTATTATTATATATGATCTAGTATTGTATTTATGATTTCAATATAGCATCTACTATTTTTATACTGTAGATGTTGCTTGATTTCTTAAATACATTTTCGTTGCTAAAATTTTTGCTAAGTATTCTTTCAAATAGTTAAGAATCTGTTTTATAATTGATGGGAGGTGATCAGACTTTGAGTTTATATATATAGAATTAGCGTTATCTTTTAAGCATGGCTCATAAGTATTTTTATTAAGGTTTAGCGTTACATTTGAGAAATTAGTTATTTTTATGTCAGTAGCTACTTCTATTTTTAGGCCTAATTTTTCCATTCCCATGTGCATTATTTTTTCTAAAGTTTTACCCCTTGACTTCATTAGTCTCTTATTATAACTAATTCATCATCTCTATATAGTCCAATATTCGTATTTTCAAATATATTTGTAAGAGAATATTAAGTGAATAATCCTACTAAGTCTGATGCCTCTGCAGAATCTAAGGGACTCATGGGTAGATCAAAGAAGTTCGTCATTTTTGTTTTAATCTATTGGTTGTAATTATTGATTAATATATCAGTATATATCTCGGCAAACTCCAGGACAGTGTTGCAGAATTTCTTTAGATATGAAGGCATAGTCTACAATGTCAAATTGTAGGCAAGTGCATTTATTTTTAATACTTTTAAACCAAGCAATTGTTTTTGCAGTATTCGCCCATTGGTTTAATTCCAAGTCTTTTCATTTTATTTTTCTTTGTAATATTTTAAATATTTATTGTTATTTACTAGCTCAAGTAAAAAGAAATTATTTAATATAATGTTTTACATATTTTCACTAAAAATTATTTTCGTCCAATTAAAATAGAATAACTTTTATGATTATAAAATATATTAGAGTTATCTCTCTTGCATTATTTAAGGTTCTGTTTCTTAGATAACTTATCAATTTAAATATAGATAGAATAAGTTTGGAAGATAAAGAATAAAGTTACATAGAAACTTTATTGCATTATCAAATCAATAAAGTTTATAGAAAGGGGAATAAGGGAGAAACATCTTTTGGCCATAACATTTCGAAGCTAAATGCTTCTCATCAGAATAGGAGAAAAGACCAACATTATACAAAAGTAAAGATAAAAAGACAACACTGACTTTGAAAACATTCAGATTAGAATTGGAAATTTTTTTTAATAGGGTGGTGGTGGTATGATGGGAATAAAAGAGAAGGGACAGAAAAAACAATAAAGAGTAATATATATATATGTGTGTATGTGTGTGTGTGTATACACACATACATAGTAGGTGACAAGAAATAATAAGGATAACTGTATATCAATGCAAATGAACTAATTTGTAGAAAAGCTTTAAGTGGTTGCAAAAGATTTTAGCTGTGGTCTGTAGCACTTCCTTGTATATTTTTGGTGCACTTCCTCAACAAGGATTTTTTTTAAGAAAGTCCAAATTTTTGTGATGATTGGCAGAGTTTGGCTTCTAAGATCAACCAAACGGAAAAATAGGTAAGATGAGTACGAGACTATTTTTGACTGATTACGAAGTCAGGAAAATGGAGGCTACACCAGTCCTGATTTCATTTAGAGCAGGAACAGAATCTTGTTGGAAAATCCAGTCTACAAAGTTTGTTTGAGCTCAGAAAAGTACCACACCCTCCAAGATATTCTTTTTGGTAGTTTTTTTGATTGATTTTCACTTTTTCCTAAACAAAATTGAGGGTTCTAGCGATGCTAAAAATTTGTAAGCTTTTGAGAACATTTTTGATATCAAACAAATATCAATTTGATGGTTGTGAGATTGTTCAATCATCAACAATTTCTCATTGGTGAAAAGAATCTGCTGCAAGTTGTCACCCATGGCCCTCGTCAACAATGCTTGACATTTTTTCTTCCTCATAACCTTTTTCATTTCCTGGAGGTTGTGACGTTTGAGTTGCAAGTACTCCTTAACCATCGCATGAATTGATTCAGGATTAACTCCAACATCAGGAGCGATTCTCCTCATTGGATTTCACTGTTTTTGATTTTTTGTATTCAAGATTTTCTGCCTCACTCAGGACGTTTAACATCTCGGTACCTTTTGATCATCGTGAAGACAATCTGCCTTGGAATTTTCAGCAATCTAGCACCATTGCATTGTCTTTCTGTTGTTTATGAAGCGATAAATAATAAATAGATAAAAAAAGTTGTAAAAAATTCATGCATTAATAAAAATTCAACAAGTTTTCAAAAGTTTACGTATAAAGTTTATTTCTTGGAAATACAAGTCTCAAATTGTTGCAAAAATTGTATTTTATACAATTTAGAATTCCTCTTTAGTATCTTTCTTTTTTTATAGAATATATTTATTTTTTTACTTGAATACGTAGTTAGAATTTGGATGAAATGATATGGAATTCAATTTATCCAAATATTATTTAGATTTCTCAGACTATTTGGAGTATTATTTCCCATAACGTTTCGGTTGATGTAACCTTCTTCTTCAGGTGTATCTTGTTGAACCCAAAAATCTGCATGGAATTTTTAACAGAATCCTTTATTTAATCCATAGGAGTAGCATGCTCTTGTTCTGTCAGCCACGACTGAGTAGAAATACTAAGTCATTTGCAATTGTATTTTTGAGTGTTGCCCGCATCGATGATTGAACCTTAAACCTTCAGAAGAGTGCAACTTTTACAACTGAATTTTACTAAGTACTTAAGTCATGTTTGTTGGAAAGATTCCCAGAGTTCAACAAGGCACACCTGAAAAAGGACCTAAACATTGTATAAATGTGCAACAGCCTCAAATGCAGTTCGTAGGGCAGACGATCAAGTCCTGGCAATTTGTTACAGATGACCTGCATCAGCACAGTCAAGACCTGTCACTCTTTGTTTGCAACTAGCCGCTCTTGCTGCATGAGGTGGAGAGGGTCGGCCAAACAGTTGCCATAATCTTGTATTGGAAAACTAGGTGTTGTGTAAATCACTCCTTAAAATGCTCCTGAAATCCCTCACAGGAGAAAATATAAGTACCTAACACTATGTTGCAGGTTAAGTCTAAAGCATAGTTTTGTTTCTCTAGTGAAGGGAAGGGCATTTCGAATATAGACTCCAAGTCTGTGCATATGTTTGTCCGAGCCCTTACAACAAAGTGAGAGATAACAAGTCATTTTCAAGTGGTTAGAGGGAATGGAGGAGTGTAGGTTAGTTTCAATTAGCGTTAAGATATCCGAGGAGTTTGCTAGGAGAAATCATTCTACATCATCTAAGTTAGTTCTAAGTCCACAGATATTCGTGAATGCAAGCTTTATGGGAGGAGGCAATTTGATTTTGTTTGAGTTTGCACCTGATTCAATCAATTTTTGATTGAGCTGTCATTTTATTTAATAGTTCAGTTTAAGGGTGAAAGGTGCTGGACAAAGTGGATGTGCATAATACGAAACATGCAACACCAAAAGTAGACCATCAGCCGACTCTTCGTCCACAGGATTGTAACCTCGGGAATGCCCACCGAACATGGGTGCAAGTTTCCTTTCCATGCGCGACATTGCACTACAACCATCCCGATATTATACAACTAATGATGGAGTAGCTGCTCTAAGTGCTACTAAAGAGTTAGTGCTCCTGTACTATCAGCCGGAATACAGCAGTCAAACTGGTACCCTCAAAACTCTCATGCACAAAACCCACTTCCAACACCAAAACAACTTCAGACCATGACGATCAATATTGTTGGTAGTGACGAGGCGTGCAGGAGTTTAAATTTTCTAGCAGAGATTTATATACTTAGTATTAACTCAATTAATCCTGTGGGAGCACAAAAATACCTAGTTTAGAACTTAGGTGTGGGGCTACCCCTCTTGGAGCAGATGGACCCATAAATCTCCTCAAATTATCCAAGAGTAGATAGGCTCTTCCTATCGCCTGGCTTTCACACTCCTTCTTTGCCTATTAGCTAGGTGCAGAGGTATCGCCACAGGAGCTGAGACACCCAGCACTTGGCCTTTTTTCCTGATTGATGAACTTTTTTATGTGTGCTTCCTTCTCGCTGGCCTCTTTTTATCACTGACTGAAAAAAATTCCCAGAAACTCAGAACGTTGTATGCAAGCACTCTGTTGGCTTTCATGTCAAGGGAAAAAAAGTCTCTGGCTGAGTTCATAAAAATCTTCTAATGTAGGTTCAATTGCTCACATGAACGTCTCTAAATGGCAGCAGCATTTCTGTTTTGGCAAGAAATATTCTGATTCAGTTTATTATTAAACTGAATTGCAAAAAATTGGTTTTCTTAAAAAAAAATTTGGGGGCAGAAATTTTCTCTTCAACCAACATTGCAGATTTCAATTCTTAAACTTGCAAAACATCAGCAGCCGAAAATCTTTGCAGGCCATCATGGTAGCTTTCTTTCATCCGTGAAATTCTCTGTGTGTACTTGGTTTTGTTCCGTAAAGTACATTGACTAAGGTCGGATCATACCTTTAGATTTTTGACTGAAACCGGACTGGAAATGAATTATCCTACTTCTTTATTGAAGCTGAAAAATAAAGAGATAACAAATTTGATTTTATTATTAAAAAGATTTTTTTTTATTCACACGTATTTATTTCTTCCCTGAACATGAATCATCAACCGAAGAGTGCAGACGTCCACCAAAGTTCCAAATTTTTTTACATTACAGCTGTTTTGCTCTCTGGCCTCCTTTTTTTAAAAAAAAAAATAGTTTGATTAACAATTTATAAAACTTTTTCACAAATAAAATACATTTGTTGGGCAAAAAGAAATATGGACGTTTTAAAAAAAAAAAATGTTTTTCTTTTTAATGAAAATCAGATTTTTATTTTTAGTGACCCCCCCACCCCATTTTTAGTGGTTATGTCTGACATTGTTTATTAACATTATTCATTATATAGATATATTATCACAAGGCCAAATCAAAAAAGTGTGGAGGGGAGGTCTATGATCATCCTTGTCACTGTATATTTGATTTGTCTACTCTAATCCAAGCTAGAGTCCTTAGTCACCATAATACCGCATACACATCAGGGGTCGTCCTACTAAAGATCCCCAATCGAATCGTTTTTTTCTTTTTTTTTAAATAATATATTTGTAATAATTTGTAAAAATAGAAATATGTAATAAGAGTTTTTATTAAAAACAAAATTTCAAAAGACAACCCAACCCTAACCCTAGACCAACCACCACCTGCACGATCGGATTTTGACATGAGCTAATTTCGATATGGTAGAATGTGTGGTGAGAGATAACGACACTCAATTCACATCGAGTGAATGCAGATCCTTTTGCAAGTCGTATCAAGTGCCATACTTTTCAACTCCTCACTGTCACCCGAGATTCAATGGTCACAGCGAGAGATTCATTGAAGAGGGCTTTAAAAAAGGCACTAGGTACACCGACGAAAAGAGCATTAACACAGTTTTAGCAGGTGTATAGGATAACCTCTAATTCGAACACGCGTATGTGACTCTTGCCTTCAGAAACAATGTCAGCAAAAAAAGTCAAGTCCGGCTTGGATAAACTCCTTCCACAACAAGCTCAGGTCAAGAAAACTGTTTTGCTCTATAAGAAATATTTCTGTTCTGTCTGTTCATTCCACTTTTTAAATGCTTTTACATTGTTTTGCTGACTAGTCTGGGTGCCCAGTGTTGCCTGGATGTTTTGTAGGTGTTTCGCAAAAAAAAAAAAAAAAAAAAAAAATTATGAGTAGTAAGCAGGCAACGTAACGCGCCAGATGAAAAGGAGGTGAAAAAAAAAAAGTAACGCGCCAGATGAAAAGGAGGTGAAAAAAAAAGTAACGCGCCAGATGAAAAGGAGGTGAAAAAAAAAAGTAACGCGCCAGATGAAAAGGAGGTGAAAAAAAAAGTAACGCGCCAGATGAAAAGGAGGTGAAAAAAAAAGTAACGCGCCAGATGAAAAGGAGGTGAAAAAAAAAGTAACGCGCCAGATGAAAAGGAGGTGAAAAAAAAGTAACGCGCCAGATGAAAAGGAGGTGAAAATAAAAAAGTAACGCGCCAGATGAAAAGGAGGGGAAAAAAAAGTAACGCGCCAGATGAAAAGGAGGTGAAAATAAAAAAGTAACGCGCCAGATGAAAAGGAGGTGAAAATAAAAACAAATGGTCTTATCGATGCATCTACCATGATTGTGATGTCATGGGCGGTCGAAATAATGTCTTTTATGTGACGTCATTGACAAAAATGTCAGCGAAAAAATCAACCACTCCCTATAAAAAGTGCCAAGTTGAGGGTGAAGGAATTAATGTTTTTAGCCAATTTTTCGATATTTGTCATCTGAAGGGTTGAGCTTCAAAATGATACCGATCTCATGAAAATCCGTCGCCTGTGTCGAAAGTTTTTGGCAGACAAACAAACATACATTTAAACAGATAGGTGAGATTTATATTATAGATGTAGGGAGATGCTATCTTACTTTCACAGCCATTACATTGAGTCTGTATGTTCTTGTTACTCGGTGCTTTATTTCCTCTGTTGTCCTTTTCCGATTCACTGATAAGATCTGTGGCATAATGTATAAATTTCAAAATAGAAAATGTCGGATCATTATTGTGGATGATTTTTTTGTACTAATTTCGACATGACATGTAAGTACGTAATAATTTTTCCACCTCACGTAAATTATTTATTATTACGTAAATGCGTTTGTTTGAAAATTTACTCTTCTGCAGAAGCACTAAAAGTTTTAATATCTATTTGAAGTTGGGATTTCAATAAAAATAAAGTTTATATATTTTTCAAGGAGGGAATGAAGATTTCATTTGTATTCGAATGTTGAATCATAGATTTGTAACACAATATACAGCATAACTTTTCCCTTAGAGGTAGACGTAATTAAAAAAAAAAAAAATCGGTGAAAGGGGTTGTTTATAAATAATATTGGTATCAGATGTCAGCCAAGAATTTGCAGAAAGAAATTAATAAAAATGGAGGCATTAATTGCTAATGGCCTCTTCCTCCCCACATCTCATCAAACCAATTTCAACCTTCCCTCATACTCCCTAAAGAAATGAGAAAATAACTGATTTTGTTAAGTTCAATAACACATGTTTTGAATATCAAAACCTTTTTTTTAAAATAGCATTATACAGGGTGGAACGATAAAAGTGTCACCCTAAAGAAAACAACACTACAGCTTTATTTTAAAACTTTTATTGAAAATAAAAATCAATTCAGATAACTTGGTTATGCAGTAAAGCTGACATTTATCACCGCCTCGATATGGGTTCAGAACTAGGAGCATGTGCCAGCGGGAGGTTGGTGAATACTCAGTGGATGGCGGTGATCAGACTGGCTTTGGTATTGTATTGTCGGAGGTCATGTTGGTGATGTTCGTATGACCAAACGAAGTAGTCTAGCGGGTTCAGATTGGGGGGTAGTGAGAGAAGAGTACAAAGCCGTAGCACTCCTTTTGAAGCCAAGCCTGGGTCTCTTTAGACATGTGGGCTGGTGCCAAGTCCTAATGCCACACGCAGATTCTGCCCGCAGCCACCTGACTGCACCAGGGGATCACCACACTCTTCAGCACATCCAGGTACAATTTGGTGTTGACTTTCAAGCCAACTTAAAAGATGTGTGTTGACATGATGTGGCCCTCACTTGAAACCACACCAAAGACCATAACCGTGGCTGGAAACTTTGTTTTCATCACTCTGGGCACGTTCCTGTTATTCCTCGCAATCCAGTGATGCATTTTGAAGGTGCTGGCAATGATCCTGTTGTCATAACTCTGATCGGTAGACAGTATAAATTGTACAGTAGCATATCTCCAACTTCATTCGTTCAACACTGTGTCACTTTCAGACATGCCCTATTGCTCTTGGGATTTGTACATAACTGGCCAACTAGTAGATGGTCTGCAACAAAAAGAGAAAACCGGTTTTCATCAAACAGAAATGAAATCATGTCATCTTTTCTAGGATGACAATTTTATTGTTCCATTCTGTATATATTTATATATATGTATATTATTAGATTACTAGCAGGGATACCCGATGTTGCTCGGGATTGAATGAGGATGAATGAATGTTCTGCATTTATAATACTTTCATTGTCATTGAAATCGACGAAATTTACCATTTTTCAATCAAATTGATTGATTGTCTAGAGGAAACTTCACATGCTCCCACAGTGACTTCGGCCATCATACATTGTAGTCTACATTGCACTGTAGAGAACCTACTGTTGATTTTATAAAAGTATCTTAAAATAGCTTTATATAATTGCTTGACTTAAAGTTTAAAATTAAAAAGTCAAGTATCATGTTTCAATTTAGCCCTACACAGACACATTCATTTAAGATGATTCCCTCAAAGAACTTACTGTTGATTTTATATGTCAGGCCCTTCTGCTTGTGTAGCGATAAAACTTCTCAAATGTACTAATGGTGTTAGGCTTTATAAGGTGTTAACTTTGTTCAAAATTGGATTTTTCAATTATTGATTAATGATTTTCAATACTTAGAGGCATTCTGATACAAAACTATCTAAGAATACTGTCAGATACATGAATATTAGTTTACAATTTCATAAATAAAAATTTTTTTTTATTTCTACCAATTTATAAAAAAGTAGCCTTCATAGATTCATATTAGCTAAAAGCAGACAGAGCGTTTGTTAAAAATTGAGGATCGCTCGGCCAATCTTTCTCAGTTATTTTCAACAATATTGCTACCTGATACAATTCTAATATTCTTGGGATTGACGACAATTGCAAGAATTTGTTTTTTTGGAATTGTCTTCTTTTTCCATTGCAATACTTCTGGTGAGTGCAATTGTGCTAAACTTTATTATGTACATTTCGGAGTCCATAGGGAACAAATTCACATACACACACACAGACAAAGTACCTTTTATATGTAAGTAGAAATATAAACTAATAATAATCAAGACGCAGTGCATATACTTATTTTTTTTTTTACTTATATTCACCCCTAACAAGGCATATCGCCACTTGGACGTAAGGTGCTACTATTTAGGAACATGCCTAAGAAAGATTAACAAGATGTTGGTTTACATTACATTTAAACTTCTGCATATCAGTTCAGTCAGGAAAGAAGGTAGCAGGAAGGGAATTCCAAAGTCTAGCTGTTCGAAGGAAGAAACTAATAGAGTAGAAAGCTTTCTAGTATTTAGGGACCTCAACAGTGAAGGGGTGAGATTTTGTTGCTAAGCGGGTTTGTCGGGATATGTACATCAAAGGGTACAAGTGCAACGAGTTCATCAGAGCACATTGCATTAAAATATTTGCAAAAATAATGCTTCCAAATGATTTTGAATAAAAACAGAGCATTAGAAGACAGGTTTATAAGGGATCAAATGTACAGAAATTCTCTTCTTTTCAGATGAAAAATTAGAGTTGCGCCTGAGACGACGAAGAATTCAACTTCTACATTTTTTGCGTTTACATGTAAACAACCTGAAAAATATCTAAAAAGGAAACAAAAAAAGGAAATAAAAATAAAATTAAATATTTTAGATTTTAGTGTGGGGGATCATTTCTATGTCAACTTTTAGTGCAGGATTTCCAATGATCGGCATGCAGTTTTCTCAACATCAGTTACTGATTAAGTGAAAGCATCGACTTTAATCGATGTCCTGAGGACCATTGAGTCACTGTCTATATCGATCACTTTCACAAACTGTTTCACAAATCACAGCTTCATGTGAAAAGGTAGTAAACATTTTTTTTCACATTTTATGCCTGATGTTTTTTTTTAACATTGATATTTTTTTAACATTGATATTTTTTTAACATTGATATTTTTTTAACATTGATATTTTCTCAACATTGATATTTTTTTAACATTAATGTTTTTTTTAACATTGATGTTTTTCTCAACATTGATGTTTTTTTTAACATTGATCTTTTTTTTTAACATTGATGTTTTTTTAACATTGATATTTTTTTAACATTGATATTTTTTTAACATTGATATTTTTTTAACATTGATATTTTTTTAACATTGATATTTTCTCAACATTGATATTTTTTTAACATTGATGTTTTTTTTAACATTGATGTTTTTCTCAACATTGATGTTTTTTTTAACATTGATCTTTTTTTTTAACATTGATGTTTTTCTCAACATTGATGTTTTTTTTAACACTGATGTTTTTCTTAACATTGATGTTTTTTTAACATTGATGTTTTTCTTAACATTGATGTTTTTTTTAACATTGATATTTTTCTTAACATTGATGTTTTTTTAACATTGATGTTTTTCTCAACATTGATGTTTTTTTTAACATTGATATTTTTCTCAACATTGATGTTTTTCTCAACATTGATGTTTTTTTTAACATTGATATTTTTCTTAACATTGATGTTTTTTCAACATTGATGTTTTTTTTAACATTGATGTTTTTCTCAACACTGATGTTTTTCTTAACATTGATGTTTTTTTAACATTGATGTTTTTCTCAACATTGATGTTTTTTTAACATTGATGTTTTTTTTAACATTGATATTTTTCTCAACATTGATGTTTTTTTTAACATTGATGTTTTTTTTAACACTGATGTTTTTCTCAACATTGATGTTTTTTTTAACATTGATATGTTTTTTAACATTGATGTTTTTTTTAACATTGATGTTTTTCTCAACATTGATGTTTTTCTCAACATTGATGTTTATTTAACATTGATGTTTATTTAACATTGATGTTTTTTTAACATTGATGTTTTTCTTAACATTGATGTTTTTCTTAACATTGATGTTTTTTTAACATTGATGTTTTTCTTAACATTGATGTTTTTCTTAACATTGATGTTTATTTAACATTGATGTTTATTTAACATTGATGTTTTTTTAACATTGATGTTTTTTTAACATTGATGTTTTTTAACATTGATGTTTTTCTTAACATTGATGTTTTTCTTAACATTGATGTTTTTTTAACATTGATGTTTTTTTAACATTGATGTTTTTCTTAACATTGATGTTTTTTTTAACATTGATATTTTTCTTAACATTGATGTTTTTTTAACATTGATGTTTTTCTCAACATTGATGTTTTTTTTAACATTGATGTTTTTCTCAACATTGATGTTTTTTTTAACATTGATGTTTTTCTCAACATTGATGTTTATTTAACATTGATATTTTTCTCAACATTGATGTTTTTTTAACATTGATATTTTTCTTAACATTGATGTTTTTCTTAACATTGATGTTTTTTTTAACATTGATGTTTTCTTAACATTGATGTTTTTCTCAACATTGATGTTTTTCTCAACATTGATGTTTTTTTTAACATTGATGTTTTTTTTAACATTGATGTTTTTTTTTAACATTGATGTTTTTTTTAACATTGATATGTTTTTTTTAACATTGATATGTTTTTTAACATTGATGTTTTTTTTAACATTGATGTTTTTCTCAACATTGATGTTTTTCTCAACATTGATGTTTATTTAACATTGATGTTTATTTAACATTGATGTTTTTCTTAACATTGATGTTTTTTTAACATTGATGTTTTTTTAACATTGATGTTTTTCTTAACATTGATGTTTTGTTTTTTTAACATTGATGTTTTTCTTAACATTGATGTTTTGTTTTTTTAACATTGATGTTTTCCTCAGTTATTATTTTTTGATACAGACAAATGATCCATTTGTATTCTTTATATTTGAGAAGCTCAAAAACCATTCTGATGTGTTCATATTTTTTTCTTTTCAGGTGTATTGAGTATCCTGTAATAAAACACACTTCAGACTCTGAACCAGTTTCTCGGATCATAACCTGGGGTTCCTATCTCAGTAGACTAATCCAGTAATAGCAGAAAAGTAGTGGAAACCAAATTTAGAGTCAAAGATGAAAGGCTTTATCTGTGACAAAATAATGTTACTATCTTGACAGCGTTTTAGACAGACTCGGACCTCAAACTATGTCATTGAGTTTTATTTGGCTAAATGTTTAGGGTTTTGGTGATATGCCTATAAAATTTTGCTCCTTGACAGGGTTCAAAAAAGGAGTCGCCAACCTAATCGGTCCTAAACTATCCATTAAACTCTAACCTCTATCTCATCACTGAAACATGAAATCTTTGTGGGTGTTTTACAAGTATTTAATGGCAAGTGCTCTGAAAAATTCAAATCACTAGTACCCCATCGACGACAAACTTTTGACAAACCTGACAAGCAACAAAATCCCACCCCTACACTGTAGAGATCCATGGATGCTGTAAAGCTTTTCACTCAAATAGTTTCTTCCCTTGGACAGCTGCACTTTGGAATTCCCTCCCGGGTCTCTGCTTCCCTGACTCTACTGACATGCAAAAATTCAAGCGTAATGTAAACAGACATCTCACTGCCCAACTCCCTAAATAGTATCCCTGCAAATCTGGCTTCAAATAGTAGCCCATCATGACTAAGTGGCTCTGTGTCTTCTTTGGGATGAAATGACAAAAAAAAAAATTTGTTTTTAAAAATCTGAGTCATTATTTCTATTAGTTGTCTCGTCTGTCACATTCATTGTCACATTCATTGTCACATTCAAGAAAATGAAGCTGAGTGAAAATAGGTTTTGGAACATCATCTACATAAGACATCATCTACGTAAGGCATCATCTACGTAAGGCATCATCTACGTAAGGCATCATCTATGTAAGGCATCATCTATGTAAGACAAAAATGTCTGTGACATGGTCCTATGCTACATCATCGAATGCTGAACGCTATTTTGTATTTTTCATTGATGAAAGTTTTCTTTGTAAGAATGACATACCTCATATGTTGCCTATGGTTTGTCTTTGATCGATTTGAAGGAAAAATAAGCTCTTTTCACGAATTCAGTAATGTTCATCCTTTGCTTTGGAGATGTGAATGTACCACAAATATAGCAGATTAAATCTGGACATGTGACGCGTTTCCTTCTATTTAATGTAGCTGCCATGTTGAATTAATGGCTGTTTATCTGAAATAGAAATAAAATAATTTACTCTTTTCATCTTGTAAAATTTAATTGTAAATTACAAAATAAATAATATTATATTTTACATTTAAACAAAATTTAATTCACAATTAATATGGTGCATTTTGGATCATTACCTCTCTTGATGATGTTTAGAACCTGTGACCTGATAAATTGCAGCATCAAAACTAGACCTGATCCATAAAAATGAATGTCATTTTCAGAATCTGTGACCTCGAATCGACTAGAATCAATAGTCAGAACTCCTGCAACTGAAAGTGTGTTCGCCAGAGTTATCTATTTATGAACTAGTAGGCAATCAGAAACATGGCCCTCTGTAATAATCTATTAATATAAATCTCACTTGTCCTTTTGAATGCATCTATGTATGTCTGTCTAAAACTTTTCTCAGCAGCATTGGAACGGGTTGAAAGGGTGATGTCTTGGTTGAATAATATGTGAAAATTAAAAAAAAAAAAGGTCAATTATTTTGTATAGAAATAAAGGTTTGCAATGAGAGAGGGTAGCAAAAAAGCGTTCCTTCATGATAATTTAGCCAAACACGCATGCGCAAAAAACGTTCTTTCTTGAATTAGTTTAAAAAGAAAACAAAAAAAAACGTTACTTCGCTGACGTGATTGTAGAGCAGTGATTATAGTGACAGTGTCGTTATCCTAAGGTTGCATGTTCATGCTGACATATCGGACATCTTTTTTTTTTTTTTGATTTTTGAAGTTTAATAGTTAAACAGGGTTATTTTTTTTTTTATTCCTTTATTCTTTATTTTCCCTTTACTTTTATTTATGATTCAAAATATAGTATCTGTTCTATCTTTAATTTTATTTATGATTCAAAATGTAGTATCTGTTCTATCTTTAATTTTATTTATGATTCAAAATGTAGTATCTGTTCTATCTTTAATTTTATTTATGATTCAAAATATAGTATCTGTTCTATCTTTAATTTTATTTATGATTCAAAATGTAGTATCTGTTCTATCTTTAATTTTATTTATGATTCAAAATGTAGTATCTGTTCTATCTTTAATTTTATTTATGATTCAAAATATAGTATCTGTTCTATCTTTAATTTTATTTATGATTCAAAATATAGTATCTGTTCGGCAATTAAAGGGAGAGGAATATACTTCAAATCTTCTTTTTTATCCACATCCAGAATGTTAGCCTTTTTTTGGGAACTAGATTTTTCCCTTACATTAGAAACCAACATCATGTCTAACTTAGCCACTAGTATTAGAGATAAATACACAGAGAATAAAGGGCCAGGAAAAAAAAGGGTCAGTATCATCTCGATTACGGAATAGTTCGTGCTCTTGCAGTTAACTAGTACCACAAAAAAGACTAAGCTGGGGCATGGCCTTCATTAAGCGGGCCTATTCAATTGAAAAATGATGTCATACACTTTAGGACAATTGAGACGTATGAAAAGGTTAAGATACCGAAAAAGGGGAGTCAATGGAAAGGCCTTCTTTTTTTTGACGATCTCGTGACACTTTCCCAATCTCTAAAGTTGACTATTTTTTTTTTTTGCCCTGCTTTCAATTAAACCTGAACTCAATGAAATCTTGACTAATGAAAACACCTATTAAACAGCCAAGCGATCACAGGCAGCCATTTTGTAGTGTGACACACATTTTCTATGGTATTGAAATCATGTTTCATGTTCAAGATAATTTCATTTCATAATATCAAATGAAAACTGAAACAATGGAGCCTTGTAAGTGGTTGGCTTACTAGGTAGTGACTTCTCTCTCTTTTCAAAACCAAAGCAGGAAAAAGTTTAATTTTTTATTCTGGGTTTGTCAATTTAAAAAAATTATTATCAAGTTTTCCAAATTTGATTTCCAAACAATACTATTTTGTTGTTTTTAACGCTTGTAGTACACATGTACTACAAGCGTTAAAAAATCAAAAAAATGTACTAAGTACATGCATTTCCTTTTTAGTCGTAAAAAAACAAACAAAAAAACAAATATATAACAAATAAAAAGGTAGTTGTGCACTTATGCTACCATGCTGAAATAACGTAATTATTTAGAAACCCATTCTTAACATGGGGAAGGAAGGGTGTTTTGTTAACTGTTCTGTACTTGCACCTAACAATTAAATAAAATATATTGTGAAACTTGAATTTAATTTGTCAAGACAATTTTTTCGAATCTATAAAACAAACCCGTTTTTTTAACTGAAGATATCTAAATAATAATAATAATAATAATAATAATAACTAGGCGGTTCAATAAAGAATTTCATTGTGATGAATTTTGTAAATTTTTACCTCATTTCCACTTTAATATTTTTCTTTAAAATGACTATCTTTTAATGTTTTCGGGTATGCTGAAAACGAATATCGCATTTAAATTTTCCGCAAATAAGTAGCTTTCTGAATATTAAGCAATGTCATTTCTTATGTTATCACTGGTGGCCATCTTGGTAAATGTGTTTGCACATAGTTTCTCAGGGTTAGGTTTGCGTGCTCCAGTGTACCAAGATGGCCACAAGCGATAACATAAGAAATGACATTGCTTAATATCCGGAAAACTACTTATTTGCAGAAAATTTTAAATGAGATATTTGTTTTCAGCATACTCAAAAACCTGAAAAAGTCATTTTAAATGTTATGGTGGAAACAAGGTAAAAAATTACCGTTTTATTTCTTTGTTTACATAATTGAATTTTCAGTAAAACAATAGAAATGACAAAAATTTCCATCAGCTGATGACTATATAGCTGTTGCTTATCAGGATTCCTGGTATCCTGGTACTGTGAAAGCTACATCAAGGATTCACGTAGAGTACGATTTATGTTTTTGTTTTTTTTTGCAGTCAGCACCAGGGTTTAAACAGCTTCCTCCAAAGGAGGAAGTTTCATGGGAGTATGAAATTCACAAGCAGTCTCCAGTCGCATGTATATCCCTGTTAGGGGAGATGACGACATTAGGTTTTTGCAACTTTTTGCCGGGAGGTGTTGACGTCCTCCTACATACAGCACCTGGACTTCCCAAATTGGTCACCATTTCGGTGATCTGAAAGGAACCGGTGTGTCAACGTGATTATGTCGCACACATATGGTTGCATCTCAGAAAATAGGGGTATATTTTGGACCAGATAGGATTTACAAAATTGAAAGTTGGACTGGCCCCAAAATGCATAAGTTCTGGTCAACTATAGGAATTTCCATCTTTTACAGAAATCCAAAATCTTTATGAAAAATTTTTGATTTGTTTCTGAGATTAATTCATATCAACTCATGTTTTATCAAGATGATTTCATTTCTTCAGGTGATTATCTGTAATGGGATAAGCATGCTGAGTCCTGTAATTTTATCCCCAGCAATTACTGCCTTCGATAGCTGTTGTCTCATCACATTTTGATCAACTAAACCTCTGACTTGCTTTGGGTAGGATTGAAACCACTATCTTCAGACAACGCTCACTTGAAATTGTAGAGATTCAACATCTCTATTCACTGCGTCATGGGCTCCAAAGAGTGATCAAGATTGGATTTTTTGGTTTTATAAATCCAAGTTTTTCATTCTTATCTCGTCTTCCATTGTTGGGTCCATATTCCTAGCATTCCTATTCTGTCCCGGTTAATCACTTGAAGGAACAACAACAACTATTAAGATGAGGATAACAGCCTGCAAATAAATAATTCAATTATTTGTTGTGAGATTTTGTTTTTTTACAGCAAGTACATTCTAATTAATGAGGACATAAATATTTGTAGTCACTGGATAATATGTCAATTGAACATCAACTGGTCTGGAATGCAAGGGACATAACTCTGCTTTACATACTGCCCATTATCTCAAGCAAGACAACAAAGGACAAAGAGTTCCTTCCCTTTTAAATATAAAATGTTTCATAATTATTTAGCAATTACATGAGGATGAATTTCATCATTCCCTTTCACTGGTGTTCACAGCCTGTTTTCTAGGCATCCATACGTTTGATGCCAAATACTCTAGAAATAGACATTTGATGCACAGGTACACAGGATTAAAGTAGATTTGTTTTTAGTATTATTTTTTTTAAAGAAAATGTCCACAAGTAAATTTACCTCGCATTTTTTTATCCCTCTCACCTTTTTAAGCGAGAAAAGGATATCTTCATGACCATTATTGCATCTGTTCGAATTGGTAGGGGATCTGTCAGCAGGAGCAACACCGACATGCAGCTGCCTTAAAATAACCTAAGATCTCCCACCAATTCTAACAGATGGAATAATAGACACTGATGAAGCTATTCTCAAATTCAAGAAAGACTAAACACAGTCGATCAGATGTATCTACTGTTTTTTTTTTTTGTTTTTGTAATTGAACAATTTAATCAAAATCACTTTACTACCTGACGAATATAACGGTATAAATTAATTCAAACACACCTTGTATGCCTTAGTTCAGTATTTGAGTAGATGCCAGATACCTCCAGATTACAATTATTCATTCTTTCCATTCAGTATGCCACCATCTGTCTCAGAGAGGGGAGGATTTTGTTCCTGATTCCCAATTCCGATTCATCATTCCACACTATTAATTACCAATGATTAACACACCAAGACGATTGCTTGTAACATAAAATACAAACTATTACTGGAGATTTTGAAAAGCAGTTGTATGAGGGTTAACAAAATATGTGTTTTGGAAATTTTGAGATGAGGATTGATAATTTGTATCTTTTGGACTACTGTTCTCACCTTGTGTGTTATTTGCATATTGTTTTGCCCACTGTAACCTTTGACCTTCTTTATGTCTTGTCAAACTCGGAATTTTAATGGGACTTTTAATTTAAGAATATAATTGCTAAATATTTAAGACTTCTACCTGGTCATGGCTGACAGAATGAGAACATGCTATCCCTATGGATTAAAAAAGAGTTCTGTTTGAAATTCCTTGCAGATACTCCAAGTTGACAGAAAAATTCCTGAGTTTGACAAGATACATCTGATGAAGGTTGGAGGTTAGATTGGCCGAAACTTTGTGCAAATAACATTCACGATGAGAACCGTCATATTAATAACCGAAAGTAATGTAGGAAAAAAATTTACCTATTTTTTTTTTTTATCTCTGCATCTAGAACGACAGACTGAGTTTAAATGAATTTAATTTGCCGTGAATAAAAACTGAGTAAAATAATCCACCTTCATTCATGACGAGAATTAAATAACCAGATTATTTTATGCACTTTATTTACGACAAAATTAAACTGATTAAGACTTATTTCAGTACTTTAGCAAACTTTGAAATGGATGTATGTAAGCGTCCGTTCAATTATGATATCAACCACCTTATTATGCCGGGCGATGCCGATGATCAAATCTTAACAAGAGTATGAAACAGAAAAATAGTAAAATAAATGGAAATCGTAGAAAAAAAAACAAAAAACAAAAAAAAAAAACGATCTACTGTAATTTTGTTTTATTATTCATTTAATTTTTCATGTCAAACATTTTTTTTTTTTTTTGTACAGGGCGAGGAGGAAACTAATATTTCAAATATTAATATCAATTTTTCATGCAAATAGTTTTCAGCTGGCCTTTGCATCAATTTTTTCATTTCAGGGTTGGAAAAAAACGATGCAACGTGTAGCTGAAAATGTGTCTCAGAACAATAAAACAGGATGCCAAGATGATCGTGGATCCTCGCCTTTACGGAGTTTGACGCTGGAACCGAGATTGACTAACGTTCGTATCCACTTCTGCGGCAGACTGTCGCATCTGGTCAGCATTCGTCCGGGACGCAGTAAGTTCTCTGGATGGAGCCAGACCAATCATGCCGGGTAAATGTCGAAACGCATACAAGTTCAAGAGATTACAAACGACTAAGCAAAGCAACAAAAAAAATAAAAATAAATAATTTGTTTTAGAATAATTGTCAAAATTTTATTCCATTAAAAACAAAATTCTGAGTAATAACAATGCATTAATATAAGAAGCTTACCCCCCCCCCCAAAAAAAAACTACTACTTCAAGATCAAAAACTAGCCAATGATAAGTGTTAGATGCTCTGAGAATAGCAATTCTTTCCACTTTGTCAGAAACATTGCTCTTGAAGGACAAAATAACTGAAGCAAGACTCATAATTAGCATTACAAGCGTATGCTGTATTTTCATGGACATCGGCAATATTACATACCTAATGTGCTTCAACAAGTCATATCTTTTTTATTTGTTGGTCAATTTTTAAAAGAATTATATTGATGGAAAGAGAATAAAATAAGCTTTCCAATGATGTTAATTTCTTTTTTTTTTTTTTTTTTAATGCGTTCAATATTTTTATGCTCCAAGTTAAAAATGAAAAAACGGTAAAAAATGACGACAGCAAAAAGGGAAACAGTTTTTTCAATGTTTGCATTTCATACATAACGTTTGGATACATATGCGCGGGGTTAAATTTGATTGGATATGGCTGAAATTTTACAGGCTATATAAAGAAAGAAGTACATCTCTACTGGTGTTTGATTTTTATTTTTTTCGACCACAGGAAGCATAGTTACGACCGAGCAAAGTTGACGAAGAATATTTCAAAATTGATAAGATAAATCGGTATATATCATCCATTTTCATATAGATAATAGTTTCAGAATTATTTTCATGTATAATATGTAAATATTTGATAATTATTAATCGTGTGGAAATTTCTTTAAAATGTTATCTTTTATAGAAATTCAAATCGCTTAAAGGGAAACGATGACAGCGATGGTTAGCTATGCGCTAATCATCGCTGTCATCGTATTAACGAGTTTGTATTTCTTAAAAATAGGAAACTTTTTTTTCTGCTTCCAAAACGAAAGCAGAAAAAAAGTCAATTTAAAAAAAAATTATCAAGTTTTTCAAATTTGATTTTCAAGCAATACTATTTTGATGTTTTTAACGCTTGTAGTACACATTTAGTGGTAAAAAACAAATATATAACAAATAAAAGGTAGTTGTGCACTTATGCTATCATGCTGAAATAACGTTATTATTTAGAAACCCATTCTTAACATGGGGAAGGAAGGGTGTTTTGTTAACTGTTCTGTACTTTCACCTAACAATTAAATAAAATATATTGTGAAACTTGAATTTATTTTTAACTCATTGTCAAGACCATTTTTTTCGAATCTGTAAAACAAACCCGTTTTTTAACTGAAGATATCTAAATAATAATAATAATAATAATAATAATAATAATAATAATTAGGCGGTTCAATAAAGAATTTCATTGTGATGAATTTTGTAAATTTTTATCTTGTTTCCACTTTAATATTTTTCTTTAAAATGACTATCTTTTAATGTTTTTGGGTATGTTGAAAACGAATATCGCATTTAAATTTTCCACAAATAAGTAGCTTTCCGAATATTAAGCAATGTCATTTCTTATGTTATTGCTGGTGGCCATCTTGGTACATGTGTTAGCGCATAGTTTTTCAGGGTTAGGTTTGCGCGCTCGCATGTACCAAGATGGCCACAAGCGATAACATAAGAAATGACATTGCTTAATATCCGGAAAGCTACTTATTTGTGGAAAATTTAAATGAGATATTTGTTTTCAGCATACTCAAAAACCTGAAAAAGTCATTTTAAATGTTATGGTGGAAACAAGGTAAAAAATTACCGTTTTATTTCTTTGTTTACATAATTGAATTTTCAGTAAAACAATAGAAATGACAAAAATTTCCATCAACTGATTAATATATAGTTGTTGCTTATCAAGATTCCTGGTACCTGGTATTGTGAAAGCTGCATCAAGGATTCACGTAGAGTTCGATTTATGGTTGCATCTCAGAAAATAGGGGTATATTTTGGGCCAGATAGAGAGAATTTACAAAATTGAAAGTTGGACTGGTCAACTATGGGAATTTTCATCTTTTATAGAAATCCAAAATCTATATGAAAAATAGTCTTAGATTTATTTCTGAGATTAATTCATATCTAATCAATTTTTTTTTCTTTGAGGGGAGTAGTAAATACCGGCCATTGAATGCTCTTTAGGCATTCAATGGCTACACCCAAGATTAAGCTCTCCTTTGATGAGGAGGCACGAAAATGCTTGCTCTCAATAAAGCTACATTTAAATACCACTATAATACTTAGTTTTGTTCATGAATAGACACCCACTGTATGATACCATTGGCAAGTTTTAAAAACATTGAAATTTGTACATTCGAATTTATAATTCATGGCTTATGGTAAAGAGATACATCAGATTTGACTGCATAATCAGAAAGAGCACACAATTTTACATAAGAGTGCCAAGTTTAATGAGAATAGCTTGAAAATAAATAAATGGTGGTGAAATTACCGAATTCCTTGAAATGTTGAGTTCAGTAATTTAGCCCACTTTTTCTAAAGAAAAATGTCCACGGAAAAGCAAAACATCTTTTACATAGCTCTTTTCATGCAAGTTGATAAAATAACAATTATCTTAAAATAAAAAATCAACTTGTAATGCTAAAAATATAATGCTAAAAATTATAATGCTAAAATTATAATGCTAAAAATTATAATGCTAAAATTATAATGCTAAAAATTATAATGCTAAAAATTATAATGCTAAAAATATAATGCTAAAAATACAATGCTAAAAATATAATGCTAAAATTATAATGCTAAAATTATAATGCTAAAAATATAATGCTAAAATTATAATGCTAAAAATATAATGCTAAAAATTATAATGCTAAAATTATAATGCTAAAAATATAATGCTAAAATTATAATGCTAAAAATATAATGCTAAAAATTATAATGCTAAAAATATAATGCTAAAAATATAATGCTAAAAATATAATGCTAAAAATTATAATGCTAAAAATATAATGCTAAAAATATAATGCTAAAAATTATAATGCTAAAAATTATAATGCTAAAAATTATAATGCTAAAAATATAATGCTAAAAATATAATGCTAAAAATATAATGCTAAAAATATAATGCTAAAAATATAATGCTAAAAATTATAATGCTAAAAATATAATGCTAAAAATATAATGCTAAAAATATAATGCTAAAAATTATAATGCTAAAATTATAATGCTAAAAATATAATGCTAAAATTATAATGCTAAAATTATAATGCTAAAATTATAATGCTAAAAATATAATGCTAAAAATTATAATGCTAAAAATATAATGCTAAAAATATAATGCTAAAAATTATAATGCTAAAAATATAATGCTAAAAATATAATGCTAAAAATTATAATGCTAAAAATTATAATGCTAAAAATTATAATGCTAAAAATTATAATGCTAAAAATATAATGCTAAAAATATAATGCTAAAAATATAATGCTAAAAATATAATGCTAAAAATTATAATGCTAAAAATATAATGCTAAAATTATAATGCTAAAAATATAATGCTAAAATTATAATGCTAAAAATATAATGCTAAAAATTATAATGCTAAAAATTATAATGCTAAAAATATAATGCTAAAAATATAATGCTAAAAATATAATGCTAAAAATTATAATGCTAAAAATATAATGCTAAAAATATAATGCTAAAAATTATAATGCTAAAAATATAATGCTAAAAATATAATGCTAAAAAAGATAATGCTAAAATTATAATGCTAAAAATTATAATGCTAAAATTATAATGCTGCCACAAGTAAAGCCAATGTGCATTTTTTATTTAATATATTTCGTTAAACATGAAAAATATTTTATAGACTTAATATTTTTGTTAAGGGAGGAGGGGATATCCACCCACAAGCTGCAACGATGATTGAAAATATTACTGCGCTCACCTTGCACCACACAGTAAGAGCTGCTCTGTTTTGCGGTGATCGTTTTTTAACTGAACTGCATTTGCACCAATCATGTTAAGAAAAGCAAATAACTGCAGAAGTTTTCACAAATAAATAAATCTGCCAGAGAGAGAAGAAGATTTAGTTTCCCTTTTTTTCTAATTCGGTATTTTTGGTGAAAACTCCAGTTCAAACGTGGCCCTGACTAGATTGTTAACCGAAAACACGTCACATGTATCATCTTAACAATTCTGCAAATTTAAAAAATAATTACTTTCTGATCCATAATGGAAAACTAGTAATTCCATAAAATTGAGAAGTGAACGATGCCATTTCACTTCTAGTATCATTTTCTCGAAATCAATTGGCATAAACTACGACGACAGGAGAGTTAATGTGGACCACATTGTCAAGGGGAAAGTCCACATTTACATCTGTTATATTATCATAATTTAAGTCCACAGGTAGTGAGTTTAATTCCTAAAACAATACAAACTGACTCATACAAAATATCGAAAAAGCATGCGATATGAGTGAAGTAAATAACGGATAAGTTTAAAATCCAACTAAAGGCCAGAGAATAAAATGACCCAAAATACATTAATATAATGCCAACAAATAAGATGAGAGTTACAGTCCAAAACATGTCAATAATCTGGATCAAATATAGTTGGGGCACCCTAGCATGAAGAAAGAAAAAGGACATATTTGGTCTTAATAGCGATTATTTTACATTTTACTTCCATTTTTATCACTTATGATAAATTGAAGATTTTCATAGCAAGAAACTCAATATTTTAAACTTTTTTTTTATAATATAATCCAATATTTTTTTAATTAAAAAATTATCTTTATAAAAGATTAAGTTTAGTGGTGATATCTTTTAAATAATTTCATGAGATTAAATTAAAATTGCAAAGTATACAGACCATGTGTCCTTTTGACTATGGTCCATGTTAGGGTGGCTCAAATTTATTTGATCCAATAATCTAA
>NC_136483.1:198949740-199077240 GCF_053919585.1 Euprymna scolopes
ATGTGAAATTGATTATGGATGCATACACGTGTCTCAGCAGGTGGTTGTGTTATTTATATTGGTTTATTTATAAGCTCTATCCCTAATATCTAACGCCAGATTGTGAATAATAAATAAATAACAGAAACCCAAGACAAGATGTGTAGATCAAACGATCCAATGTTGATTGTTGATAATGTTTATTTCATTCATGTTGATGTTGGTGACAGTCAGGTGGCAGCACAGGTGGGTGTGGTTAAACCAATTGATTATTATTGTAAGGGAATGATTATTAGCACAAACACAGGGGAAGATAAATAGGGAAAGAGAGAGAGAGATAAAAGAGACAGGAAGAAAAAGGGAAGAAGAGGGACACAGGAAGAGAGAGCAAAAAGAAAAGAAGAGAGAAAGAGTATGTGTGTGTGTGTTGGGGGGGGGGGTCACTAAACCACAAAACACAAAAACATTCCTGTTTTCTGAGTTTTCAATTGTATGTTTCTATTATATGGTTGACCCCGAAAAAATGCCACCCATGGAATCGTCAGTAAAATTCACAATTCTTTCTGCAATCCAACCATATTTGTGACAAATAAATCCTATGCCTAACTTGCCCATCAAGTTTCAATCAGGAGTGTCCAACAGTCTTTGTTTTATTGCTGTTCACTTATGTGCAAGGACACTTTAGTGATTGTCTCATCAGTAAGAGATGGGATGTACTTATCCTTGAACATCGATAAAATAAAGACTGTTAAGCATTCATGATTGAAACTTGGTGGCCAATTCAAAGCTCAATATCCGTGAAAGAGATTAATATAATTTCCATCTGAATCCTATAGTTAAAAAAAAACTTCTCTACACAAAAACTATTATTTCCATGGATTGGATTTTACTCCCGCATTTCAATACAGGTTTTTTCTACACAGACATTTCATTCCTTTTCTAACTCAGGATGTTTTTTAAAAGAAATTCCAAAGGATATCTTACAAAACTCTTTTTGTACTCACTAATCGCCCAACCTATTGCAAACTTTTGGATATCACTTGATATTACAACCATACACATTGGACTTTGCTGAGTATTCTTTTCATTTTATCTATAAACTTTTTTTTTTTCTTTTAATTTTCTCTCTTGAGCATTTTCAAAAATTGAGCTAACCAGCAAAAATAGATACTTAACTTTACTTATATTTTCCTGTGAGGAGAAGCGTCTTTCTTTGAAACTCCATGGAATAAGGAACTTTCCACCTTCATTTCACATTCCTTGTTTTGAATAAAATATTGTAAACCTTATTCTACATCTTGACTTTTTCTATTTGTGTGTATGTAAATTTAGACATGTGTAACTATATATTTCTATGTATAGGAGTCATTCCGAAACTAATTAACCAACCATTATGAATTTTAAAACACAATTGTTAGGCATAAATGTGAGTAATGTGGGCTATATTTAGTTTTATTTTGTTTCATATAAAGACAGCAAGAAGGATGTGGAAACGGTTTGTGAAAATCAAACTTCAATCCCTGATATTTGTGAAATTTTAACAATGAGTAATAAACATTAATTGATAATTTCAGTTTATTTTTTAAAGATTTGAGAGTGACATAATATGAACAAAACTTCCTATCTAAAAATTTAAATATTTCAGATTTGCATTAAATTTTAAATTTCATTAGACATCAGTCAAGCAAGATTTCTTAAGATATCAAAGCATTCATTACCACTAACCGTGGTTTATGTAATTGACAAAATTGAACCACGGCAAAATAGTGAGAGACGAATGGTTTTTCTCATGATCTTATGGGAACCAAGTTTCATATGCAAGCAAACATACAAGGGTGATTTTAAGGTAATCATAATTATCGCCCTTTAATTCTGGCAATGCTATTCTTTGCTACGAGGGGGCGATACATCTCACTTCTGTATCCGGTTTGTATTCCTCTTCCTCTTCCTTCCTTGCACCTGGGATCACGCAAACACGTCGAAACTATTTTCCTGTTTAGCACTCATGCAAAAGACATTCCCACAAAGAGACTCTCGAAACAATCACGCAAGTTTTCTTATACAGTTTTGGTATTGAACTGTTTCACATTACACTTGTATCAATTTCTGTAAACAAATTTACATCGGTTGTAAATATGATTTCAGCGAATTTCCTGCACTCATGTCTTGGCAAAGGGAACCATGCAACTTTATCTCTAACCAATATCCATAATGAAAAGCGGGCACCTTTTGCCAGCTACAAGATTGGTGACTCTCCTATTCCTCTAACTAACTGTTGTGAGGGTGACTTCACCTTCTACAATTTGGCCGTAACAATCTGATATCTTTTTTCAAGCTTAAGGTCAAACTTAGATGCAATAGAAAAAAAAAAATACTTCTAAATTCAATAAAAGATGGATACAATTATGAGCTTGTGTATTACAAAAAGTATGAGTGCATGTTTCTGAGTCCTGTTCGATATGAGACCAGATAAGTTAGCTTTTTAGTCGAGTGAATGAATCCTGTCCCCATTATTACTGCTTGATAATAGAGTTACTTTGAGATGGCCCCTCTTTATTTTGACGGTGATCACCCCAAATGAAATTCACGATGAAAGGACACCATCCACTCCCAAATTCTTATTTCTTTTACTTAAATCCCACTCTCATTTTAGAGATCGATCTGCTTGTTTTTGGTCCTAAGCTAAATGGAAGACGGTAGGTGATCTGTCCTTTAGAAAAAATTATATAGGTCTTACTACTTAAAAAACATTGTGGTATACACTTTTTTCACTTCCAATGAATTTGTATTATATATATATATATATATATATATATATATATATATATATGAGCAAACAGTTAATAAAATATGTTAAACACTGTGAAATGAGTTAAAAACATATTTAATCTGAAAAGGAAACACTAGATAAATGGATAGTCCTTAATCCGCGGAGTTTCGAAGAAATACTTTCTTTCTCATCAGAGGGTAGGAATTAGCAAAATGCGGGATCGGATTTTGCATGCGAAAGTATTCGATGAAACAACAAGTAAGTCAAAGATCTTACTTGAAAACAAAATATATATATATATATATATATATATATATATATATAAGCATAAATAAAGTGTACTGTGTCTACATTTTGTTGAAGAGTCATGTATTTAACACCTGTCCTGTTTTTAAATCTCTGAAACAGCTACATGGTAAACATCTGATGATCCCCGGGTTTTTATTTAACATTTTAAGTTAAGGTTTCTTTTTTTTTTTTTTTTTTTTCCCCGTTATAAAGTTCTCTTTTGTAATTGTGGATTTTCTAGCAGAAAGTCAGCTTATGCGCGTATTAAGTCTGTGATATGTGGAATTTAGTTTTTTTTTTTTTTTTTTCTTTTTCAGGAATTTAAACTGCATTTTCTATTTTAGTATATTTTTATAAAATACTCAGGGGTGTGCCTTAGAGTAACTGTGGTATTGTAGTAACTAATGATTCTAATAGATAAAGTAAAGTAGACGGACAATGAGCGAGAACCCTCATTTCTTGCTGACCTTGTACCTAATTTGTTACTTTTATGACAAATAGATATAACAAAGTCTAATCAAACAATAACATGGAGATTTTTCTGATACTGCACTTTATCTGTTCTGTAAAATACCAATCATTCTAAACCTAAGCAATTTCAATTTTTGTCCAAATCCAAAATACCCCATTTTCGGGAGGGGGGGGTACTTTTCCCCTACATTAATACCTGATATTGTATCTAACTCTCCTCCAATGGGGAGACAAGTAAATAGGGATTTAAAGCAACACCTGATCAAGAAAAGTCATATAGGTGATTATGCAACTCTTGCTTCGCAAAATGTTCCTCACTGAACAACCACTTCTTCATAGTACATCCTTAGTTTCATGGGACAGAATGAACTCGACTTTTTTTCTGTCTTGAGATATTCACTACATTTTGTTAAAAGTAATGAAGAGACGGCTTACAGTTTTAAACAAATCACTCAAGCATCAAAAAATTTACCAAACATCAGGAGCTGCCGACTGCAGCAGAATAAAACTTATTTACATTTCAACAATCAACTTTTTACATCACCTGTTTTTTGTATTGTTTTTTTTTTGTTTTTTTTACTGCTTTTTATTGTTTTTTGTATTGTTGTTTTTTATTGTTTCTTAAAAGTTACTTCTACAGCCAGAGTAAATTATACAGCAGCTGTATCATCAAGAGGAGAATGTTATATGGCAATGAATATTGGCTCATCACCCCAACATGCTATTTCGCCCGCGGCAGAACCATTTATTAAATGGAATAATGATTTAAAATAACCGAACACATCAGAAGATTTGTTAAAAACGTTCCATTGGCCAGCATAGAAGACAAATCTACTATGCAGCTATTGTCAAATGAAGTGTTCATCCTTCTGGATAAACCATTGCAGAAGCATAGATGTGCTTAATTGCAGGACGTTTGGCCGATCAAAGAAAACTTTGAAATAAATTAAACAAGACAACAACGAGTAGAATTTAGAGACGATTGTTCAGCTGAAATGTAAGAATTGTGGAGTAAATTTGTGTAATGTTTGAATCCGAACAAAGAAAATCACTTTAAATGAATAGAAAGAAATAAAATGACGATGTACTGCCTTGTGCAGAGATTGAACTCATAGTCTTCTGATTATGAAATATTTGTGTTGAATATAGCCACATTACACCTGTTTTTTTTTTTTTTTTCTCAACCCATTATTTCTTGTTCTATTCGCCCTTGGAAAGACGCATACGTTTTCATTATGGTCACTGGTTTTGTTGTAAAAATAATGCATTAAAAAACAACAAAAGCATAAGCCTATAGTTTCTTCTACTCAACAACTAGTTTGTTAGTATGACGGACACGGTGATTGACTGCTGATTGTATTTGAATGTGTTTTTGAAGCTTGGCATGAATACAAATGCTCCGTCTAGCCACATACATTGAAGAGTTAGAGGCAAGAAATACGCCGTCTGTGCATCTCTCTCTATATATAGTTACTATTATATGAATGGGTTAGAAGGTTGTCTTAGAACTATTCGTTTTGTCATTCAAGTTCGTGTCCACCTTACAGCAGAGATTTCATTTTTATTAACATAATTGTAAAAAACATTGTTGATGGAATGCGAGGACTAAAGGATAATATTTGATTACTTCTGTCTGCTAGTTTATATAAGTAGATGTGTTTTGGTTTTTGCAGTTCACTGTTTTTACAAAGTTTTCGACTCGAAATATTTGAAACAAAACCTTTAAGAAACATTTGATCATTGTAAGCATTCAAATATGAATAAACGTTAACAGGTTGTTTATCTGTGAAATGAGGCCAAAAAAAAAAAAAATTATTTTTTAAAGAAGAAATAAATTCCTCTAAAGTATATGCCGTAAAGGAATGCAATAATGACGCATCAACAACTTTTATCTCAAGAAAAAGTGACGGTGGTCTAGTAGTTAACAACACAGACTGATGACCTGGATGTTCCAAGTTCGAATCTAGTTCATTCCACAAAAATCACTTTCACTAAGGACGTTGGCAACTTTCACGTTGCCCCTCCCGTAAGTACCTGATATCTTTCTAGAAAGAATTCTGACTAGAAAAATATCAGGAAAACCAACGCCAACAAATGAATAATAAAAAGAGAAAAAAAAAAAAAAAAAAAAAAAAAAACTATCATTGGTATTTCAAAATCCTATTAACTAGATAAACAAAAGTATTTTTTTTTTATTAAAATCCAATCCATTGCCACAATGTTGCATCTCTGTACCTGGTTTCCAAGTATTTTAATGGAATGTGCTCTAATGAATTCGATGCACTTGTGTCCCCTCGAGGTACATATCCCCAACAAACCCGTTTAGCAACAAAATCTCACCCCATCACTGTTGCTGTCCCTAAATGCCAAAAAGATTTCTACTCTAATAATTTCTTCCCTCGAACAGATAGACTTTGGAATTCTCTTCTTGCTACCTGCTTCCCTGACTGTATTGATATGCAGAAGTTTAAATGTAACACAAACTGATATCTTGTTAATCTTTCTTAGACATGCATGATCCCAAATAATAGCCCTTACATCCAAGTGACGATATGTAAGAATAAGTATAGTTAATTAATGAAGTATCTTTTTGTACAGTAATATGCAAATCATTAAAATATTCCTATGAAGATCATATACATAAACAATATTACGTTTCTGAAATTTGGAGATGAAGATTCTATTATTTGAATTCTTTGGACTACTGTTTGCATAGTTTCACTTTTCGGTCGATGTAACCTCCAACCTTCTTCAGGCGTATCTTGTTGAACACAGAAATGTTTCTGTTGAACTCAGGAATCTGGATGGAATTTCCAACAGAACCTTTTATTTAATTCACGGGGGAGCATGCTTTAACTACACAGACACAGTTGGTAGCATCATCTATAACTTTTATCTATCCCATTCCTTAACACAGACAGTAACATTCCCGACCCGTCTACCAGATCGCCAAGACCAGCAAACCTCACCTGGACCTATTTCTGACAACAGTTTCTGAGGATTGTACAACAAATGCCCATTGCCAACTCAGGAATGCTGAACTCTCGACCCCAAGTTGAAGAGCCACTGCTCAAAATGACAAGGTACTACAATAAGGAGGACTTATGTTTTGAGGCATGTCAAACCTGGACTTAGTTATTTTTCAAAAAACAGTGTGCACTTGTGGAGTTGGACTACACATGTGTGCCTTATTTGGTATCTTTTGGACAAGGTTTCACATAACTTTAATCAGGCATTCAAATTCAGTCATAAAAATAAAGAAAACAATGAAATTTTGTCTAAGAGTAAGAGAATTATGCCACTGAACTACAAAATCATAAGATAAACACATACATACCTCTAAATTACACTCGCGTAGCCATAAAACTTTCTTATATTTATCATCATTTGACGAAAATTGAGCGTTTTTCAACTACGATTTTTTGAAAATTGTCAACTTTCAGTGTTAAATTTTAATGTGAAAGAACGTATATCTTTTTTATCTTTTGGCTGTCTAAATATTAAAACAGATATCATCTCTGAACCCTAGAATTGTCTTTTCTTGACCCCCCCCCCAAAGTTATGCCCTTTCTGAGAGTTCCTGCAGAAGCTGTCTCGGCATATAAATGGGGAAAAAGTCCCACAAGATGAACTCTCCTGGCTTTCTAAGATTGATTTTCAGATTCCTCGGTCAAAAAAAAAAAACTACCAGGTGCAATTTTCTAGGTCATTTTGTAACGAGGAGTCACGGCAGTCCTTTTTCGGCCTCTTGGCCTTATTTTGGTGGGGCTCAAAAACAAGGTTCCCATTGATTGCTGGGTCTGAAATTTGGCAGTTCATAACATATATATCTTATGGGGGTCAAAAGGATAAAAAAATTCTGAATGGGGGGTAGTGAAATTTCGATCTTTTACTGGATAATTTGGCATGGAATGTCCCTAAACATAATTAAATCCTTCTTAAATAAGAGAAGAATCCAGGTTGGTCATATATCAAAACAATATGATATAAATGCAGGTTTACCTCAGGGATTGATCCTTGGACCTTTATTATTCCTGATATTTATAAATGACCTCTCTGGTAAAATTGTCTCTGAGATGGGTATATTTGCTGATGACACCAAGCTCTATAGCAGACTCAAGAGGAAAACGAATGAACACATATCCAAGGCAATGGTGGAAACCCTAGAGGAAGACTTCCAGTCTGTAGTGGAATGGGGACAAAAATTCAATGCTACTAGGACTAAGCTTCTTTCCTTTAATAATTACAAGAAACTTTTGCAACTACTAATAGCCGTGGCTAATGCTACATTACCTAAAAGTATTCTGTTCAAACTCCTCGACCTAATGTTCATAGTAGTGTTCGGGCGATTCCTAATTTTTATACAATTCCGATTCCAGGAAAATATTGATTAACGATTCCGATACCAAGTACGATTCCGAGGGAATTATTGTTTTGAAATATACCAGGTAGTTTTATACTTATGGTCGGTAGTTCCCAAATATGTTCCCTAACTTTGGAAGAGATATTTTATGTCTACACCGTCGTGTTTTGGTTTAAATAAAATTATTATATAGTAAACTAAACGGAAAAATTAGCAAAATTTATTTTAGAGAAAATTTATTTTACTTAATTGGAATACAGAAAAAAAACTCCAAGAAAATAGAATTTACCCTTCAGAGAAAAAACAAATAAAATAGAATTTATATAACAGAACAAAAACAAGAAAATTAGAGAATAAATACACACGATTCATTATTTTGGTCCTCATAATTAACAGATTTAATGAATTAAATAAAAAAAATATAGCGGAAGAGAAAGAAAATATATACTAATTAAATATAAAAAAGATAAATATTTAATTTAATAATTTATAAATGAACGTGCGTAATGAAAAAAAAAAACAATATACCATGTGACATGGCGCCGTAGATACAAAATAACCTTTCCAAAGTTAACGACTATATATGAGAAATACCATTAATCGAAAGTTTTTGTGTTTTATACCAAAAAGGTAGGTATAGCGAAAAGTTACAATTAAAGGAATTTCAAAAACGATTTTTTGTTTGACTATTGATAGTTGTATTTGTGACGGCAGTTCTTCAGACCTCCATAATTCACAAGGAGTAGTTAACACCTATTATTTTTTCTCACTTTTTCATTGCTTTTACACGTTGTTTCTAACGTGAAGAATAAGTTTAGCCAAACTAATTTTGAAATAGGGTATATCAAAGGAACACATATAAAAATGATACCACTATAAAAAACAAATGAAATACTAGATAAAATTGAGCAAACATAATTACCAAAATTACAGAAAACGATAAAAAAAAAAAATGGTGAAGTTTGTTGAGTGAAATGAATTATTGAAAGAAAATTAATTGAACTAATAGAAATGTTAAATAAAAAAAATGTCACATTTCAATATTTTTTTAATAATTAAATTCTCAGGGTTGTCGAAATTAAAAATTAAGTGATTTTTTTTTTTATTAGACTTCTTTCGAAGCTTGTTACCTTGAAAAATACATTTAAAACCCTGTTTTTTTTTTAAATAAATTGAAAAATAAACACAATTAAAAAAATTTAATTGATAATTGAAACTTTAAAAACATATTAAACATTGAAAAATTACTTATCTCACAAATTAACGTCCAATAAAGTAGATCCAGTCTTCATACAAGAATTCGGTTATAATAAATATATCTTTCCCAAACTTAAAAATTAAATCTTTTTTTTTTTTTTTTTTTTTGAGAGAGAGTGCTTTAAAATCGCCGGGGAGTGCCGCCTAAAATTTTAAAGAAGTAAATTTTAGGAGTTTAGTGTCTTTTAAAGACGGTTATCATAATTTATTATCATCATTTAATTTCCTTTTTTTTCCTCCCCCCCCACACCTTTCCACGTGGTTCAGTAGTTAACCAGTGCTCCTGTTGCTGTCAGTCAGCTATCTTTACCTAAGTTTTAATTTCTAGTTAAAAGAATTTTTCATGAATAGAATCAGCATTTTTAAAAATTATTTTTTTAGTTGTATATATTGTATTTACTCTTTGAAGTTAAGGAGGGTTAAAAAAAATTGGTGACACCTAGATGGTGACGTAGGAAAAAAAAAAAAAAAAAAAAAAGACACTGAATTATCGACCCTCACTAATAAAACTGCTCTGAGTGACTAGTTGGTAATTTTTTGTTCCTTTTCTTTTTTATTTCGCTCCTCCAATTTATTTGGATGCTTCATAGTTAAATGTTTTAACATGTTGGTTGTGGTCATGTTAGATGGTTTTATTCATCGCGATATTTTAATTTGACAGACTTTGCAAATGACTTTCAACTCATCATCTTCATCAACTTCAAAAAGTTTCCATGCAAGACTTTTTTTGGACTTTGGCATTGTGCGTTCTATCCCAACCATTATCAATGCACCAGAGGTCATCTCGTCAGCATCAGACAAGGCCAAACTATTTGCAAAGAACTTTGCAGCTAATTCTACCTTATGCGATGAAGGCCATCAACTCCCCATATTTCCTCCTATAACACAGAACAAGCTAGGTAACATACAAATATCCGTGCATGAGGTCGCCAAGCTAATCAAGAACCTAGATTCTAGTAAGGCAACTGGCCCTGATGGCATCCCAATTATAGTGTTAAAAAAGCTTCAACCAGAACTTGCTCCCATACTTACGAAACTATTTAAGCGCTGCCTTAAGGAGAAGTGCTTTCCGACTCCCTGGAAGACCTCATCAGTTTGCCCTGTATTTAAGAATTCAGGTGATAAGTCCTCTCCCTCTCAGTACAGACCAATAAGTCTCCTGTGTGTTATGAGTAAGTTGCTGGAATCCATATTAAATAGAGAAATAGTCAACCACCTCAGCAGGAATAACCTTCTTAGTGACACACAATATGGTTTCCGCTCTGCAAGATATACCGCAGATGTGCTGACGGTTATATCCCACAGGATTAGTGAATCTCTTGACAAAGGCTTCCTTTCTAGGGCAATTGCTCTTGACATATCAAAGGCCTTCGAAAGGTATGGCATAAGGGTCTACTTCACAAGATTTCCAGCTACGGTATAACTGGAAATGTTTTCTCAATCATTAAATCATTTCTCTCCGATAGGCTCATAAGAGTAGTGGTAGATGGACAAAAATCGGAGGCCTGCAATATAAATGCTGGAGTCCCTCAGGGGTCAATCCTGGGCCCAACTCTCTTCCTGATCTACATCAATGACCTCCCTAAACACATACTTAAATTATTCGTTGACATCTATGCTGATGACACGACCATCTACGGCAACACATCAAAGGCTGTAAATGACAAAGTTCTCTCGGATTCTCTCTCCTCTGATCTCGAGCGCATGGTTCAGTGGGGGAAGATGTGGCTGGTTACCTTTAATGCATCCAAAACCAAACTCCTATCCTTACATCATCAACGCTCTGATCCCCAGCTGGCATCAATTGTGATGGATGGCTCTCGTCTGGGTGAGACCCCGTGTTTTGACAAGCTTCTGGGTTTGACCTTTACTCCTGATCTGAAATAGAACACGTACATCAAGTCTGTTGCCAAGGTCGCTGGAAAGATGGTGGGATCCTTCTACCGCTCCAGAAGATATCTCACTACTGATGCAATTCTCTATCTATATAAGAGCCACATATGTCCAAGGATGGAGTACTGTTGCCACATCTGGGCAGGAGCTGCTAGAAAGGACTTATCCTGCCTTAACAGAGTTCAAAATAGAGTTCGTAGTCTCTTTTCCTACAACTTTTTTCTCACAGAAGTGATGTTGCGAGTTTGTCTCTGCTTTATCATTATTTTCATGGCAGATGCTCGCCAAACTTTCACAAGAAACACCTGTCTTGCAGAAAACACTATCAATAACTACACCCACTCTTTATCTGTGCCTAAACCTAAACATAGATTCCATGAACAAAGCTTCTTTCTTAGAACTGCACGCCTGTGGAACTCTGTTCCGTCTGCCTGCTTCCCTCTGGACTACAACTTGGATGTGTTCAAGTCCAATGTTAACAAATTCCTAATGAACCGCCCCCCCCCTAATTAAATACTTTATCAAATCTCCACACTAACGTAATGTACTTGCAATAACCCTTATCCTTGAGTGGCTTCCGGGCCTTGATAAGTGGTGATCACTGTGTAAAAAAAAAAAAATCCGCTAAAAAAGACAAAAAGAAAAAAATATAAAGGGATGGCGCGGTAAATTGTACCAACCGGTAGTTAACAAAAAGAACTTATAGAATTTAATTTTTGAAACCAATGTATAAAAGTTTACATAATGAAATGCAAATATGCATTTTCTTTTGAATTTTTTTTTTGGTTGACTGTGTTCAATTCACACATGGTTGATGCGGTTCAATATTGCTAAACTATAAGTCTTAAGTAAAATTATATTTATAAATACTTTTTAAAATTAAATTATTTAATTAATCGTAAATATTATTTAGACATAAAAATTAATTCAATACAAAACCTTTTAAAAATATATATATTAATTTCTTTTTCGTTCGGCAAAAAACTGCGCAAAACACTTTTAATTTTCAATTTAAAATTCTAGAAAAAAGATTATATTATTCTGCTTTTAATATAATCAAATTCAGGGTTTTATCTTTCTGGAGAAAAAAAAAATTAAAAAAATGGATTTTATTTCAATGAAATTAAAAAAAAAAACTTGACTGAATTGAATTAATTACTCTTGAATTAACGAAGGGGTTATTTAATAACTTTAGGTTTGGAAGAGATAGGTATGGGGTCGATTTTTTTGAAACTTCAAAAGAAACCGACTACTGTCAAAACTTTGCGAAATAATACAACGTGATCAATTTCATTTTAGAGATATTTCTTTCAAAAGCCTTCTTTTAAAGAAAGAAAAAAGTACATTGTTCTATTAAACCGTTTACTGTTTAAATAATTTGACTTTGCTCGTTTTATTTTAAGAAAATATAAGTTGAAAAAGCATTTTCATTCAGTATTAGAAGATTTGTCAGTAAAAAAAAAACAATCACCAAAAAGATAAGCGTTTTTTTTAATTTTTACTCGCAATGTAGAGCCCTGCATACTTCTTTTCAAGTTAACTCTTTTGTAGTTACAATAGATCTGAATGAAGGGAGGGGCACTAAGCATTGCCCTGTTAATAATGAATTTCTTTGGTTTCTTTTTATAACATGCTACATTTCTCTCTTGCGGTTAGAAATATCAGGAAATTTTTTTCTTTTTCTCAACATCAGACTAAAAGAATCGTAATGAAGGAATCGGAAAATTAAGGTATTTTTTAACGATGCGATTCCGATTCCGATACCTCCCAAAATACACGATTCTCACGATTAACGATTCCGATTAATCGTCCCACCACTAGTTCATAGGCAACATGAATTGAAACAAATACATCGAGGGCATTGCCAAGACTGCTACAAGGAAAGTGGGCTCTCGCTACTGTGCTAGAAAGTTATGCTTAAGAGTATCCCGTACCTCTATAAGGCCACTATTCGACCATGTATGGAGAATTGTTGCCACATTTGGACTGATGCACCTGCTACTAGTCACTCACTCTTAGACAGGGTTCAAAAGAGAGTCGCCAACCTAATAGGTTTCACACTATCAGCTAGGCTTCAACCATTGTCCCAATGATAAAATGTTGCATCCCCTTGCCTGTTTTACAAGTTCTTTAATGGCAGGTGCTCCGACGAACTACAAGCCCTTGTCCTCCTGACATAAATACCCCCGACAAACCCGACAAGCAGCAAAGTCCCACCCCTACACTGTAGAGATCTCCAGATGTCAGGAAGTTTTTTACTCTAATAGTTTTTTCCCTTAAAATTGCTAGACTTTAGAATTCCCTTCCGGTTTCCTGTTGCTCTAACTGAACTGACATGCAGAAGTGTAATGTAAACAGACATCTTGCTGCTCAACTCCCTACATAGTATTCCTGCAAATTATGTTCCTTATTTTTTTATTTTGTAAAACTCTTAGAGTAGAGTCCTAAAATGTACTTCGCGTTGAGACAGTCCAAGTACAATGGAATTTATGGAAATAATTTTTGGCATTTCCTGTGGATCAAAGACAACTCCCCGTAAACTCTTTGTCAAAATCCTGAACACAATATGACCAGTTTGGTGCCATCTTAACTCATTTAAATTTTATAGGAAAAAGAAACTATAACTGGCATCTTTTTTTCTTCTCCAATATACAAAATATTCACGTCAAACTATGATCTTCAATTCTTATGTGCTTCGGTGTTGGGATTTGAATTAGCATAAGCTCTCCATTCGTTTGAATCGATTACTGAGCCTTCAGCAACATCTTCTTGAATAATAGATTGAAGTGTCACACACTATCGGCTTAAAGAGTTAGGGTTAGAGATCATGATTATAGGTTAAATAACCACATATTCTTTCTTGTAGCTTGTTAACTGCAAGATAAGAAGTTAATCACATACCAAAGTGTAGACATCATAGCAAAGTGTAGATATCATAGAAAGGTGTAGATATAGCAAGGTTTAGACATCATAACAAGGTTTAGACATCATAGCAAGGTTTAGACATCATAGCAAGGTTTAGACATCATAGCAAAGTGTAGACATCATAGCAAAGTAGATCCATGGTACATAGATAACAATCCAAAATGACACTATCATTTTTATTCTTATTGTTTTCAATTAATTTAGTTTTCACAACATAAAACAAAAACATATCCAGCGTAAACAATATTAGTATTCCTTCTTTGATCAAAATAAAATATAATTTTATACAAATACTCTGCAGAATATATATATATATATGATTACGTGGGTCTATTTCTATTTTCAAGTTGTCTGGCGTGAATGCAGACCACACAATGTTATTGTATCCCCCCTTTGATCCAAAAGAAATATATTTATCCAAGTAGTCTGATTAAATTTTTTTTTAGAATATCTATAGAAATCTGTGAAAACTAGAAGTTTTTTTATTCATAGTTTGTTTCGGATAATTTTTTTTTTATTCATAGTTTGTTTCGGATAATTATTTTTTTATTCATAGTTTGTTTCGGATAATTATTTTTTTATTCATAGATTGTTTCGGATAATTTTTAAAAAAAAATTCTTTCATTTTTAGGACCCAAAACACAAACACAACGTTTAATGCTAAAATGAAACCAGTAAATCGTTTATCTAATGTTTTTATAGCTTCAAGATGAGGATTGATAATGCATATTATTCGGATTGTTCTGACTATTGATGTAACTTCCAACCTTTTTCATGTGCATCTTGTCGACTGTTAAAATATTTCTGTCAAACTCTGAAATTAGCATGAAATTTCGAACAAAATCCTTCATTTAATCCACGGAGATAGCATGTTCTCATTCCGTCAGCCATGGCTGGGTAGACGCTTGAAGTAACTCGCAATTGTATTATTAATATCGCTGACACCGAAGAGTGTAACTCAGAACTAAATTTCACTTAGTATTTTATCTGTTACACTAGAGGTCCTCGAAAATTACTTGAGACTTCTACCAAATCATAGCTGACGGAATACGCATATGCCACTACATAAAGGATTCCATTCGAAATTCCGTGCTGATGCCAAACTTGAGAAGGTTTTAATTTTCGGTGTGATGCTATTTTCTAGTGTTTATAAAGTAGTTGGTTTGTTAGCATGAACCATTGATTTAAGACGTCCCTATATAAAAAAAAAAGGACTCAAATGGAGCCGCAATCATATGGCACAGAATTGCTAATGGAATACAATCTAAGGGAGGTAATAAACGTATAAATGATATGCAATGGTTAAAACTATGTTCAAAATAAACAAAATCTTGTTAGTAGCTTTGTCTGTCGGTCTAAACTTTTGCTTTAGTAAGAGTTACAAGACGTGTTATATTTGAGATCATAAGCTTTTATGGTAAATCTGTTTTTTTTTTTTAAATTCAAAATGGCGACCGATTTTAAAGGGTTGTTTCGTTATTTTTCGGGTCCATTTATATATACATATATAAAAATCACGGATTTTATTTTCACAATTAGATTGGGAGGGGGAAAAAAATTCCAATAGTAAATTGTTTTCTGTAAGCTTATGGCACAAATTAACGAAATATAACGCTTTAAAATAGCAGACGATTAATTGACGTCACAGTCGGCCTCCATACAAATTTAATCGTAACATCTACATGAATAAATTAATTAATTTTTTTTAAAACTGGGATATTAATTTCCTGAGAGAGAGAGAGAGAGAGAGAGAGAGAGAGAGAGAGAGAGAGAGAGAGAGAGAGAGAGAGAGAGAGAGAGAGAGAGAGAGAGATTAGAAAAGAAAAGAAAGAGCGACAGAGAAAGAGAGAAAAAAAAGCTGTCAAATTCGCCTTGTAAAAAACAACCTTAATGGCATTAAGAGGAATCATTTTCTCAAATTAAGGAAAACTAAAGTTTTATTGTAAAAACCAAATTATAGCTGCACCCCCCTCCACCGGCAGATATTCAAAAGATTTGTAAGGAGAGAAGCGCCCCCGCCCCACTCCCACCACCAAATGAATAAAAATTACTCATTTAACCCCTCAACCTATTCAGCAGAAATTAACTTGTTATTTTGAGGTTGAGAATTTTTAATTATTGCTAATGAAATCATGATTAATTGAAAAGGCAAACCTACGAGGGTAGGTGAGGGCATGTGTAGTAATCAAGTGACCCCGGGGAAGGGGAAGAAGAAATAGGGGTCGGACAAAGGAAGGGGAAGGATGAGATTGTTTTTTTAATGACGTTTTGTTTTTCTTTTTTCTTGACGAACAAAAACTTTCCCTCCGAATTCATTCGATGTTGACAAATCAGGATATCCCGTCGTCGCAGTTGTCGTCAAAATAAACAAATTATAAAATAAAAAATTTATAAAATAAAATAATTATAAAATAAAAAATTTATAAAATAAAAAAGTTTATAAAATAAAAAATTCATAAAATTGAATAATAAAATTTATAAAATTGAAAACAAATTATTGAATAACAATAAAGCCATTTTTGTTTTATGAAATAAAATATTAAAAACAGTCGCACAACACAAAGTACTTTAAGCATTGCGTTTGCAAAGGGCTACCTTTTTTTGACACACATAATTATGAGTTCATAATAACAAAAAAAATGAAATGAGTCAGAATATATAACCATCACATTATGCAATCATTGTTACCGACTCCATCTTTTGTTCTTTTACATTTGCAGTACAAGATTTGCTATCTTAAAATGAATACATTTTTCGTAAATTTCCACCTTAACATTTTCATTTAAAAATGACGACTTTTTTTTTGGGGGGGGGGGGGGGGTCAGGTGTGCTGAAAACGAATATTGCATTTAAATTTTCGCAAATACGTAGTTTTCCGGATATTAAGCAATGTTATTTCCTATGTTACTGCTGGTGGCCATCTTGGTACGCGCGAGCGCACACAAACACAACCTCGAGAAACTACGCGCCTACCAAGATGCCCATCAGCAATAACTTAAGGAATGCCATTGCTTAATATCCGGGAAACTAATTTGCAGAATGTTTAAATGCGATATTCGTTTTCAGCATACCCGAAAACCTAGAAAAGATGTCATTTTAAAGGAAAATGTTAAGGTGGAAACCAGGTAAAAATTTTACATTTTTATACTTGAAAATAAATTCAAGTTAACTAAAAAACATTTCAATTTGTGTATGAGAAAAAAAAAGAAGAAATAGATTTGTACTCGAAGTTCAGAAAGCTGAGCTGGAGTGACAGCTTTCTTAGAAAAAGGACAATCGTTGATTAAAAGTTTAACTTATGCAAATAGAACACGATACTTTTGCCTGTTAAAAACGATCAAAAGTTATGGCCGTTGACTTAGAATGCGTGTTTAATGTCAAATTAATGGTTGAATAGGATTAAATTTGTACCTATCTTTGCATTAAATATTAATCCTTATTAATTCATAACTATGCATCAAACGGATACCATAATACTTACTTAGCTGTACCTTATAACAAAAGTCCATACAGAATTTCACTCAGATCAGATGAGTAGTTTCCGAGAAAGTGGAACGAACACACTAAGAGAAGTATGACATAGATGATATACAGGGTGTTTTTTTTTTTTTTAATTTTTTAAAGAGACGGCAAACTTAAAATTACCAATGATTTTTTTTTAATTGCACATTTGGCAACTATCGGTTATCTTGAGTTCAGCTTGGTTTGGCAATTCATCATGAAGCGCAACATTTGCAAATTGTGCAAATTTATGTTTGAAAATCACGGTTTAGTTTGAGCAACACATCGTGTATCGCGGGAGTTTCAGGGTGCCCATAATCGACCATCAAAATGGTTAATTAGAAAACTTGTTAATCGTTTTCACACTGCGTCCACTCTAAACGATAATGCCCATCTTGTAAGACGTTGTTTAGTGCGCACACCGATGTTGTAAATGTGTCAGTTCGTGAACATGCTCAACAATTAAACTTGTGCCCATCACATTTACGGAAGATTTTTGCGTAAAGAGCTTGCTTTGCATGTTTCAAAAATTAAAATTGTGCAGGAATTGAAGGCAAAAGATCATCGTTTATGTCGAGCATTTAATGAATTGGACGAAGGAAACATTTGCCATTGATCGACAATTTCCTATTGAAAGTTTTCTTCAGTGATGAAGCCCATTTTTAGTTAAATGGTTACGTCGATAAACAAAATCGCTGAATTTAGAACAATGATAATCTAGCTATGATTATTACACTATTACATCCCCCCCCCCCCAAAAAAAAAAATCACTGGTACGGCGTATGTTGTTATGGTGGAATCATCGGTCCAGGTGTTCAAAATGATGACGGTCAGAACGTAACTCTCAATGGTGAACGATACAAAAAATGATTACCAATTTCTTTGTAGCCCAACTGGAAGGTTGCAGACATGTGGTTGTACGTAACAAAGATGCACAGAGTTCTTGTAGTATCTAGAGATAAATTATTTCACTGTATGCCAGGCCGGAATTGTTTAGCGAAAATGGAAGACGCTGTGATGGTGACAACAGCATATTCTTTTCATTGTTTTGACTCTTGAGTATAAATCCGTTAATATCTTATGTTTTTATATAGACGGGTGTGGTTCTCACTTGATTGACTGTGTCTTACTGTGTCGAATATAAACTTGAGAGTCCAAAAAATTAAAAGAATATTCTGTTGTCACAGTGTTTTTAACAAATTTAAAATTCCATGATTATCATCCAACAGTGCCAAGAAATTGTTCAGATATGTGTGTGCGCGTACTGTAAATGACTGTTGGTATCATTCTACCCTTCAACCATATGCGAGTTCATGAGATTCTACTTTTTTTTTGGTTATTACATGTAACCAACCTGAGAAGCCGATTGTGATGAAACGAATTTTAATGAATGCTGATCAACCGCCTCCCCACGAGAGCGGCATATGATAAAAGATTGATTTAATGTGGGGGTATATCCTGCGTTTCGATTAGGGGCATCCTGGATTGAAAAAAAAAAAAAAAATTGTCTCAAGGAATCTCTTCTCCTTCAACTGAGGACAGAACAGATACTACACTCTAACTTCAGCCCGAAGACTGGGAACTGACGACAAGGTCGGATAATGTTAGTGAATTTTTTTAGATAACAACCCCACAAATACCTTTACCAACTACAAAAAATCTTCAACCGATTGCCATGACAAATAACATCCTAACCCTGAGAGCCTATTTTTCAAACTCCACAGCTTAACATTTACAGACAACATGAATTGGAATAAATTGAGGACATTGCCAAGGTTGCTGCAAAGAAAGTGCCCTCCTCTACTGTGTTAGAAAATTAATACACCAGAGAGCATCCTATATCTCTATAAAACTACAATTCTCATCCATGCATGGAGTATTGTTGTCACATCTGGGCTGGTGCATCTGCCACTAGTCTCTCGCTCTTAAAACAAAAAAAAAAATCTCAAATCTAATAGGTCCTTTCAAACTTGTTTCCATCGCTGCATCCACGTGCCTGTTTTACAACAATTTTAATGGAATGTGCTCTGATGAACTCATTGCACTTGTACCCCCTTGACATGCATACGCCCAACTAACCTGACAAGCAGAAAAATCCTACCCCTTTATCGTAGAGGTTTTTAAATGCTGAAAAGTCTTCTACTCTAATAGTTTCTTCCTTCGGACGGTTTGACTTTGGAATTCCTTCCCTGTTTCCGGCTTCCCTGACTGTACTAACTTGTAAAAGTTTAAATGTAATGTGAACAGACATCTCGCTGCTCAACTCCCCACAGTCTGCTGGTAGACTCAGTTGCAAATAGTAACCCCTTATGGTCAAAGTCAGGGTTTCACAAACTCCAAGACACCATGGAAGGTTTTTCACAGAGCACTAACAAGATAATTTCTAAAATAAATATGAAAAACATTAATTTCAAATTTTAACACTAAGTAATGATAATGTTTACAACCATTTTTTGATTTTGATTAGTGGAAATTTTTTGCAATTTCTGTTAACTTTTTTTTTTGATTTTCTTTTTCATAAACCATCTTGAAACTCTTGACACCTGTAGTTATGTATCGTATCTTTTTTCAGTAAAAAAGATCAATAATTAAATATTTGCAGCCATTTAATTTTTCCATTTAAAGCATTTGGTCTTTTTAAAGGAAGAACTTCCGGAGCCCCACAGATTCACTCACGGAGCCCAAGGTCTCCGTGGAGTTCACTTTGGGAATCACTACTCGAGATTCCTTTCACAATGATAAACAATCTCTTTCATGATGAATGAGCAGACGGGGTAGATTTTCAATCCTCTCATCACATTTTCTTTTTCATGAAACCTGGAAACTTTTTACAATTACATATCATCTGTTTCCAGTAAAAAACGATCAATAACCAAATGTCTACAACCATTTAATTTTTCCATAAAAATCATTTAGTCATCTTTAAGTAAGACCTTCCAGAGCCCCTCAGCCTCGCTCGTGGAGCATACTTTCGGAAACCCTGTTCTAAGTAACAATATGCCTTGCTTGGGATGGGGGTGGGGAGAAGAAAGAAACTCATAAGTGCGCCTCACCTCTGGCAACTTGCAGAAAAACTAGGTAGAACTATCTCCAGACTATCTTCATCTTCGCTGGAAAGAATGTTGAGAATCTCAAGCAGTGCTTATGGCTAAATCGAGTTATTTTGACGAAATATTTTCACGGTGTACATTAATTCTAATATAGTGGTTATTGCTCAACCTGTTTCAGTTAAAATTACATTTTTTGGGATAAGAAATAAAATTTGTTTACACTTGTGCAGTTTATGAACTGTGTTATTTTTCAGATAGGATTTTCAAGTCAAATTAAATTTTTACAACGCTTTTCGTTTATTAAATTATGTGAAAGTACAAAATAATTACCATAGTCACCCCCCTCTCCATGTTAAGAATGGATTTCTAAATAATAACTTTCTTATTTCAGCATGGTCTGTAAACTGCACGAAGTACCAAATTTTTTTGTGGTGGGCAAATAATTTAAACTGCTGTACACGCACACTCACACACAATACCAGGCAAAACTATTTGGACACTATCACAATTTCTTATTTCTCATCTGATATATATGAGGGTCTCAACATTGTGAATATCTTGAATACCCTTGAGCAAGGTGTTTGATCCACATCCACACCTGCCCCATCACCCTACAAGCCATATTTTCCAATCTTTTTGATAGTTTTTCGTTTTTATACCTAGTGACGGAACGATTCCAATATATTCCCTGCTTTTGATACAATTCCCGATTCCAGTACAGTTACCGATTCTGCTCCTTTATAAATCTCTAGACATTTAATTATAAAAGTGTTATCCCCCCCCATTACCATAAAAACACGTGAAAAAAAAAAAATGTGCAGATATTTTCTCAAGCGTAAAAATACAATTGTGGGGGATGATTTTAGCTTTATTAGAATTTTAAAATCAATAAATATTTATTATTTTATTATTATTCCCAGCAGTGGAAGATTTTATTTTAAACAAAATTAAATTAAAAAAAAAGATAATTAAAGAATCGTTTTTGGCATCAGAACATAGGCACACAATTTTCCAATTTTCATACTGATTTCGATAATTCAAAAAAAGTTCTGATTTTTCCGATTCATGATTCCGATTGATCGTCCCAAAACTAATTCCTACTTTACTTGCCAATCCTATGAATAATTAAAATTGTTTTCCCCAACCGGATTCGGAGTAGGACCTAAAACCTACACACGCTGGACAGGTTTCAAGGTTTGGGGAATTTGGAATCATCTTTTTGTTGCTAATTACCTCCCTTGATATTACACATTATTTATAGACGGATAAAAGTATGATGAGGAGAAAATTTAAATCCTTTGCCAATGCTCACATTAATATTCATTTGGATAAGTTAAAAAAAGGAAAACGTCTACAAACTGGAAAGTTTTATAGATTGAAAGGAAAGAGAGACGTCTGACTTGCTACTTGGTTACTCAATTCTCCTAAATACTTAAAATGGATTTGACGATGTTTTTAAAAAAAAAAAAAAAACGTAAATGACTAGCGACAAACTCGCATACCAGATACTGATGAGTGTTCTTGATGGTTTCCTGACAACTCGTACAGAACAGTGCTCATCTACTGGCAACTCGTACAGAACGGTGCTCATCTACTGGCAACTCGTACAGAACAGTACTCATCTACTGGCAACTCGTACAGAACAGTATCATCTACTGGCAACTCGTACAGAACAGTGCTCATCTACTGGCAACTCGTACAGAACAGTGCTCATCTACTGGCAACTCGTACAGAACAGTGCTCATCTACTGGCAACTCGTACAGAACAGTGCTCATCTACTGGCAACTCGTACAGAACAGTGCTCATCTACTGGCAACTCGTACAGAACAGTGCTCATCTTCTGATCACTCAGTTGTCTCAATTAAGATGAAAACAAATTGTAATGATTCTAAACATGGAAGACAAATGAAAACCAGTAAATAAGGTTTTATTCATCTCTTGAATCACAGATATGCAAGTTGAAATAGAAGAATGGAAGTTTGCTAAGATTTTATACAACAGTAACAATGCTAGTATGAAATTCACCCTGAATGGAATGAGTTCAGGGAAAGGTTATGAAATGATATACAAAGGTTCAAGTTCAAGCATCTCTGTTTCTTAGATGATAGGGATGGACATGTTGTTGTCAAAGGATGAGTTCCGATAGGTTCTTATTGAGTGTTGTATCAGCATGTGAAGTTTCACAAGGTTCTTCGGATACACCCAATTCTAATAAGGCATCTGGTTGTAGAAATGGAGTCTCTGGTGAGATAACAGTCATTAGTATTAGGTGCTACATTTTGTGGTTTTGGGGCAAGTTACGCAGCGACACTGCTTCCTCGCTTCTAGTTGGAAGTCTAACATGGGCGTATTGAGGGTTGTATTCTAGCAATTCAACTTCATCGATAAAGGGCCCATAGTTAGATGACCGTGCGTTACATTTCATCAGAACCGAACCTGATGCTGATTTACGATTATATTGGAATATTCGCTCGTGAGGTGTAGCGTTAGTGGCAGTACACAAATTCCCAGTCTGTTAAATTCAAGGTAGCTGATCAGCGGCTTGGTTCCCACCAGTTTTGGCAAATAACAAATAGGATCCTGAACAGAAGGGTGCGTTCTATCCCAACCATTATCAATGGACCAGAGGTCATCTCGTCAGACAAGGCCAAACTATTTGCAAAGAACTTTGCAGCTAATTCTACCCTATGCGACGAAGGCCATCAACTCCCCATATTTCCTCCTATAACACAGAACAAGCTAGGTAACATGCAAATATCCGTGCATGAGGTCGCCAAGCTAATCAAGAACCTAGATTCAGTAAAGCAACTGGCCCTGACGGCATCCCAATTATAGTGTTAAAAAAGCTTCAACCAGAACTTGCTCCCATACTTACGAAACTATTTAAGCGCTGCCTTAAGGAGAAGTGCTTTCCGACCCCCTGGAAGACCTCATCAGTTTGCCCTGTATTTAAGAATTCAGGTGATAAGTCCTCTCCCTCTCAGTACAGACCAATAAGTCTCCTGTGTGTTATGAGTAAGTTGCTGGAATCCATATTAAATAGAGAAATAGTCAACCATCTCAGCAGGAATAACCTTCTTAGTGACACACAATATGGTTTCCGCTCTGCAAGATATACCGCAGATGTGCTGACGGTTATATCCCACAGGATTAGTGAATCTCTTGACAAAGGCTTCCTTTCTAGGGCAATTGCTCTTGATATATCAAAGGCCTTCGACAAGGTATGGCATAAGGGTCTACTTCACAAGATTTCCAGCTACGGTATAACTGGAAATGTTTTCTCAATCATTAAATCATTTCTCTCCGATAGGCTCATAAGAGTAGTGGTAGATGGACAAAAATCGGAGGCCTGCAATATAAATGCTGGAGTCCCTCAGGGGTCAATCCTGGGCCCAACTCTCTTCCTAATCTGCATCAATGACCTCCCTAAACACATACTTAAATCATTCGTTGAAATCTATGCTGATGACACGACCATCTACGGCAACACATCAAAGGCTGTAAATGACAAAGTTCTCTCGGATTCTCTCTCCTCTGATCTCGAGCATGTGGTTCAGTGGGGGAAGATGTGGCTGGTTACCTTTAATGCATCCAAAACCAAACTCCTATCCTTACATCATCAATGCTCTGATCCCCAGCTGGCATCAATTGTGATGGATGGCTCTCGTCTGGGTGAGGCCCCGTGTTTTGACAAGCTTCTGGGTTTGACCTTTACTCCTGATCTGAAATAGAACACGTACATCAAGTCTGTTGCCAAGGTCGCTGGAAAGATGGTGGGATCCTTCTACCGCTCCAGAAGATATCTCACTACTGATGCAATTCTCTATCTATATAAAAGCCAAGTACGTCCAAGGATGGAGTACTGTTGCCACATCTGGGCAGGAGCTGCTAAAAACAGCCTATCCTGTCTTGACAGAGTACAAAATAGACTTCGTGGCTTAGTGGGGGATGCCCTTTTCTCTACTCTGCAACCTCTCTTCCACAGAAGAGACATTGCGAGCCTATCCTTGTTTTATCGTTATTTCCATGGCAGGTGCTCGTCTGAACTCCAATCTCTGGTCCCCCCTCGCCAATCTTTCATGAAAAACACCCGTCTAGCTGAATCCACTGTGAAAAATTTCCTCCACTCTATATCTGTGCCTAAATCAAAACACGGATTCCATGAACGAAGCTTCTTTCTTAGAACTGCACGCCTGTGGAACTCTGTTCCGTCTGCCTGCTTCCCATTGGACTACAACTTGGATGTCTTCAAGTCCAACGTTAACAAATTCCTAATGAACTTAAATTCATTAAGTAAACACTTCATCAAATCTCCACACTAACGTAATGTACTTGCAATAACCCTTATCCCTGAGTGGCTTCCGGGCCTTGATAAGTGGTGATCACTGTGTAAAAAAAAAGAAAAAGAAATTAAATTCCAAATTAAACTATATCTGGACAGGTCTTTATCCCTCTTTTTTTTTTTAAATTCATTTTTATAAATTTCTCCTGTTTTTAAGTCAGGATGTCCACAAAGTCTGGCTACATTATGTAGCTAGACTTTGTGGAAGCATCCTGTAATTTATGTAGCCAGACTTTGTGGGCACCCTGTATATATATATATATATATATATATATATATATACAGGGTGCCCACAAAGTCTGGCTACATAATCTACAGGATGCTTCCACAAAGTCTGGCTACATAATGTAGCCAGACTTTGTGGACACCCTGTGTGTGTATATATATATATATATATATATATATATATATATATGAGAGAGAGAGAGAGAGAATAAATGACAAAAAACTATATTCCAAAATTCATGTTGACCATTTTATAATTTATTCCTTTAATTCAGATGACATTTACAATTCTTGACAGTATCTGTTTGGTAGCACAAAATATTATTTGTCCTAGAGATTGCTCTTTCTCACGATACAATGTCCATGCCACGACAATACGAGTGACGAAAGGTTTTAACGGGTCTGAGATTTATATAATAGATAAAAAAAATTGCCTTATTTCAATTACCTCCCTTGAAAATTAATGGACATAATATTTTAAGGTTTTGGTAATTTATCCTTTTTTTGTTAAATCACTTTAATTACTGCTAACATATATTATTGAATTAAGTAGCTGTGATTCGTTTTGATAGTAATATAGGTTCAAGTAATTCACACGTGTATTTTGAATGTTGCCCGCAGTGAGAATTGAACCTTCAATCTCCAAAAGAGTGTAACTTACATCTGAATTTTAGCAAGTACTTTATCCACTAGGCAACAGGTCCTTGCTAAATTGCTGAAAGTTGGGGGTAACCGAAACTTGAAAATAAGACTTTTTTTTCTCCTACATACAAAACCACGGCGAAAAAACAAAATAAACAAACAAAAAAAAAAACAACTTCAAGAATTTAAAACAATCAATGGAGCCAGTAACTTTTCTCCTTTATTTTCCAAGATGGCGATTAACATGCTTGACGATGGTCGACAGCTACACTGACCAAAACGTTGCACAAATAACACTCAAGATGAGAGCAATAGTTCAAAAGAAACAGCCCTCATCTAAAAAATTCAGAACTGTAATGAAAACATTAATCCAAATAATTAACTCTCATCTTAAAAATTCAGAAATGCGATGACGTCTTTGTTTGAAATTCAGTCAAGGTTTAACAAGATTTCCACATGCATGTAGAAATTTCCCAAGTTCGAAAAACGGCATTTGTCAAGGTGAAGTGAATAAGCGATGACAAAAAATTAAATTTTCCCAACCAACATTGTATGGAAAAGGCAGTGAAAACGTATCCCCCCCCCTCGGAAACAACCTGTTTCAACGAAGAAAGTGAAAATTAAGAGAAAAATACTGTATGTGCATTTGGGAGAGGAACATGAAAAACAGACATGACGTCATTTTTGGCGACATCTAACTTCTCTATGCGCTTTATGAATCGTTTGAAGTTTCAGTTTTCACGGCAAGATTGACATTTTCAGTTTTTCAAACTAGGGAAAAAGAAGGCAGGAAGAAGAAGAGAAAAAAAACAAAAAAAAGTAAAAGAGAGAGAAAGGAAAAAACACAAGTAGATATAACATCTAGCGTAATAACAATGAAAAAAAAAAAAAAAAAAAAAAAGGAATAAGGTTTTAGCGATTTAGAAGAAATCAACCTTTTTTATTGGATTTTGACCAAAAAAGTGAAGAACTCACATCCACTAGATGCTGTAGCAATTAATGTGAAAATCTATTTTCTGAGTAAGAAAAAGTGGAATTCTGCTAAAAATCGGAAAACTCACATCCTTGATAGACAATCGGATGGACTACAACGTCTGCTTTACATTCTGGCATATGTTGGACGATTTCACTTCTAAACTAACATATCTTGGAACAAGTCTTTATTCATCCATCTTTATCGCTTTTTCTTGACATTACCCTGTGAACTGAACCTGCTACCTCAACTGTTCTACGACTACTGATTCAAGAACTTTCATCCATTCTTTCAACATGGTCATACCATCAAAGTCTCCTATTATATACACATCTATCTATACTGTCAAGATTTAATCTTCCTCTAAAGTCATCAAAACTAAACGTTTTTAAGGCTTGCATTGCACATTATTTCTCTCCATGCAACGCATGTCCTCAACTTTCATTGGCCAGGCTTCACTTACAAACATTATCACACTGTACACACATACCTGATAGAAGCTTAGTTGATAATGGTAACGCTCTGCTGGTTAGTAATGACAGAAGTTTCCTGGAACTTATTCCATCCGTTCCTGCTCCACCCTGTACTCCAATGGTACCACCAAACTAACAAAACTTCTTGACAACCTCAACAGCTTCGGCATCCGATATACTGTCCCCATATTTGAATACTCCTACATCTCCATTTTCCTACACTTGTTGTACATCGATTGATTATCCTCTCAACCAACGATTCTAGTGTATGCAATGCTTACAGGTACCATAAAAGTAGTGGATTACACCCGAATTTCTTTCCATAAACTAAGTAGAGGAGCTTTCTGTTTTTGGGGAGCTTTTTTTTTTTTTTTTTTTTTTTTTACATGGTGGTCACCACTTATCAAGGTCCGGAAGCCACTCGGGGATAAGGGTTATTGCGTATACAGTAATCAATGGGATAGTATCGTAGTAATCGTTAGTATTGGAGATTTGATAAAGTGTCTTACTTAAGGGGGCGGTTTATCAGGAATTTGTTTATGTTGGACTTGAAGACATCCAAGTTGTACTCAGGTGGGAAGCAGGCAAACGGAAGAGAGTTCCACAGGCGTGCACTTCTAAGAAAGAAGCTTTGTTTCATCAGATTTTTTCTTTTGGGGGAGCTTTCCAACCACTGATCATCACTTTGGTCTTTGCAACATTGAATCGCAGATCTTTACTTTCCATAGAATTCCTCCAATCTTTTGCTTAACAAATAAATCAACCATTGTTTCGCAGGCAAGTATGATTAGGTTGAGAGGAAAATTCTTGCGGAATTTTTTCTTTTGATTTCAAATGATGTATTTTCAAATAAGTTTTCCTTATAATACCTTTACTCTATATATCACAATTAAGCACGTTTTTCGCTTTATCTAATCGTTTAAATTATAATCATTTTAAAACAATTATGTCTTCTTTTCAGAACGTTGGATACAAGATGGAAAAAAAAAGCAAATTCACACAATTTTCTTATTTCAATTCAAGCTAGGTAGAAAATCTGCTGAGACAGCAAGCAATTATTAACAACGCGTTTTGCCCAGGAACCACTACTGAAAGCACAATGGTGGTTTAAGAAATTCTGTGGCAGCGATGAGTCTTGAAGATGATGAGCGTAGTAATCGGCCATCGGATGCTGACAACGATCAATTAAGCTTTAGTCAAAGCCAATCCACACACAACTGTTTGCGAACTTGCTTCTGAATTAGATATAACATATACGATTTCCAACCACTTGAGAGAGATTGGAAAGACAAAAACACTTGAAAAATGGGTGCCTCATGAACTGAATGACAACCAAAAGTAACGCTGTCATGAAGCATCATCAGTCAACAGAAAAAGGCCAATTCTCTTCCACGACAATGCTCAACTGCACGTTACAAAACTTACTCTGCAGAAATTGAACAAATTGGGCTACGAAACTCAACCTCATCCGCCATACTCCCCAGACCGCTCACCTTCCGACTACCACTTTTTCAAGCATCTAGACGCCATTCTGCGTGAGAAATGCTTCAAAAACCTAAACGATATCAAAAACGCCTTCAGCAACTTCATTGCCACCAGAACGCAAGATTTTTACGTTATTGGCATAAAAACACTTGTTTTGTGTTGGCAAAAGTGTGTTGATTCTGATGGTGCTTATTTCGATCAATAAATTTTTGTTTGAACTGAGATATTTTCATTTGAATTTAAAAGTTAAAAACCACAACATGACAAATCACCATCAAACAGTATCCCTTCTGATTTTCCTAATTTTTTGTATTACGTCTTAATATCATATTAATCTTTTACTTTTATGTTTAATTACGATTTGAATGTGTTTTTAGTAATCAGAAAAGAATGTTTTATAGTTAATTAACCTGGGTGCTCGGCGTTGCCTGGGTGTTTGGAGGTGTGTGTTGAGCATAACAAGAAAGTAGTAGTAGGCAGGCAGGCTCGAACCTGTGCCGCAAAGGCAGAAAAGAAAATGAAAGGTACCCACTCTACCGTAAGGATTCGGACAGACATATGCATGGGCTTGGAGTCTATATTCGTAACACCCCCCCCCCCGACTAGAGAAATAAAACTAGAATCAGACGACCAGGCCTTTATGTGCTTCAGACTAAATAGGCAACACAATATTAGCTACTTGTATTTTCTCTACCGCTCTCCCTCAACCCAAAAATGTACCCTAATAAACAACGTCTCAAACATCACGCCATAGGGGAATGAAATCACGTACTTAGCTTTGGCTGCAAGCTAGTTATTTGTTGAGGAAAATCAGCTTCCTACAAACAGGAGAGTGCCCAAATGAATAGCAATTGTCTGTTATGATGGGTGTTCCCTGCATTAATCAAAGCTAATTGCTTTCTGGATGTCCCCAGCAGGAAAGCCAAGGAACCAACTTCGTTTCAATTAGTTTCACTTTATTTATACTAAAAAGCCAAACAAACATGTGGGACTACGGGATAGCGTGAATTTTATAAAATAAAAGTCGCTCAAATCAAAGATAGCCGCAAACTTATTTCGGAAATCGTAGATATTATAATCTAGGGAGTATATAAAAAGTTCGAAGAAACAGTGCCACCCCACCCACCCCCTCTAAAAGCCTTTGCCGGACATACAAAAAAAAATGCACACATTTTCGCTTTTATATAATAGATTAGGGCTAACTTGGATGACTTTAGGAGCCAGGAACAGATTAATTGGCTTTCAGTTATTTCTTATCGGAAAATTTATTCCGAGATACGAGAAATTCTAGATACGAGCTCCTTTTGAGAATGAATTAGCGTCGTATGTAGAGGGGCCACTGTATTTGAATTACTTAGACTACTGTTCCCAACGATTTAATTGAGATTACATTGAACACTATAACACTCAGAACAGTAGTTTGAATAATCCAATAAGAATGTTTTTATGAATGAAAAACAATTCAATATAAATGCACTCTTACTTTTTTTCTTACTTTTTTTCTTACTTTTTCTTACTTTAAACTTTTTATGTTAATTCGCAAAGCATTTGTGTGCATTGCTTGAACAATGTTCACCAACAACTCATTCGCCCCTAGTTTCCATAAAATCCATTAGACAACATTCCTTGCAACTCTGTCAAAAGTTTTCTCCAGATTCACAAAAGTAAAATACAGGTTTATATTGCACTGCTACCTCAACTTTTCTACATTTATTGACTCAAGAACTTTCATCCATTCTTTCAATGTGGCCATACCATCAAAGTCTCCTGTTCTATACACATGTCCCTATACTGTCAAGATTTAATCTCTCTCTTAAGTCATCAAAACTAAACATATCTTTAAGACTTGCATTGCACATCATTTCTCTCCATACAACGTATATCCTCAACTTTCATTGGTCAGGTTTCACTTCCATATATTATCACACTGTAGAAACATGCCTGATAGAATCTTCCTTTGGTCGCATTTCTTGAACGACATTCACCAACCACTCATTTATACACCATCCACCAGACAACATCACTTGCAACTCTGTCAAAACTTTATCCAGATTCACAAAAGCAAAATATAGGTTCATCTTCTTACCAAGGTACTTCTCTTGCAGTTGTCTCCAGATAAATATAATATAAGTATAATATTACCCAAACATAAAAGTAAACTGCATTTCTTTCATGCTTGCTTGACTTTTTATTTTTTGCTCAATTTTTTTTCACTCGAACTTTTATAATTATGAGCTCCTTCGTTCCTATTATACTTTGTTGTGCAAGGTGAAAATGATAAAATTGTCGCCCCAAAACAGACTACATGATTCCATTTCCATTTGATGAAAACCATTTTTTTTTTGTTGCAGTTGGCCAGTTGTGTACAAATCCCAAGAGCAATAGCAGCCTTCTATCATGTCTGAAACTGACATAATGTTCAATGAGTAAGATGTGCTTTCTACTGATTCAAATTATGACAACAGGACCATTGCCAGCACCATCAAAATGCAAATCCTAATGGTTCAATGCTTGAGGGCACAGCTCAACAAAGTTTCTGGCCACAGTTATGATCTTTGGTGTCGTTTCAAGTGAGGGCCACATCATACCACCTCACATCTTTTAAGTTGGCTTGAAAGTCATCACCAAAGTATACCTGGATATGCTGAAGAGTGTGGTGATCCCACGGTGCAATCAGGTGGCCGCTGGCAGACCATAGGTGTGGCAGCAGGACTTGTTGCCGACCCACAAACCCAAAGAGACCCAGGCTTAGCTTCAGAAGGCGTGCTACGACTTTGTACCCTTCTCTCACTGCTCTCCTCACATGACCTGAATCTGCAGGACTACTTTGTTTGGTCATATGTTGAGAACATCACCAACAGCAGATATAACCTCTACAAACTAACCCAATAACATTAACTAACCATGCGGGGTCGCAGAAATACCTGGATTTGAACCCAGGCGCGGAGCAAACCCTCTCAGTGGTGACGGACCCAGTAGATCTTTCCAGATCATCCGTCTAGGAGAAGGAAAACTCTGAAACCAAACCAAAGAGGAGGGAGGCCTCTTCAGTCTTGGATGACAACCTTCCTAGAGCTGGTGACTCAATCAAATTACCGGTTTGCAAACCTAAAATGCTTAAGGAGTAGATAGGTCCTGCCTATCGCCCGGCTTCCATACTCCTTCTTTGCCTATTAGTCAGGCGCAGAGATACTATCACAGTGATTCGACAGAAACACCCAGTGGTAGATCTTGTTTCTTGTCTAGGGCAATGAACGCCGTTTCCCCACTCCCGACACACCCCAACCCTAAAGCTGGGCACTTGAGAATGCTTGAGTACCACATATGCCTGAGCAATTAGATTGGGTTGACCTTCCTCCGATGGGTTGAGGGTACCGGATTGACAGTTACTGGCTGCTGTTTCCGACTGGTAGTACAGGAGCCCTAACTCTTTGGTAGCGCTTAGAGCGGCTGCTCCATCAACAGTTGAATAATATCGGGATGTTTGTAGTGCCATGGCGCGCATGGAAAGGGACCCTGCACTCATCCCCGGTGGGCTTTCCTGAGGCCACAGTCCTAGTTGATGGAGGGTCAGCTGATGGTCTACTTGTGATGCATGTGTGATATTCTGCATAACCTCCTGTTCGGCTTCCCCTAACCCAACTGAAACTCGTTAAAAAAAACATGATGACAGTACAATCTAAAAATAAGCTTAAACCAGGCTTAGGGTCAAACAAATCCAACTTGCCTCCTCCCTTGAGGCTTGCATTCACAAATATCCGTGGGCTTAGAACCAATTTAGCTGATGTTGAAGCATGTCTCCTAACAAATACCCCGGATATCTTAGCACTAAGTGAGACTAACCTACACTCCTCCATCCCCTCTAACTACTTTAACATGCCTGGATATCTCCCACTCTGCCGTAAGGACTCTGACAGACATATGCACGGACTTGGAGTTTACATTCGTAATACCCTTCCCTTGACTAGAGAAACAAACCTAGAAACGGATGATCAAGCATTTATGTGCTTTAGACTAATCATGCAACACAACATTAGCTACTTTTACTTTCTCTACCGCTCTCCCTCGACCCAAGACTGCACCATAATAAACAAAGTATCTGACAGCATAGACACAGCACTCTCCTTCGACACTAGCGCCCAAGTACATGTATTTGGCGACTTTAATGTCCATCACAAAAACTGGCTTGGATTCTCTACTTACACAGATGCAGCAGGCAGCGCAACTCATAGCTTCTCTGTATCTCACTCCCTAGCACAAATTGTTACTTTTCCAACCCGCTTCCCTGATCAGGAAGAACAACACGCATCACTATTAGATCTGTTTTTGACCACAGTTCCTGATGATTGTGTAACGAAAGCCGACAGCCCACTTGGGAACGCTGATCATGCGGTGATAATGGTTGAAATCGCCCTAAACTCTAGACCCAAAACTGAAGAGCCAGTGCTCAAAACAACGAGATATTATAAAAAGGCTGACTGGGAAGCTATCAGAGATCTTATCAGAGACGCCCCATGGGGAAATATTTTTTCTCTTCCTGCTGAACAGTGTGCAACCGAGACCACTGAATAGTTCAAAACTGCAATCGAAGCGCATGTTCCCATGCGGAAATTCTATAGCAAGCCCCACTCTCCCCAATGGTTTACTTCGACTTGCGCAACTGCCATTGCTCAAAGGCAGCATGCATTCCGCAGGTTTAATCGACATAAGTCCACTTCAAACAGACAGAAGTACATAGAAGCTAGAAGTAACGTTAAGAAAGAAATAGCGACAGCTAAGAGGGAATTTACGGAAACCACGAAAAAACGCATCGAAGCACAAAAACTTGGAACTCGTGACTTCTGGAAAATCTACAACAGTGCAGTAAATAATGGGCAATCAACAATTCCCCCACTAACCAACAATCACGAGGTTCTTTGCTCAGCAACCGAGAAGGCTAACATGCTTGCTAGTCGGTTTGCCTCAAACTCCACACTGGACCCTCTAAACCACCCTCTACCTCAATTTCCTATGCGGACAGACGCCACGCTAGACGACCTGAAAATCACCCCTGCTCAGGTGCATGCTATCATAAAAAACCTTGACACTTCCAAAGCATGTGGACCCGACCTCATCCCAGCTGTGCTATTAAAAAAGTGCTCAGCCGAAGTAGCTCCAGTTCTCTCCAAACTCTACAACAAATGCCTTAATGAATCTTGCTTTCCGAGCTGTTGGAAAACTGCTTCTGTAGTACCAGTATTCAAGAATTCTGGCGAAAGAACTGACCCATTAAATTATCGCCCTATTAGCCTCCTCCCACTTTTTGCCAAAATATTTGAGACCTTAATTAACCATGCTCTAGTCCAGCACCTTACAGATGCTAAACTTCTGACCGACCGTCAATATGGATTTAGACAAGCCCGTTCCACGGCAGACATCCTCACTGTAATCTCTGAACGCATATACCATTCACTGGACAAAGCGGGAGAGGGAAGAGCGGTAGCTCTAGATATATCTAAGGCTTTTGACAGGGTATGGCATGAGGGTCTCCTCAGGAAGATTAGATCTTACGGTATCACTGGTAGAATACTTAACGTAATTAAATCCTTCTTAGATAAGAGAAAAATCCAGGTTGTCCTCGACGGTCGTACATCTAAACAATATGATATAAATGCGGGAGTGCCCCAAGGATCTATCCTGGGACCTCTGCTGTTCCTGATATTCATAAATGACCTCCCCGACAAGATTGCCTCTGAGATGGGGATATATGCTGATGACACCACACTCTATAGCAGGCACGACAGGAAAACAAACGAACATATATCTAAAGTAATGGCAGAAACACTAGAAGATGACCTCCAATCAGTAGTGGAATGGGGACAAAAATGGATGGTAACGTTCAATGCCACCAAGACAAAACTGGTTTCATTCAATAATTACAAGAAACCTTCTCTACCACCTATAGCAATGGCCAACGACTCTTTATCTGAGAGTACGTCTCTCAAGCTCCTTGGCCTAACGTTCACTGGAAACATGAGTTGGAACAGTTACATCGAGGGAATTGCCAGGGCCGCTGCAAGGAAGGTGGGCTCTCTCTACCGTGCTAGAAAACTTTTAACACCCGAAAGTATCCTGTACCTCTATAAGGCCACTATTCGCCCATGTATGGAGTATTGCTGTCATATTTGGGCCGGTGCATCGGCTACTAGTCTCTCGCTCCTTGACAGGGTTCAAAAGAGAGTCGCAAATCTGATAAGCCCTAAACTGGCATCAAAACTTCAGCCTCTGTCCCATCGTCGAAACGTTGCATCCCTCTGCCTGTTCTACAAGTATTATAATGGTGAATGCTCTGAAGAACTGCAAGCACTTGTGCCCCCATGACGTGAACACCCTCGACAGACCCGTCAAGCTGCAAAATCCCACCCCCACACTGTAGAGATCCCTAGATGTAAAAGATCCTTCTACTCCAGTAGTTTCTTCCCCAGAACTGCTAAACTTTGGAATTCCATTCCAGGTCACTGCTTCCCCAACTGTACTGACATGCATAAGTTCAAGTGCAACGTGAACCAACATCTCGCTGCCCTAATCCCTACATAGTACCCCAGTAGATGTTTCCCCTGATAGTAGCCCCCTACACCAAAGTGGCAATGTGCCTTGTTTGGGGTGAAAATGTAATAAAAAAAACAAAAAAAAAAACATGACCTCCGACAACACCAAAGCCAATCTGCTCTCTGCCATCCGCCAAGTGTCTGCCAAGTTTCCACTGGCACTTGTGAAAAAGACATGCTCCCAGTTCCGGACCGGTATCGAGGCAGTGATTGAGGCTGAAGGTGGCTCCATTGAATAGATGTTAGCTCTACTACATAAGTTATCTAAATTGATTTTTTTCTATAAAAGTTTTAAAATAAAGCTGTAGTGTTGTTTTTTTAGGGCAACACTTATCGTTCCACTCTGTAGAATATACAGTAGAATCCTGGGATACGGTGGCCCTAAGATACGTTTTTTTCAGGTTACGATGTGGAATACAATGTTTTTTCCGGCCCCTGGTTACGGTATTTGCCCTGCCTTACAGTGTTATTTATAATGTTATTTGATTGTATACATGTGTATTATATATACTGTACTTTATTTTGTTACTAATTTTTAAAGTCGTATCTCGGCGTTCTACTGCATACACATACACTGTGGTAGGAGCAAGAAAATTAAAATGTTGAGTTCATAATGTAGGAGATAGTATTAAGGTGGCAAGGATTGAGAGGATGGGAAGGAAGCAATGAGTAGCTGGTTAGTTGAAATGTTTTGTACTGATTTATTGTATATAAATATGTGTGTGTATAAGCTATGAAAATATACTGCAATTAAGCTAAACATAAGATTTCATGTTTCATTCTCATAGGGAATCATCAGGTTAAAATGCATGGAATTTGTTACCTCTGTTTTTAAGTACACGGGGTGTTTAGTTTAGCTAACTAACCAATCAATTCATTGTTATTTTTGTTTTCATCAGCCAATAGTCAGACTTAACTCAGACAAGGTTTGGCTGACCACTATTTCCCATTCTATTCTATTTTGTATAGGGTGACATGTAATGTATCAAATTAATAGTTGAACTTATCTTAACACCTTCATACTTGGAGTATATATACTTTTTTCTTTGATTAGCAATATTTTCATAGTTTATATTTTTATTGTCATTGAAATTGGTGAAATCACCCATTTTTCAATTCAATCGATTGCCTACATACGGAGAAAGCTTCACATGCCACTTCACAATGATTCAGTTCACAATACATTGTAGTCTACATTGCACTGTAGAGAACTTACTGTTGATTTTATAAAATTATTTTTTTATATGATGCCGTAAAGTTAAAAATGAAAAAGTCAAGTATTATGGTTCGATTGTGCTCTAAACATTCATTTTGAATGCGCCCCTGTCATATCAAAGAATCTACTGTTCATTTTATATATCTGGCCTTCTGCGTGTGTAGTCTTTAAGTTTAAAATGAAAAAAGTCAAGTATTATGGTTCAGTTGTGCTCTAAACAAGCATTCATTTTGAATGCGCCCCTGTCATATCAAAGATCCGACTATTGCTTTTCTATGTCGAGCCTTTTTGGCTTGTGTGGTAATAAAACTTCTCAAATGCACTTGTAGTGTTAGGGTGCGGAAGGTGAAAATCATCTGTTCCTTCTTTCATTAGATTTTTACAATTATCGATCATCGATTATCAATTATCGATATGTATCGAAGACATGGTGATATAAAACCTATCTAAGAACCAGAGTTGTGGAGTCGGAGGTTTTAGCTGGAGTCAGAGTCGGATTTCTAATTCTCTCTTTAAGACTGTTTCCCTTTTTGCCCTTCTAACAATTCACAATTGAACAAAGTTCCCACTCTTTCGGGATGACTCCTTTGAAGACCTGACTTGTTAAGTCTGCGATGAAAACATAAACAACAAAGATGAGAATTCTACAAATAACAGAAATGTCCATTTCACCAGCAAAGCCATTGTTGAGATGACTGGTGCCCTGTTGTATGGTAATGTGTTCAATGCAGTTGTATGGTAATGCGTTCGGTGCAGTTGTATGGTAATGTGTTCGGTGCAGTTGTAGGGTAATGTGTTCGGTGCAGTTGTATGGTAATGTGTTTGGTGCAGTTGTATGGTAATATGTTTGGTGCAGTTGTATGGTAATGTGTTCAGTGCAGTTCTAGGAGATTCACTCTTTCAGGTTTTGTATTCTCACCCTTTGTATCGCCTCTACCAGGGAATGGCAATAGGGTTGCCCAGGCATTTTTCCAAGCCAGAGTATTATTTATTTAGAGCGCTGGCTTCTCAAATATCACTTTCCTGACCTTGTGTCACATCTTTCGACCGTGTTCGAGAGATAAATAACATCAAACTCTTTTCTTTTTTTAGTTAATATAAAGTAACAAGTCGAAAAATCCATGCGTTATTATGTCACAATTGATATTGGGCATGGTTGAAGAAGCTTGGGTGGGCAGGCAATGACGTCACAAAGAGAATTTAATCTTTATTTCTATTTACTTATGTTGAGAGGGTGCGGGGGGGGGGGAGTAAAATACCCACCCCCACCGGTCTCCATCCACAGCCAGTTAATCAGAAAACAAAGCAAAGACCCAGAAAATTCAATTAGTTTTTCAGGGAACAAGAATGCCATTGTTTCGTTTACTGAAACTTAACTTGACTATTTTGATAACAGCAGCAGCCGTAACAGGTAAATCTTTATGATGATGATTATGATTGAGGAGGAGGAGGACGAGGAGAAAAGGAAGAAAAAAAAAGAGGCAAAAATAAGCTGAGGAAAAGACAGACAAAAAAAAAAAGAAAAAAAAAACGTGGGAGGAGCAAAGGATAATTGATTAGAAAGCAAAGAGGGCGAAAAAGGGGAAAAAATAAAAAGGATGAAAAAAAAAAGAGAAAAAGAAAACAAAAGAGGAGAAAGAGAAATGGAAGAGGAGACTGAAAATAGAAAGGAAGAAAAGAGGAAGAACGAGAACAGGAGAAACCAGAGAGAAAAGGAAAAAAAAAAAAAAAAAAAAAAGGAAGAGAAAAAGGGCAAGAAAAGAAAAAAGGAAAACAAAGGAGGAGAAAATAGAGGGAAGAAGATAAAAAAGGATAAAAAAGAAAAGAAAAAAAAACAAAGAAAGATGAGGAAAGCATGTTTATTTTAACAAAAAAAAAAAATTTTAGATTAGAAGAAAACAATGTGACGTTCCTATTTATTTGCCTCACCACGGGGGGGGGGCAGAGTTAGACACAAGGTCATCTGAATAGGAACAAAAATAAAAATTGTCACAGTCATGAAGGACTTTTCCTCTACTGACCGAGGACAGAAAAGGTGAACTGTAGCATCAGAACAGATACTACACTGTGATCTTGTTTATATAGTTTATTGCATGAAATTTACAAATTGAATTATAACACAAAAAAAAAAAAAAAAACTTAGGCATTGAAACCCATGAGAAATTTGGGGGAGGGGGTGCAGGGTCTTCCTAAAAGGTTTATAATACTTTGAAGAATACTCTTGACTGACAACATTCACCATAATACCGCATTCACACCGGAGTTGAACCTACTTAATAAATTCTCCAAGGGGTTTTTATAAAAATGTTGTACATGCGTGTGTGTGTGTGTCTAATATTTCATTTTATTTATTTTTTAAAAATTTTTCTGTGATCTTGGCCCGAAGGTCAAGAAGAACAATGTTTAATGTTCCTATTTACAATGTCTCCCCACGGGACAGAGTTAGACACCAGGGTCGTTTTTTAATGTGGAGAAAAGGAACAATAAATAAAAATTGTCTCAATCGTGAAGGATTTCTCCTCCACTAACAGAGTACAAGAAATTGAAGTGTAGCATCTGAAGAACAGTTTTCAATCAAATCGATTGATTGCCTGCTATAGTTGAGGACCCTCCGTGGTGAGCCGGAGGAAGCTTCATATGCCTCCTCAATGTGACTTTATCCACAATAACTTGTGTACATTGCACTGTAAAGAATCTGCGGTTGGCGTTAGAAAATTGCTTTTCATATAATGGCTCTGAAGTTTAAAATCCAAAATTTAAGCATCATTATTCAATGGTGCTCTCTAAACAGAATTCATTTCAAACGCGCTCGTCTTATTAAAGAATCTACTCTTGATTTAATGTTTTTATTTTTCGATAATTATTGGACGCATTTCGATACAAGACCTAAGAACACTCCTCGACACATAAGGTACATTTGTAAAAGTTTTTTCAAAAATCAGCCCAGCCGTTTTGGAGTTAATAGGGAACGAACTCACAGATACAAAGACAAAGTTCCTTTTATATAATACTAGCGAGGGGTACCCGGCGTTGACTGGGTGTTTGGGGGGGAGGGTTAAAAAAAAAGTAAGTATGAGGATTGAACCCGAACCGTTGAGGCAAAGTTGTAAATTAACGTGTGAAAAAAAAAAAAAAAAGAAAGTGCGATGTTAACGGAAACACGTTTGAATTTATTTAACTAGTTGGATTTAGCGTGTGCCCGTTTTAATGAGTTTGACTGCGGGATAGTATTCATTTACTGCTGAACACTTTTTCTTTTCCACCCCCAAGATGTTATAGGAAAAAGACCAACCCACATGCGGCGAGCGACAAATGTTGAATATTTATTTTCCCGAAATCGACCAAATTAAATAGACAGGCGAGCTTTGTTGTTAAGTGTGAGATATTACGATTTGTATGTGATATAAAAAGTTTTAAAAAGTTGTGAACCGACCGACCGCTTCTGAAAGAAGCCTTTTGTAGACACACAGAAAAAGCGAACACACATACATACATTTTCGCTTTTATATTTATAGACTAGCTAGGGGTACCCGGCGTTGCCCGGGTGTTTTTCAGAGTATGTGAAAAAACCCTGAAAATGTGAAAAAAAAAAACAGGTGCCCGTGAAAAAAAAAACCAAGCCTTCACGACGCGCAGTTGGAAAATAGTAAAGTGTTTAAAAAAAACAGGTGCGCGTTTTTGATTGCTGTGACGGCGATAGGTATTCAGCAGTTACCATTTTGTGCGGGACAGTTTTGAATGAGGTGAATAAATCGGTTTGTTTGTTTTTAAAAACCCGCTCCCTGTTTATTAGGAGGAGCGAAATGAAAGCTACAGTCTGATATGACGAAGTCGACATTGAACAAACGTTACTTAGCTCTCTTGAGATGACTGGCTTTCGGCCTATGATTAGAGTCGAGTTTCGCTTTTTTTTAATGCCGAAAACCGAATGTAACGCGTGCCAATGCGGGAAATGTCGAATAATTAACGTTTGAAAGTCAATAAAATTAAATAGACAGGCGAGCTCCATGGGTAACTGTGAGATATTACAATTTATAGATGATATAAAAAGTTTTAAGAAGTTGTGAACCGAGCAAGCGCTTCTCTGAAAGAAGCCTTTTGTGGACATCGAGGAAAAGCGTACATACATACACACATACATACATACATACATTTTCGTTTTTATATTTATAGATAATAATAAAACGAAGCTAGTCAAAGTCTATCATCAATGTTGAATATTAGTAATTATGTGAACTACAAGATATTAAGAATATATTAGACAGATGCGTCATAGGCCGACTCCAAAGTAGATCGTGGTCTCGACAAGAGATAAAACTCTCAACAAAATTGAAGATATTCCAAGTAATGCAGAGTTGCAAAGAAACGCACGTCCTATGCATCCGTCTCTCCAACGAAACAGCAGAATTCATGCAAGATACAACATCACAAGCATCACAAAGACACTTCTTAAGACTTCATTGATTTGGTCACGTTCTTCGACATCCTGAAGTATTTATTCACAAGTTTGCAGCCCGAATTGCACCGACCGACTAGAAGAAGCGGAGATGCAGAGAACGCAATACTTGGAATAGTGAGGCCATCGAGCTGGTGTCTGGCCTTTGAGGTTCGACATTGGAACCAGGAATGGCTGAAGTGTGACAAGAACTCAGCTGCCATCGGCGGGATTGGACTACCTTTATGCAGGATGCAGTGCATTAATTTGGAGTCGGCTCAATCAACTTTGGATGAATGCCATTACGATTAATGACGTACAATAATTAAACTCTGCGCATAAGCATGTTTTTTTTTCTTGTTTTGTCTTTCAGCTTAACAAAATGATGATTGCTAAATAAAACCAACATTAATTGAAGTTAGCAAACAAAGCGTGGATATTAATAAGCCAAGGAAGAACGAGGGTTTAAATCAAGTTTGAACTGCGAATTCTCTAATGACTAAAACATGAAAAGCAATTGATATGTTTTTCCTACAAAATGAATAATTCTTAATAGAAATAATAATGATCTTTACAAAAGAAATAAATTCCAATTGATTTCATCAATTACGTATTTTATCAAAGCAGATAATTCTTTCAATAAAAACACTTCCCTTCGAGAATAAAGTTTTCTTCTCCTCGGCTGCTCCAGAGGTCTGGTTAACTGTTGTCTTTGAATGGTGTTTAGGCAGAACACAGTTGATCATCAAATTGAATTTGTTAGATTTGTCCTTTGTGCCCTTGTGAGGATATCGAGAGATTTCTATATCAAGCAAGGGCTGCATCTACTAATCCATCATTGGGGAAATTAATAATCTTTTCTATTTGTCGATAGCCAGTTAAAGACGTGGACAACAAACCTCGGCTTAACAATGGTCAGTATTCTACAGTGGAATCATGATTAGTTAACCATCTTTTATGACCTTGCTCAAAATCAACTGGGATGAACGCTGTTGCAGCAGCGACAGCAACTTCTCGAGATTAAAAGGTCATTTTAATTGGATAAACGCCATCTCCGTCATGGATGTGAACCAGCAACCAGTACAACTGAAGTCATCATTGTCAAACCCCTAGTAACATCTCAGGAAGAGACAAGACTACAATTGTAGACTAAATGGCTAGAAAATGCCCTCGCCTCATACTGACAAGTGATTTCTCTTCCTGAGGCTCTTCCTCCCAGATCAAAGGCACCTTGGTTCCAGTGGAAAACATTTAACAATCCGGGAACTGGAATGGGTTAGTCAAAAGTTGCTATGATGGAGCTACAAAACTAGCCCAACCATCTGCAAATCTATAGAAGTGGAGAACCATACGATGAAGCACTGTCCAATCAGTGCAGCTTCAAAAATCTTGCAGAATACAACAATGCAAAAACTGCATAAAAAAGTGAGAAACTGTTGTATGACCACATGTTTCAAAGACATGCAAAATAGAAGAATTGACAGAGAAGATTATTCCAGATTATTTAGTTTGAACTTAACTGGTTAGACAGATCAATAAATTCAATATGACGCTATGAAAATGATGCGTGGATCTCAAACATTGAAAACATCACCTTGTCAAGGCAGGAATCTCTACAAGGTCAACCAAAACCTATGCTGTTATATTTTCAAAATAATGGAAAGAAGCCTCCAACAATTCAGAAAATTACGAAATGACTGGGAAGTGTTCTCCAAAATGATAGGCATGCTGACATCGCAGGCCAACATCCAATTTTTATCACCTCACTTTTGTCTCTATGTTACCGAAGAGACTGAAACAATATAGAACTATCTCATCTGCCTGAACTGCAGTTTTTTTTTTAAATTTCTTTTGTAAGTATAATGTGTTAGACATGTATGCCAGGACAAGCAGACCTGTTGGCCAAAGCAAGTGCACGGAAATCTCTCAAGCAAAATGTCCATCATTCTGAAGCATTTGAATTAATATCTAAAGTATACGTGTTGTATGGATGTCAAGGCTTGGAAGGCCCTTCTACGATAAGGGTTAAGTGTTGGGTAAATGGTGAGACAACATGGTCAGTTATGGTGGAATATTGGGCATGAATTATTTTAGAGGACAGCTGAATAGATATTTATTCGCATTAGATCTGAAGACAACCATGTTATAGTCAGCAGGGAATCAATTCAGTAATAACAGAGGTTTAACACTAACGTTGTGGAGAATGGTCAGGAAGAGTACTGCACTGTTTACAGTTAGTATGAAGACCAATACCAATGTTTTGGTATTTAAAAAAAAAATTTTTTTTACAAAGGGGTCATCACATATCAAGGCCTGGAGGCCATTCAAGAATAAGGGTTAATGCGTGTACAGTAGTCATTGGGACAATAGCAAAAAAAAAAAAAAAAAGCAGATTAGCGGAAATGAGTTCCATAGCCGGGCAGTTCTAGGAAAGAAGCTTTGTTTATGGAATCCATGTTTAGGTTTTGGCACCGATAGAAAGTGGAAGAAATATATCAGATACATTGCATAACTTGTCTGTGCAGATAAACTCATTGATTGCATTATTTTCAACCATTTGCATTTCATTATATATATATATATATATATATATATATATATATATATATATATATATATATATATATATATATATATATATACTAGAAGAGGTACCTGGTGTTGACTGATATTAAACTTAACGTTAAATACCTTTTACAATAATGAAGTAAAAGAAATGGAAAGAAACTGAGACATGCATGCAAGTATTCATTTTTTCTATACATTCAGTATATGGAAGTAAAAAAAAAAAATACTCAAGCTGTAATCGAAACCAAAACCTACAGACAGGGAGTCAAATGCAATAACCATTAGGCCAGCTTAACATGATCTTAAAAGCGTTTTCAAATCCACTTATTCTTAGAATAATGTGGACGATTTGAGCATGCGCAATCGTGAAACAGTTGATAAACAGATAAAAATCCAATAACTGCAAGTATCAATTTATGAAAATTTTTCAACAATATCCAAGAGGTAACCATTATTACAAAGGTCTTAGTAATGAATTTAAGCTCGTCATCCAGATTAACTTTAGAACAAATCATCAAAGCCCTATGTATTAAAGTCTTGATTAAATTGTATTTTTGGTTTGTAGGGCAAAAAGAGTCCCAACGGGTATAGAGACCGGTAAAGGTTGGTTTACGATAAACAGAAGTAAGAAAACACGAGGATGTTTTGGAGTTAATCTGGATGACGAGCTTAAATTTACTACTAAGACTCTTTGTAACAATGATTACACCTTAGATATTGTTGAAAGTAATATTAATGAGAAAGTTTCCAATTTTTATAAACCTAAAGAAATTATAGTTAATAAATGTCCTGTTTACCTACGTCTACCTTGGCTAGATAATGTCAGTGACCGATTTGCTAAGCAAATTTCTTTGTCTGTGCAATGATGTTATTTTGCATCAAATCCACGTGTTGTATTTTCAACCAGACCTATGTTGTCGTCCATTTGCAAAGATGGCCCCCCCCCCACACACACCATAATAATTCTATTATTTATTTATTTAAATGTAGTTGCAGTGCGCACTATGTTGGGCGAACATCGCAAAGGTTGGATTTCCGTTTGAAACAACATGTACCATCAAAGATTTGTTATGCAAATTTTTCGCCCTCGGATGTTCTGAATAACACGTATGGTCCTGCGATTTGCGACCACCTTATAAATAACCATGTGTGTGCCATGAATTTCAGTGCTGACATGTTTACGATCTTGAGTTAGTCGCACTCGCCCTTTCATTTAAAAATTCTAGAGACTATTTTTATCAAGTCTTTGAGACCTTCTCTTTGTAAGCAAAAAGAAAATCTTTTAGGACTTAATTTAGTTTCTATGTAATTTTTTCCCCGTTTATTTTTTGCTTTTTTATTTTTTTCTTCCCTGCTATATACATGACTTTTTTCTTTTTTTTTTTTTTTTTAGTTTTTTCCTCAATTTAGCTCTGCTGAGCGAGGAATGAAACCTGGTTAGCTAACCTTTATTTTCATCTTTTATTTTTTTAAATCATAATATATTTGGTAAAACTGGTAATTAGTAAAAACCTGAAAATATATATATATATATACTAGCTGTACCCGGCCACGCGTTGCTGTGACTCAGTTTGTTAAAATGGAACACATGTGAAAGTAGAGAAAAGTGTGATTCTTTTTTTCAAGAGAATGTACAAATTATTTTTTTTTTAACAGATGTTAAGAAAATAAACAGAAAAATACTTCCATCATTAATTATGCAAAAAAAAATAAATAAAATGTTGATTTAGTGTTTCAATATGCTTATAAATTACGATAAAACTTGCTGAGTATGCACTGTTTTACGGTTGTTGTAAAAATGGAACGGAAACTTAAATTTCGCTTCGTTTTAATCTTTCTTAATTTTTTAATTGTACCCCCCCCCCAAACGAATATAATCAAAACAGTAACATTCAACAATTGTACTTTATGTATATAAAACACAAAATATTTATTAAAAAGAAAAATTAAAAAAGAAAAAAGTTAATAACGAAAGGGAAATAATTCCATTTTTAAACGAAAAAGTCAGTTTACCTAACTTACTGTATTAATGCTATTTTTTTTAAGCAAGAAAAAAAAAAGGTAAATATCCAGATACGCTACTACAGAACACCGACCACTCTAATTTGTTTTTTTATAGGTAATTGAGGTCGCTGACAACGAATCTGATAGTCAAACTTGGGGCAAATTTACCGTTTGCATGGTATTTACCCCTGAACCCACGAACTTCTTTCCACCATTTTGCAGCATCCATTTATGCTACGCGCATGCACACTGTAGCATAAACGACGGCTTCACCAAGCAAACTATGTTGGGGGAGGGGATTCTTTTTTTCCAGGACATAGAATTTTCTAATTTTCAAAAATACATTGTAGCGCTTTTTGGGATGAAAATTTAAAATTAGCTGAAAAAGAAATAAAATAAGAAAAGGAAAGCACACCAAGTTGGAGTGGGGGGGGTATTTATCTGTTTTTTTTTTTTTTTTTAACCTGGAACATCGAATTTTCAAATTTTCCATAAGTAACGCACCGACATTTACCAATTAGAACACCATTTAACATTTTCCGAAGATTTTACTTCGTACATCAAACCCCCCCCCCCAAACAAATTAGAGTGGTCGGTGTTCTGTAGTAGCGTATCTGGATATTTACCAAAAAAAAAAATATTTAGGTTTGGCTATAAATTCCTAAACTTATTTCACCCTAAATAATTTAGGTTAATGAAATAGGAATCTAATTGAATCTTTAATTTCCTGAATAGTATCCGATAATTCATTTTTCTTCGAGTTATATCGAATACATTAATACGGACTTTAGGGGCTTTTTTCGTAATGTTACTGTAAAAATTATTTTTTATTGTTACAAATTACGATGCTTTAAAAAAAGCAAAAATAAATTCTTGCGTTTTTTATTTACTACTGAAAACCATAACTTTAGTAAAGGTATTTTTGTTTAAACAAAATAAAACATTTTCACTAAGAGTTAAGTAAAAATAATTAGTTCATTATATTCTGCGATCATTATTTGAAAAATACTGCAATTTTCATTAAAATTCGTTAGTTTCCTGATTTTTGGTGAATTTTTAAGTAAAGGGAGGAATCAAAATGTGTATACACTTTGAGCGTCGTCATTCATTTCGCGATCACATGTGGTTAATTTAAATTAAAGTTCAATCACATGGTTACATTATCAATAATCATGTAATTAAACCCATTGAAAATTTACCGATATTGTAAACACATTCTGTTTACATTAAGCCTGTGGTGTTTTTTTTAGTGATGCAATGTTGTCAACTGAGATTTAAAAAAAAAACGCGAGATCAGGAGAAAGAAATGTCCAGAAAATCGCTAGCCAGTTTGGCAGAAAAGTAACTTATCTTGCCTTTGATAACATTTATTTGTTATATATTTGTTTTTTGACAACTTTTTCGAATCTATGTGTACAGCAATACAAACCCATGTACAGTAATACAAACCCCTTCGGGGAGATTGGAATGCCCCCCTCCCCCACCTAAAATGTACTTGGAAAAATCGATTTTATAGTGAGATTTAAGAATGGTTAGTCGAAAAAAAGGTGAAAAACAAAACAAATAATCAATAAATAATTGTTACCAAAGGCAATAAATGCTACTTTTTTTTTTACTTACATGAATGAGTTTATTTTATGTTTTAAAGTATTTTCAAGCAATCTAATGTGGGTGTCTGGGTGCCAAATACCTCCAGATTTTCTAGAATTTCCCGCTAGATTGTAAACGAAATCTCCAGATCTAGCAGGAAAACCGCTAAATTGTAACACTGGTCACGTGACAGGAAGCAGTAATAAATAATTGTCCCTAAATAAAAAAATAGCCTCTCGGTACAAAGAAATCCACCTATTTATCATAGAAAAATTAAGTATATAATTATGTTATAATTAAAAAGGAATATATAAAAACACACATGGATATAGTAAACATATTATACCAAAACGTGAAAGCTATCCGTCCAGTGGTTTTTTAGACAATTAACTCCGAACGAACCAACATTTACATTTTATATATATATATATATGTATATTTATATATACACACACACGTACTGGACCTTGTAGCCCATTAATAATGGACAAAAGCTATAACCCGTTTGAACAATATACATATCTTCTTGTTGGCAGGAGAAGATGAATGATATGTGAACTATGTTGTCATCTATTGCATGTTTCAGCTCTCACCGTTGAGCAGCCTTTTAGGTTCTGCCGATTAAAGTAATTCCCATCAATCTGGTTGTTTGTCCTTATTTCCTCATGCTGCTGTGAACAAATATGCATGATATCCAGTCTTGGAATATCTTTTTTGTTGGATGCAGGCATTCCGCATGATATTGCCAAAGAATATGTCTCTATTTTCCTTGCTAATCGCATCACAGAAAAAAAAAACTATCTAAACCTTGACAGCTGATCACTTGAGTTCATTGAATATTGAAATATTGAAAAGGTGTTTCTCAGTCAGTAGCAGCCGACAGTTCTTTGGCACCTATTCAAATCACTACATTTAAACATCCTCCGGCGTCTGTCAAACTCCCATGCGTTAGCGCAAGTATGACAAACCCACAGTTTTGTAAATTCTTAATGGACTGAAATATGTCCAAGAACATTACTGATAGGTCAGTCTTCGTGGCCTTAGAGTCAAGATCAAAGTGTACTTGGGAGTTAAGTAGGACGTCCCCCAAGGGTGAATGCGGTATTATGGTGAAAGAAGATACTAGCTGGGAGAAACTTTTGATTTTGTTTAGTTCTGGAGTGACAAGGATGACCAACGACCCTCACAATCCCCCCTTTTGAGTTGGCCATGTGCCTAAGTTTTTTGTTTATTGGTGATTTTGACTGCATTTTTAACATGAATAAAAGATTTAATATCTCAAAGTGTAGTATCTGTTCTTTAGATGCTACACTTCAATTTCTTGTTCTCTATTAGTGGAGGAGAAATCTTCCACGAGTGAGACAATTTTTATTTTTTGTTCCTTTTCTCGACATAAAAAAATGACCCTGGTGTCTAACTCTGTCCCATGGGGAGATATTGTAAATAGGAACATTACTGATATTCCGGTGTCCCAATTTGCCAATTGCTGATACAGTGTCTGTGAGTTCAGAACAGTTTGATATCCTGATTTTTTTCAAAATGGATGAGTCTTCCATGCTACAATGTGTTGAAACCATTGTCACCGACAAGATCAATCCCACAGTGCACCAAATGAGTAATGGTAACCGCACTCAGCATACAAGGGAAAGTGTTAAAGAGTACATAGTTTGCCTCAGATCCCTTGCTGCTGATTGTGAGTTTGCTTGCCCGTCTTGCTAGTTTGACCTTCCTGACAATTCACTCACCACCAGGTAAAATGACATTAATATTAAAGACAATCCAACAAAACTTCCACAAGCACTAAAAAATCTTTTCACTCACCGGGACTCAAAGGATAGCTCACTTAGGGAAGGCGATGAACAATATACATATCTTGTTGTTGGCAAGGGGAGATGAACATTTTCTTTATTCTCAATTGTTTGTTACACCAAATTGTAGGTTAAATATGGTTAAATTTTTGCTTATGCATTCAATGTTAATCTCTATTAATTTCTACTTATACATAGAGTGGATACCATAATACTTAGTTCATTACACCTTATTATAACAAAGGTTCATACAAAATTTCAACCAGAGTGGTCAAGTAGTTTGCATGAAAATATGTGACAAATGGAATGAGTTCCAAATCATTAAAAGAAAAGTTCAAATGTGCAAATAAAAAGCACTGGAGAGAATATTTAAAACACGTCTGCCAAGGCCGGAGAAATCAAGTAAATTCTTATTTCTCCGGCCTTGGCAGACGTGTTTTAAATATTCTCTCCAGTGCTTTTTCTGTGCACATTTGAACTTTTCTTTTATTGATTTGGAACTCATTCCATTTGTGATTTTTTCCAAGGAATTCTGCCTTTTGGATCATTTTGGAACTTACCTGTTGGATTGGAAATTTTTAATTCTACCGTGTTTGGATTTTACCATTCTTGGATTTTTTACCCTTCACCGGACTATCCATTCATGTGAAATCTTTTTATCATTTTTCTTTTACCTCCTACTCCCCTAACCTCACTCTTTTTTTAACCAAGTAAGATCTGTGACTTACTTGTAGTTTCACTAAATATTTTACATGCAAAATCCGATCCCGCATTTTGCTAATTCCTGCCCTCTGATGAGAAGGAGTTCTTCGAAACTCCGCGGATTAAGGACTATCCACTTATCTTGTGCTTCCTTTTTAAAATTAAATATGTTTTTAACTCTTTTTCAAGATGTCTTTTGACATGTTTTATTAATCATTTGTTCATATTATAAGCTCTATTTCCTTTTTGGTTTTATTGAGCTTTTACATCTGGTTGAGATTACTTGTAAATATTAACTCTTTAATATTTATAATATATTTTAAGTTTACCATTTTGATTAACTTGGTAAACTTATTGTAATTTTTATTTCTCTCTCTATATATATAAAAGTGAAAGTGTGTGTGTGCCTGTCTGTCTGTCTGTGTACATTTCCCTACCAAATAACTGTCAATTTTCGGTCTAAGTTGAAATTTGATATACGGGGTATTGAGATTTTGGAAAATCTTAGTTTGGTTTGGCCAGAAATTTTGCTGTTAAGAGAACTTTACCAAACTCCACCAATTGAAATTATTAATGTATATTACTTGGACATGGATCAAACTTTTTCATTTGATTTGAGCCCAAAACAATAAATATTAAGGGTCAAAATTGGGGTCAAAGTTTTTAAAAAATTGACGTTTGCAGTCTCTACCAAATTACTCAGTCAATTTCTGATCTAATCATTTGAAATGTTACATGAAGTGTATTCAGAGATAGGTAAAGCTTTTTAATTGGTTTGGGTCGAAAATTTTGCTGCTAAGAGGTGAGAGTTGAAAGAGTATAACTTTGCAGATTCTACGAAATTTCTCTGCCAATTTTGGGTCTAAACGCATGAAATTTTAGATGTAGGTAACTTGGACATGGGTAAAACTTTTTTATTTTGATTTGAGACCAAAATAGTAAATGTTAAGGGGTCAAAATTTGGATCCAAGTTATAAAAAATTTACATCTCTGGTCTCTGAAATTTTGGTCTAAACATTTGAAATCTTACATAAAGTGTATTCACACGTAGCACAAGTTATGAACAGTACATAGGGCCTGAACACAGCCGGGATGAACTGCTAGTATATATATAAAAGTGAAATTGCGTGTGTGTGTGTGTGTAGATTTCCCTAGCAAACTACTCTGTCAATTTTCAGTCTTCAGACTCAAGATTGGACATAAGGATTTGGGAAAATCTTTTTAATCGGTTTTTGGCCAGAAATTTGGCTGTCAATGGGTCAAAGTTCAATGATTTAACCTTTGAAAACTCTATCAAACTTCTTCGCCAACTTTGGGTCTAAATAATTTAAATTTTAGATGTAGGTTACTTGTACATGAATTAGACTTTTTAGTTTGATTTGAGTCCAAAACAATAAATATTAAGGGGTCAAAGTTAAAAAAAAATTTGACCTCTGTGGTCTCTATCAAATTACTCAGCCAATTTTTGGTTTAAACATTTGAAATTTTACATAAAGTGTAGTCAGACATAGGCAAGCTTTTTAATCGATTTTTGGCTGACGATTTGGTTGCCAAGGGGTCAAAGTTCAAAAGATTTTACCTTTGTCTCCAGCAAATTATTCAGCCAATTTTGGGTGTAAACATTTGAAATTTTACATAAAAGGCGTTCAGACATGCAGCAAGCTTTTAAATCAGTTTTTGAGTAAAATTTGGCTAGCAAGAGGTCAAAATTGAAAGAATTGACCTTTGCAGACTCTACCAAACTCTTCTGCCAATTTTGGGTCTAAACTCTTGAAATTTTAGATGTAGGTTACCTGGATGTGAATCAAACTTTTTAATATATATATATATATATATATATATATACATACATACATACACACACACATAAAGTTATTAACAGTACATAAGGCCCGAGCAAAGTCGAGCTGAACTGCTAGTATATATATATTATTTAAAAACCTTGAATGGATATATACACAATTATTATTCATAGGAAAATCTTATCCAAATGAAAATGCTCAATATTCTGAATAGAGCATCGGCATACGCGAAAGGAAGTTAACATTTTGCAAATTACAATTTAGAATATTTATTATTTGGAAAAAATATACATTATATATTTTTGATCCCATATGTATAAAACAGTGTATGTATGTGTGTGTTCGTGTGCAAATATTTAACCGATAAACACTTAAACTACTGGTCACACAACACTGAAATTTACAGGAAATAGTAATCATACACCAAGGATGGTTTATAATGAGTAAAATATTTCTTTCGATGAATAACACATGCAGATGTCGGCAAGTTTAAATGCAAAATGTTTATTTCAACTTGTCAATATATTTCTATTACTTTTACCAATATATTTCTACTACTTTTGAGCTTGCGCAAATTCATTCGTAGCTTGAAGTGCTTTAAAAAACTGCAAGCACTTGTGCCCCCACGACGTGAACACCCTCAACAGACCCGACAGGCTGCAAAATCCCACCCCCACACTGTAGAGATCCCTATATGTAAAAGATCTTTCTACTCCGGTAGTTTCTTCCCCAGAACTGCTAGACTTTGGAATCCCATTCCAGGTCCCTGCTTCCCCAACTGTACTGACGTGCAGAAGTTCAAGTGCAACGTGAACCGACATCTTGCTGCCCAAATCCCTACATAGTACCCCAGTAGTTGTTGCCCCTGATAGTAGCCCCCTACACCAAAGTTGCAATGTGCCTTGTTTGGGGTGAACATGTAAAAATTTTTTTAAATCTTGCTTATCTATCTGTCAATAGCTCAAACAGTACGGAATGTTTGTTTCGATTGTAGCTGATGGCACCTATGACAAATTTTTTTTCACCTTTTGTATTAGGCACAAATAATCAATAATAATCTTTTGAAATCAGTACTATGTAGAAGGTACAGTACTATATATTAGGTTTAATAGGAAATTGTGTCTGCACGAAAAAATATGAAATCTGCATGAATTAAAATATATTTAAACATATTTTTCAATCGAGCAAGGCCGGGCATCCCCTGCTAATATATAATATATATGTGTGTGTGCATATATATATATATATATATATATATATATATATATATATATATATAGATATATAAATTCCCGTTCACATACACCTTTCAGGATAAAGCTAGAACCCAGAACTAGATAGACTCGAGCAATTGCATCGACAACGGACAACGCCAGACCCAAAGTGGGTTTCGATGTACTGCATCTCATCAGTGACGTGCTCCGACATAGGGGCGAACCCAGGTCGTCGCACTCATGAAGTGTGCAATACTGATGACCTAACGAAATGGGCCAAGGCGCAATCTATTGGCTATGCCTCGATTTTTTTAAATTCTTATATTTTTTTATCCAGTTCTACATTCTACGATCTATCTATAATCTCCTCTTAATGTCTAATATATATATATATATACATATATATATATATATGTGTGTGTGTGTGTGTGCATATATGTATATATATTAGTGTTGGGACAGTTTATTCGAATTGGAATCGGTATTGGAAAAATTTGTGCCTATTTTCTGATGCCAAAATGAGTCTTTTATTTATATTTTTATTTGATTTTGTTTAAAACAATATCTTCTGGTAGTAATATTGAAATAATATTTATTGATTTTAAACTATTGGTAAAACTAAAATCTATAGATCCCCACCCCCAATGTATTTTTACGTTTGAGAAAATATCTGCACATCTAACACGTGTTTTTATGGTAATTGGGGAAAAAATAATTCTATTGTTATTTTTTTAGAGAATTTTTTATAAAGAATCAGAATCAGGATTTTTATATGGAATTGGGGGGGAAAAATACGTTTTTTTCTCTATTAATTATGTTTTTGATTCTTTCCAACTTCTGAATAATGATCTTCACTTCTGGCTGATGTAATTACCATATTTGTCATAAGTCCAAGTACTTTCCAATATTTCTGGATATATTGTCAGGGTTATAATTTTTTTTTTATTAATATAACTATTTTTTTCATTCGTTTATTATTTTAATAACTTTACAAACATTTCAGGATGTTTATATTATTCCTTAATTGGAATTCGTTTTTTGAGATGAGCATCATATATATTAATTTATTTTTATTTCGGAATAAACAAACCAATAAAAGATGAAAAACAACAACTAATAAAGATGAGACTAATAGTTCGAAATAAAAATAAATTAATTTCAGGATATTATTACTATTGGTAAAGTTTATTTTATTATTAATAGTTTTTTTTAGTTTTTATTAGTAATGTTTCTAGTATTTCATTATTGGATTGTTCAAGTATAGATGTGTTGTCAACTAAAGTCTTCCTAAATTAAAACAAAGAACGAGAATGTATATATATATATATATGTTCAGTAAAACCCTGGGATATGGTGGCCCTAGGATACGTTTTTTTCAGGTTACAATGTGAAATACAATGTTTTTCCGGACCCTGGTTACAGTATTTACCTCCGCCTTATGTTGTTATTTATAATGTTATTTGATTATATACACGTGTATTATTTACTGTACTGTATTTTGCTACTAATTTTTAATGTCGAATCCCGAGGTTCTGTGTACATATATATCTATATAGTTATATGCACACACACACACACACACACACACACACACACACACACACACACACACACACACACACACACACACGAGTATGAGTCTATAAATATCGTGTGTGTGTGGTTAATTAAATGTGATACCATCCATGCCTCATATGACCTGATCCCTGATTTCTTCTAAATTTTACAGGGATTTCATTAATTATTGCAGTAAACATCCGTCAGATGTTCAATTTCATGTCAAGGGGAGGGATGGAATTTGCAGGGGCGGGGGACAGATGAGAGCAGCTCTAGATCTTTGATTTCTTCCTTTCTCAACCTCTGAACTCCCACCTGCAAATGCTTGGAGTACTTGGCATGAAGAGTGTGTCTGGGTCTGTAGGTTGCGAGCCGACCCCCACCCCCACCCCTACCCACCTACCAACTGGTGAGGCAGACTGATTGAGATAAAAAAAAAAACTGCAGCAGAAATTCTTTGTTGTCTGACAATTCCGCTTCCTGACATTGATACAAACTTCTTATATGGTAAAATGCATCTATAGACGCAAATGTATGCACACAGATTTGCAGCCATGCATGCACGTGCACACTTATGCACGTACATGCAGGTGAGTGTGCCACCATTCATTATCGTATTGAGAGATATCGATGGTTAAAGGCTGAATGACATGGACTGATGTCTTGAGTGCCAAATTCGAATCCAGTTTGTTGCACAGTTCCACTTCAACGCAAGGATGTTGGCAACCTTCACATGCACTCTTCTATGAGTTTCCGGTTCTTTCTAAAGAGAATTGAGGTAATTAATACAAACTCACAATGATTCATAAAAAAGAACTTTTTTATTTCTTTTTTGGATTTTTTTATGGAAATCACTCCAGACAAGGCATGAAGCCAACTGATACAAGGAGATTAAAAAAACATCAAAATCAAAAATTAGCTAATAAGTGTTAGATAGATGGATTTTGATTCAGAAAACAGCGATTCTTCCTCCTTTGTCAGAAACATCGTTCAAAAAATATGAGGACTAACGGCGAACCCAAAATCAATTTTTTTCTAATGTCCATTTTAATATGCTGACATGTTTGATGGCGTTTAGAAAAGTAACTTGTCTCTGCCAAGTCTTTATCTTTCTCTCAATTCTATTCTTATTACTTCCTATGATATCAACTGACCATGCTACCTCAACTGTTCTACACGATAAATGAAAAACTTCCATCCATTCAATATCTCCCATACTTCTAGATTTCATCTTCCTCTGAGGTCAACAGATCTAAGCATGTCCCTAAAATGCACAGTAAACATCTATCGTATCATTCTGTCCTCAACCCTGACTGGTCAAGTTTCACTTCCAAACATCACTGCATGCACATGCCAGAGAGACTTTTTAGTTGGTTAGTACTGACAAAAGTTTCCTGTACTTATTTTATCCATGTCTACTTCTTAATATCACATTAACACCTGCTCTTTGCAGTGCTCCAATTCCATTGTCATACACTTCTTGCAAACATTATCTCTCAACATACCACTGTGTTGTGTAAATGTCACCTCTCTCTCTCTCACATATATATATATATATATATATATATATATGAGCAAATAGTTAATAAAACATGTTAAAAAAACACTTTGAAAAAGAATTAAAAACATATTTAATCTGAAAATGAAACACTTAATAAGTGGATAGTCCTTAATCCGTGGAGTTTCGAAGAAATACTTTCTTTCTCATCAGAGGGTAGGAATTAGCAAAATGTGGGATCGGATTTTGCATACAAAAGTATTTGATGAAACTGCAAGTAAGTCAAAGATCTTACTTGATAACAAAAAGTGAAGCAGAGGGAATATGGCGAAGAAAAAGGTGATTTCATGTGAATGGATAGTCTGGTGAAAGGTAAAGTATTCAATGATAGTAAAATCCAAAAATATAAATCCAAGAAAAGTTAATTGAATTTCCATTCGTACAAGTAAAATCCAAGGAAATCACGTAATTGGAAGATGGTCCAAAATAATCCAAAAGGCCGAAATCCATGGAATAATTCACAAATATCTACAAGGAAAAGGGGAAAAAATTCCAATAATATTAATAAAAGAAAAATAAGATACGCGTTTGACACGGCTGCCGAGACAAAATGTTTGATTATAGTAATTTATAAAATATATATGGCGATTAAGCTACACTGAATATTCTGCGTTTCATCCACTATAGGATTCGTCAGGCTTATGCGCGAATTCTGTGGTGTTTTCTTGTTTTTATATATGTTGAGGATTTTAGTTAGCCAATCAGCTTTCTAGTATCCACCGCGCCCCTTCCTATCAGCCAATGCGCATACATTTTATCAAACAAAGGATCTGTTTTAGAACTAGGTTAGTGGTTTAAAGGTAGACGTTTTCCTCCTCTTTTATATATATATATATATATATATATATATATAAATATACATATGTGTACACACATACATGCACACATACATATATATATATATATATGTGTGATCGTTTATGTATATTCATGTTTATTTAATTTATTTATTTGTTTGTTTTCTATTGTTTTTGTTAGTTTTAAAGCTATTTTGTATCGCTATCCTAGAGTAAGTTTTATTTTGTGAACACAGTTGTTTGCTATTTCTCATCTACAGTTTAATAGATTTTGGGGTTCTTTAAAGTACAGGATAGCAAATTTTTCATGGAGGCATAATTTACATGGGTCGCCTAAATGTCTGCACATGGTAGCTTGGCTGATAGGAAGGGGCGCGGTGGATACTAGAAAGTTGATTGGCTAACTAAAATCCTCAACATATATAAAAACAAGAAAACACCACAGAATTCGCGCATAAGCCTGACGAATCCTATAGTGGATGAAACGCAGAATATTCAGTGTAGCTTAATCGCCATATATATCTTATAAATTACTAACTAGCTCTACCTACGTATTGAGCACTTTTGAAGTAAATACTTAAAGTTTACGCATAAATCTATACTTTCATATATTAATTTTATGTGAGTAAATGAAGTAGTTATATATATATATATATATATATATACACTACGTGTGTTGTGTACATGTCACCAATATACACAGACATGAAAGAAAAGTATGGACACCCATAGAAATAGTTTATTTCAATAAACATATAATTTATAGAACAAAATCAAAAATAAATGGTCACAAATTTAATAACTAATCTTTGGTTGACATTCTCTTTGCTGTTTTTAATGCTAAGATCCTTCTAGGAATGACATTGATCAGTTGACGAATATCATTGAGGAATTTTTTGCCATGTCTGATGCAATAATGTTAAAAGTTCAAGCTTAGAAGATGACTTCCTTTTCCTTTTGTGAAGGTTCCGGTCTAATATGTCTTAAAGGTTTTCAACTGAGTTCATATCCAGAGACTGACTTGGCCATGGAAGTTTATTAATCCCATTTTGGCTCAACCAATGTTGTGTTGCCCTAGCAGAGTGACAAGAAGCTTCGTCTTCTATAAATAGGGAGTTAACTTGGTTCATTTTATCACGTGAAAATATTGGTAGGAGTCCTTCATGTAACATATTTAGCAGAATTGATGTTTCCTTTGCATTCCACCAGGAACGACCACCACTCCAAATAGCACCCCATACCATAACCAAGAACCCCATGTTTCAGTGTTGGTTGCAGTTTTTTAAAGTCAAACTTTTGCTGAGGGAACCTCCATACCCATACCCTTCCACTGTCGGGAAAAAATGCAAATTGTGACTCATCAGAGAAAAATGACAGTGGTCCAAAAGGTTGTAGGTCTCTCTACCATTTCACAAACCCAATCTCTTCTGCGCTTGATATTGGCAGGGCGAAAAAGAGGTTTCCTTCTCACAGCTCTACCATAGTAGCCCAGCTTGCAAAAATACCTGACAATTGTTCTGGGACTGACACCAGCTTGTGTTGCAATGTCAGAGGCATTGCACCGAGGATCCTCTTCAACATTTCTTTTCATAAGATGCAAGTTTCTTTCAGAGGACCCGGAGCAATGTAGATGAGGTTTTGTGCACTCTTTGTCCTCTCTGGGGAACTCTATGATCAATTTATTAACAATAGAAAGGGGTATTGAAATATTTCGTGCTATTTTTGCGTTGACTAAGATCATCTTCATGTGGATCCACAATTTGTCCTCACAGAAATTCTGAAAGGTTTGATGCTCCTTTGGTTCATGGGATGCTTCATTGTTGTTGACTGTAATTTTAATGAGATACTTCAAGTTATTTCAACACTATTCTTATCTGTAAATATAAATAAGCATATTTTAATCTTAGGAAAAATATTTATCTTAGTGTCTATTCTTTTCTGTTAAATCTGCATGTGTGTGTGTGTGTGTGTATATATATATGTATATATTGTGTGTGTGTTGTAAAGGTTATCAATATATATATATATATATGTATATATATTATTTAAATGTACAGAAGGTCAGGAAAACATTGGTACCGTCGGTTTCAAGCCTAGCATAAGGGCGACCAGTTAATGGTAAATCGTAATGTTAGGCTCTTGTCAGCCATGTTGTTTCTGTTTGAGGAAAAGCAGGACCGCATATATTGTTTTTAATGATGTTCATTTTTATTTAACTATAGCTTATCCCTATCTCTGTATATTTTATTTTAATAGCAGAAATAGGGATGATAAGCTATAGTTAAATAAAAATGAACATCATTAAAAACAATAAATGCGGTCCTGCTTTTCCTCAAACAGAAACAACATGGCTGACGAGCGCCTAACATTATTTACGATTTACCATTAACTGGTCATCCTTATGTTAGGCTTGAAACCGACAGTACCAATGCTTTTCTGGCCTTCTGTAGATTTAAATAAATAAATATTCAGCTATTATATAGAAAAAAAGGTTTTCTTCGTAATTGAGCACTTTGTTGGAATTCTTTCCCAAAAAACAGTAAATAAATACATATATATATATATATACTAGCAGCTCAGCCCGGCTTTTCTCAGGCCCTATGTATTGTTCATAACTTGCCTTATGTGTGAATGCACTTTATGTAACATTTCAAATGTTTAGACCAAAATTTGTCTGAGTAATTTTGTAGAGACCGCGGGTGAAACTCTTTAACATTTATTATTTTGGTCTCAAATCAAAATACAAAGTTTTACCCATGTTCAAGTAACCTACATCTAAAATTTCAAGTCTTTAGACCCAAAATTGGTGGAGGAATTTCGTAGAATCTGCAAAGGTTAACTTTTTCAACTTTGACCTTTTGGCAGCCAAATTTTCACCCCAAAACTGATTAAAATGCTTGCTGCATGTCTGAATACCTGTTATGTATAAATTTCAAATGTTTAGACCGAAAATTGGCTGAGTAGTTTGCTAGACATCGCAAAGGTCAAATCTTTTGCATTTTGACCCCTTGGCAGCTCAAATCTTTGACCCAAACTGATTAAAAAGCTTGCCCTATCTCTAAATACACTTTCTGTAAAATTTCAAATGTTTAAACCAGAAATTGGCTTAGTAATTTGGTAGAGACTACAGGCGTCAAATTTTTTTTTAAATTTGACCTCAATTTTAACCCCTTAATTTATGATTTATTTATTATTTTTTACGTGTGTACATAGTTCTATATCGGATGAGTGTCTAATTATTTTTTACGTATACATAGTATTCAATCATATGAGTTTCTCATATTTTTATGTGTGTACGTAGTATTAAACCGTAAAACGTAGCATTGATTTGTGTGGGTTTTTTTAAAATTTATTTTTATGTGTACGTACTATTGAATTGCACTGGGTTTTTTTATTTTTTATGTGTATGTAGTATTGAATTATGTTTTTTTTATTTATTTTTTATGTGTACGTAGTATTGAATTATATGTTTTTTTTAAATTTATTTTTATGTGTACACAGTATTGAATTGCACTGGGTTTTTTATTTATTTATTTTTTATGTGTATGTAGTATTGAATTATATGTTTTTTTCATTTATTTTTATGTGTACATAGTATTGAATTGTATGTTTTTTTTTAAATTTATTTTTATGTGTATGTAGTATTAAATTATATGTTTTTTTTAAATTTATTTTTATGTATACACAGTATTGAATGGCACTGGGTTTTTTTTAAATTTATTTTTATCTGTATGTAATATTGAATTGTATGGGTTTTTTTTATTTATTTTTATGTGTAGGTAGTATTGAATTGTATATTTTTTTTTAAATTTATTTTTATGTGTACATAGTATTGAATTGCACTGGATTTTTTATTTATTTGAATTGTATAAATGTATATTGAATTGTATGAGGGGTTTTATTTATTTTTTATGTATACGTAGTATTGAATTGTATGGGTTTTTTATTTATTTTTTATGTATACGTAGTATTGAATAGTATGGGTTTTTTTATTTATTTTTTATGCGTAAATAGTATTGAATTATATGGTTTTTTAAAATTTATTTTATGTGTACATAGTATTGAATTGTATGGGTTTTTTAAATTTATTTTTATGTGTACGTAGTATTGAATTGTATGGGCGTTTTTATTTATTTTTTATGTGTACATAGTATTGAATTGTACAGGTTTTTTTTATTTATTTTTATGTGTACGTAGTATTTAATATTGGATTTTTTTATTGATTATTTATGTGTACATAGTATTGAATTGTAGGGGGGGGGTTATTTATATTTTATGTGTATGTAGTATTGCACTGTATGGAGTTTTTTATTTATTTTTTATGTGTACATAGTATTGAATAGTATTGTTTTTTTTATTCATTTTTGTGTGTACGTAGTATTGAATTGTACAAGTTTTTTAAAATCTATTTTTATGTGTATGTAGTATTGAATTGTGTGAGGTATTTATTTATTTTTTATGTGTACATATTATTATATCTTATGTGGGTCTTTTTTTATTTGTACGTAGTATTGAATTTTTTCGGGTTTTTTATTTTATTTTTTATGTGTACGTAGTATTGAATTGTATTGGAGTTTTTATTTATTTTTTATGTGTACGTAGTATTGAATTGTAGGTTTTTTTTTATTTTTTATGTATACGTAGTATTGAATTGTATGGGTTTTTTATTTATTTTTATGTGTACGTAGTATTGAATTGTACGTTTTTTTATTTATTTTATATGTACATATTATTATATCTTATCTGGGTCTTTTTTCATGTGTACGTAGTATTGAATTGTTTGGTTTTTTTAATTTATTTTTCTGTGTATATAGTATTGAATTGTATTGGTTTTTTATTTATATTTATGTGTACGTATTATTGAATTGTACGAGTTTTTTTTATTTATTTTTATGCATACGTAGTATTGAATTGTATGAGGGTTTTTATTTATTTTTTATGTGTATGTAGTATTGAATTGTACAGGTTTTTTATTTATTTTTATGTGTACATAGTATTGAATTGTGAGGGTTTTCTAAATCTATTTTAAGTGTACCTAGTATTGAATTGTATGGGTTTTTAAATTTTTTTTTTATTTGTACGTAGTATTGAATTGTACAGGTTTTTTTTATTTAATTTTATGTGTATGTAGTGTTGAATTGTACAGGTTTTTTTTTATTTATTTTTTATGTGTACGTAGTATTGAATTGTATGGGATTTTTATTTATTTTTTATGTGTATGTAGTAATGAATTGGATGGGTTTTTTTATTTATTTTATATGTGTACGTAGTATTGATTTGTATTGGGTTTTTATTCATTTTTTTATGTGTATGTAGTATTTAATTGTATGGGTTTTTTATTCATTTTTTATGTGTACGTAGTATTGAATTGTATGGGTTTTTTATTCATTTTTTATGTGTACGTAGTATTGAATGGTATGGGTTTTTTTATTTATTTTTTATGTGTATGTAATATTGAATTGTATGGGTTTTTTATTTATTTTTTATGCCTATGTAGTATTGAATTGTATGTTTTTTTATTTATTTTGTATTTGTACGTAGTATTGAATCTTATGTATTTTTTAAAATTTTATGTGTACGTAATATTGAATTGTATGACTTTGTTTTATTTTTTTATGTGTATGTAGTATTGAATTGTATGCGTTTTTTTATTGTTTATGTGTATGTAGTACTGAATTGTATGGGTTATTAATATATTTTTTATGTGTACATAGTACTGAATTGTATGGGTTTCTTTCTTTATTTTTCATGTGCACGTAGTATTGAATTGTATGGGTTTTTTTTATTTATATTTTATGTGTACGTAGTATTCAACTGTATGGTGTTTTAATTTATTTATTTATTTTATATGTGTCTAGTATTGAATTGTATTTTTTTTTATTTTTATGTGTATATAGTATTGAATTGTATGGGTTTTTTTATTTATTTTTTATGTGTACATAGTATTTAATTATATGGTTTTTTTAATTTATTTTTATGTGTACGTAGTATTGAATTGTATGTTTTTTTTAATTTATTTTTATGTGTATGTAGTATTGCATTATATGGGTTTTTTGTTGTTTATGTGTACGTAGTATTGAATTATATTGGGGTTTTATTTATTATTCACGTGCACTTAGCATTGAATTGTATGGGGGATTTTATTTTTTTATGTGTACGTAGTATTGAATTGTATGGGGGTTTTATTAATTTTTTATGTGCACGTAGTATTGAATTGTATGGGTGTTTTTATTTATTTTTATGTGTAATAGTATTGAATTGTATGGAGTTTTTTATGTATTTTTTAAGTGTACATATTATATCTTATGTGGGTCTTTTTTTATGTGTACGTAGTATTGAATTGTTTGGGTTTTTTTATTTATTTTTTATGTGTACGTAGTATTGAATTGTATGGGTTTTTTTAATTTATTTTTTATGTGTATGTAGTATTGAATTGTACAGGTTTTTTATTTATTTTTATGTGTACGTAGTATTGAATTGTATGGGATTTTATTTATTCTTTATGTGTACGTAGTATTGAATTGTATGGGTTTATTTATTTATTTTTTATGTATATGTAGTATTGAATTGTATGTTTTTTTTTATTTTTATGTGTATGTAGTATTGAATTGTATGGGATTTTTATTTATTTTTTATGTGTACATGGTATTGAATTATATGGGCTTTTTATTTATTTTCATGTGTACGTAGTATTGAATTATATGGGTTTTTAATTTTTTTATGCGTACGTAGTATTGAATTATATTGGGGTTTTATTTATTCACGTGTACGTAGCATTGAATTGTATGGGGGATTTTATTTTTTTTGTGTACGTAATATTGAATTGTATGGGGGTTTTATTAATTTTTTATGTGCATGTAGTATCGAATTGTATGGGTGTTTTTATTTATTTTATGTGTAATAGTATTGAATTGTATGGAGTTTTATATGTATTTTTTATGTGTACATATATCTTATGTGGGTCTTTTTTTATGTGTACGTAGTATTGAATTGTATGGGGTTTTTTATTTATTTTTTATGTGTATGTAATATTGAATTGTACAGGTTTTTTAATTTATTTTTATGTGTACATAGTATTGAATTGTACAGGGTTTTTTTTCATCTATTTTTATGTGTATGTAGTATTGAATTGTTGTGGGTTTTATTTATTCTTTATGTGTACGTAGTATTGAATTGTATGGGTTTTATTTATTCTTTATGTGTATGTAATATTGCATTGTATGGGTATTTTGAATCTATTTTTATGTGTACATAGTATTTAATTGTATGGGTGTTTTAAATTTATTTTTATGTGTATGTAGTATTGAATTGTATGGGTTTTTGTATTTATTTTTATGTGTATGTACTATTGAATTGTATTGGAATTTTTATTTATTTTTTATGTGTACATCGAATTGAATTGTACGGGGTTTTTTATTTATTTTGTATGTGTACATATTATTATATCTTATGTGTGTCTTTTATGTGTACGTGGTATTTAATTGTATGGGGGGTTGTATTTATTTTCATGTGTATGTAGTATTTAATTGCACGGGTTTTTTATTTATTTTATGTGTACGTAGCATTTAATTGTATGGGGTTTTTATTTATTTTTTATGTGTACATATTATTATATCTTATGTGGGTCTTTTTTTATCCGTAGGTAGCACTGAATTTTATGGGTGTTTTTATTTATTTTTTATGTGTATGTATTATTATATCTTATATGTGTCTCTTTTTATGTGTATGCAGCATTGAATTGTATGTTTTTTTTATTTATTTATTTGTACGTAGTATTGAATTGTATAGGGTTTTTTTTTTATTATTTATGTGTACGTAGTATTGAATTGTACAGGGTTTTTTTTTATTTATTATTTATGTGTAAGTAGTATTGAATTGTACAGGGTTTTTTAATTATTTTTATGTGTACATATTATTGAATTGTATGGCATTTTTTAAATTTATTTTTATATGTACGTAGTATTGCATTGTAGGATTGTTTTTATTTATTTTATGTGTATGTAGTATTGAATTGTATGGGTTTTTTAAAATTTATTTTTATGTGTACATAGTATTGAATTGTATGTTTTTAAAAATTTATTTTTATGTGTACGTAGTATTGAATTGTATGTTTTTTTTTATTTATTTTTATGTGTACGTAGTATTGAATTGTATCTTACTGATTATTAATATGGTTGTAGAGTCAGAGTTATCTCCCTTGGAGAGAAAATGGTTTCTCTGCGAGGGATAAAAATATGGCCAGGGATAGGTTAGTTTAAAAATCAATTTCTAAAAGCAGTGAAACACGTAAAAGAAATGAACTGGCAATATGTGGCATGGTATTAGATGAATCTAAGTGGGCTATGCTGGCTTCATCTGAAGGAGAAAGTTTCCAAGGAATATCAAATCAACAAGCAATCTCCAGCCACATAGATGTTGTGGTCATGGTGCAACATTGCGGGAACAAGCAAACAATAAGCAAATATATTTGGGTCGACATTTTTCCTCTTTTTAAACAAAAGCATTAATTACAGTTAATCTCTAGTCTCACTTCTACTCCACTACACAATGGCCAGAGACAGCCATTTCTCATATGTCCATCTTTTTCAACCGCACATTTTATTCTCTCTTCATTTTACACGTCCATCTTTTTTGGCGTCGACTTTTTTTTCCAGCCACGTGGTGTCTTTTCCTTTTTTTTTTTTTTTGCGCTAGCTCGCACACACTTCCTAATTTGCATACGCGTTCAAACGCTGCTCCTGCTGCTAATACAATCGTTTGTCATCCATCCATTTGGCTGCTGATGATATTTTCATGTGTGCTCTGCTACAATAAGAAGATGACACACAGGGCTTAGCGTTACCAAATGGTCACGTATCTGGTATGTTGCTTAACTTCGATGATCTAGTGAGAACTGGTGTGTCAACGTGATTGTGCCGTAAATGCCAGCATGCAAAATTTTTGTGCCGTAGATGCCAGCATGCAAAATTTTTGTGCCGTAGATGCCAGCATGTAAAATTTTTGTGCCGTAGATGCCAGCATGTAAAATTTTTGTGCCGTAGATGCCAGCATGTAAAATTTTTGTGCCGTAGATGCCAGCATGTAAAATTTTTGTGCCGTAGATGCCAGCATGTAAAATTTTTGTGCCGTAGATGCCAGCATGTAAAATTTTTGTGCCGTAGATGCCAGCATGTAAAATTTTTGTGCCGTAGATGCCAGCATGTAAAATTTTCGTACCGTAGATGCCAGCATGTAAAATGGACATTAACGAAATATGATGACAAATGACATAAAATGACGTTTGATTTTTAAGGATGCACAGGATTTGGGTTGGGAAATAGAAAAAAACAAATTTTCCTCTCAGTTGTTAAATCTGATGTCCTACAAACCAGAGTGGTCTTGGCCAGTTCCTTTAAGAAAAGTTAAAGTGTAAGTTTTTCTTTAAAAGGAATAATTTTGTGTATTGTTTCATGTATGAGAACAATTTTTTATGCAATCTTGTCTTGATTCTTATACTCTGTTTATAGCTTCCCATAGACAAACTATTAATAAATGAAATGTCAGTCAGGAGTTTTTAATTTTCTTTTTACACATGAATTATTATTTTATTATTTCATTTTTTTGGAATCCTTTGAGATGAGGCTTCAAAATTTGAGTATTTCAGGGCCCGTAGCACAGTGGATCGAGGTGTTGAGTCTTTTTGGTTTCAGGTGAGCATTGTCTGAAGATGACGGTTTCAATCCGACCCCAAACAGGGCCAGAGGATTAGTAGGCCAAAACGTGGTAAGACAATATAGAAGGCAGAAATTACTTAGGATAGTTACAAAACTCAGCATCTCTATCCGGTTGCAGTTAACCACCTGAAGCAGGCCAAAGGATGAGTTGGCTGAAACATGATGGAACAGCAACTACGAAGATGAGGATAACAATCCGCAAAAAAAAACAAAAAAAAACAATACATATGGTTTATTGCAGAATCCACATGTTGTAATTAATTTTATTTCACATGCAATATGAAATATTTTAAGTCTTCGTCGTCTTGTGTTTCTCTAGTGTGCTCCATTCCTTAGATATTAGCCAATATTATATCATTAACAAAATATATATACAGTATAATCACACTGACAAACCGGTTCTTTTTTGATCACAGAAAATAAGTAACGTTGAGCCTGGCCAGTACCAGATGGGTGACCATTTGAGAACAGGAAGTGCTATATGCAAGAACTGCAAAAAGGTAACGTCATCATCTTTTCTAACAATGATAAACATACGATTGAAAACCATTTGCCGACTTGATATTCCTTAGAGGGAAGCTAGTTTGGCCCACCTAAAGTGAATGATGTTGTGTAGGTAATAAAATCCAAGTTGTGCAAACAAATATCTATCAGAAGTAAATCACTACATTAACATCATATACTAGCAGGGAGACCTGACGTTGCCCAGGAATGAACGAGAATCAATGAATATTTCACCCTCCCATATTGTGTTATTGAAATCGGTGAAAATTTTCAATCCTCCCCACAGTTACTTAGTCCATAATATATTGTAGTCTAAATTGCATTGTAAACAACGTACTGTTGATTTTATAAAATTCTTTTTATATAATGGCTTGAATTCAAGTTTAAAATGCAAAAGTCAAGTATAATGATTCGATTGAATAGAAACGATGATTTCAAACATGCACCTGTCAATTCAAAGAACCTACTGTTGATTTTATATGCTAGGCCTTTCTACTTGTACAGTGATAATGGCTTGAATTAAAGTTTAAAAGTCAAATATCAAGGTTCAGTTGCGCTCTAAATAGAAACATTCATTTTGAACGCATCCCTGACATATCAAAGAACCTACTGTTGATTTTATCCGCCAAACCTTTCTGCTTATTTGATAATAAAACTTCACAAATGTACTTGTGATGTTAGGTTATATAAGATGTTAACTTTAATCAAACTTTTTCATGTTTTTTTTTGTTTATCATGACTTATTGCAGACATTCTGATACAAAATCTAAAAACATTGGCAAGCACATAAAGTGAATTTGTGTGAACATTTGTAAAAGTTGGTCCAGCCGTTTTGGAGTCCATATGGAACAATCTCGCACACACATACAAAGATCTTTTTATATTATAGTAGAGATTCTTATAAATTAGATATCAATTAATAAATATTCGACAATTTTTCAGTTTCTGTAGAAATGTTTTCAAAAGAATTAAGGATGCATAATATTGGTATAACGTCACATTTAAAAATTTAAATAACAATTTTGATAAATTTTGAGATTAATGGACATTTCAAAATAAATAAATAAAAATGAGGCCTCTAAAATTTTATTTTCCCTTTTTCTCCTAGAAAAAAATAATGACTACTCTGAAGATACATTTTATAGTAAGAACTGTAGCTACACTGATAAGTCATATAAGATGATGCAGTCTTCTATGAGTTACCAAAATCTTCTATATACATTCTCTAATTATAGATTGAGCACTCTTTTAGGGTTTTCCATGTAAGCTTATCACTACTGAGCAATGGAAACAAAGAAGAACAAAAAAAAAACGGCTTCATGCAACTGTTCTGTGGGTCCAGAGACAACTTGGCAGTTCGAGCAATGAAGTATCTATTTTTTTTAATGGAAATCGCTCCAGAGAAGGCATGAAGCCACTTGATGTAAGGAGCTATTAAAAAAAAATTGCCAACAATAAGTGTTAGATAGAAATCGATTCTAACCCGACTGATTGTTGTCTTTTCTTAACAGCATATTGCTCTTTCATTCTTCAACGCAGATTCAGTAATCGTGAACTCTTTGTGGTTTGCTGTACGCCAAGAACATCTCATTGCGATACTCATGATTGTGGTTTCAAATATTAGCGCTGATATGCTGGCTGTGTCTAAGTCATGCTGATGTTGTGATAACGATGAAACATTGAAGATTCTTTTGCGTATAACACGAAAAAATCATTTAGTGTTGTTTCTGATGTAAAAAAAAAACCTACTTTGTTTTTCCAAATAAATTCTACAAGTTGTGGGATGTGGTGTGGGGTCATTCCAGTTTTGCTATTACTCCCAGGTCCATTCTCATGCGAAATGGTAGTACCAGTAAGGATCCCATGTTTCTCAATATTTGAGATGAGGATTGATAATTCCTATCATTTGGATCTGTGCTCATCTTCAGTATTACTGTCACAATGTTTCGACCGATATAACCTCCAACCTTCTTCAGATGTATCTTGTCAAAATTGAGAATCTGTACAAAATTTAAATACAATATAGGAACCATTAATTATAAATAAAAGTCACACACAAAAAAATGTGTGTGCATATATATATCTATAATATAAAGCTGAACGTCTGTGTGTGTGTGTGTGGTCACGAATAGGCTCCTATATGGTTTACTATTTGAAAAAACTGATTATATATAATGATAGAAGATGTATCGAGACACAGGAATGGGTATGTTTGATCTGGCATAATGATGATTCATTAAAATTGTGGGGTCTGCATACGTGCCTGGTCCACAAAGTATGGAAATAAAAAATTTAAAAATGAAAAAAAAAAAAAAAAAAAACGTTTACAAGTGTTTTTGATATAGATGCACATAATACTTTGATAAGTATGTTTTAACTTAAATACGGATGGTATAATAAAATTGTGGGGTTTGCATTCGCGCCTGGCCTCCATAGAATGGAAATAAGCACAAACTTTAATAAAGACTTTCCATATCTATCTGCGTAAGTATACTTTGATAATTATGTTTCAGTCTGAAGAAATATGGTATAATAAAATTATGAGGTGTTCATTCGCGCCTGACCTCCATAGAATGGAAATTTGTCACAAAGTTTAACAAGGTTTTTTAATATAGATCCACAGAATATTGTGATAAGTGTTTCAGTGTGAACAGGTATGGTATAATAAATTATGAGGTTTATCTATTTTATTTTTACTTTCATCATATTTTGCTTTGGTTTTGATACCCCCAAATTCGAAGCTATCTCTTTACAACCCTTCCTTTTCATAACCTATCATACTTTCATAAATCAGAGTCCATTTTCTGTAGGCTGTTTTTGAACCCAGTCAATGACGGACACTTTTGCTAGTGTGTGTATATATATATATATATATATATATATGCACATAATACAAACATACATATATATATATACAAAATATACAAACATATTCATGTATACAAAATATACAAACATATTCATGTATACAAAATATACAAACATATTCATATATACAAAATATACAAACATATTCATATATACAAAATATACAAACATATTCATATATACAAAATATACAAACATATTCATATATACAAAATATACAAACATTCATATATACAAAATATACAAACATTCATATATACAAAATATACACAAACATTCATATATACAAAATATACACAAACATTCATATATACAAAATATACAAACATATTCATGTATACAAAATATACAAACATTCATATATACAAAATATACAAACATATTCATGTATACAAAATATACAAACATATTAATTTATACAAAATATACAAACATATTCATGTATACAAAATATACAAACATATTCATATATACAAAATATACAAACATATTCACATATACAAAATATACAAACATATTCATATATACAAAATATACAAACATATTCATATATACAAAATATACAAACATTCATATATACAAAATATACAAACATATTCATATATACAAAATATACAAAAATATTCATATATACAAAATATACAAACATTCATATATTCAAAATATACAAACATATTCATGTATACAAAATATACAAACATTCATATATACAAAATATACAAACATATTCATATATACAAAATATACAAAAATATTCATATATACAAAATATACAAACATATTCATGTATACAAAATATACAAACATATGCATGTCAATTGATCTACAAACTAATCGGTTATGTATTTTTGCAGCATGAAATTTTTAACATGAATAAACACATTCACCAAAATGGAGGTGGCATTAAATAAACCAAACAAAACTAAACTTTAACTGAACACATCACAGTGCTTGACTGTGCAAATGGCTAAGAAACTTAACTTCCATTCAGACAATTCATTAGTTAACAAGATCATGATCCAGACTAATTGACTTGATATTGGAGACACCGCCCCACAATAACTGGGTTAATGTGCCAGACTAAACTAATTGTAACAGAAGGCGAGCTCCTTTTCTTTTAATCAGGGAAAAGGGTCCTTCTCTTCCTCCATCTCAGCCCATAGTCTCCCATTGCTCCTGGTCTTGTTAACCTCCATCTTATTCCTATTGTCATCATTATCCTCGTCTTTTTGGGGGGATATCGAAGCTTTAGCTAATACCCTTGGGAAAGTTATGAACACCCCTCCACCTCCAACTTCATATATGCTACCCCCACCCCTCAAGATTGTTCTCATTTAGAGTGCAAAGTTTCTTTTTTTTATCAGGCTTTTTATGTGGGCAAAATTCAGCTCCCCAAAACGAGGGATTGGAACAGAAATAAAAATTGCCTCAAAGTAGGATTTCTCCTTCACTGACAGAGGACAGAATAGACAAAATGTAGTATCAGAACAGATACTACACTTTCTACCTATGCACAAGACCAAGGAATTTAGACAATAATTTAAAGTTAAAAAAAAAAAAATCTGCGTGTTATTTGGATTTTTCAGATTACTGTCCTCATCTTGGTTGTTTATTCTCACAGTGGTGTTGTATGTGAGAAGTTAAGATATGTTCAGCCTGGTCAGTACGAGAAGGGCGAGCAGTTAAGAACACCAGGGGTCATCCCCCAGATCGGGATATACATGTGAATGGGAATGGCTTGTGAATTTGATATTCCTCTGACACTTCTCTCTTCAGCAGAAGCCAATTCAACCCGTGATTGCTGTGTCATTATTTACTATATAATAAAATGATTGTAGAAATTCCGCTCTGGACCAAAGTGCCATATGTTTGCAACAACAGATGCCACATACAAATTTATTATGTCTAGACTATTAGTCACTATCTCATGTAACTTTAGAACGACATTTTAGACACATTTGGTCGTTATAATAAAATCCTACATTTCATCCTAGGAGCAATATCATTACAACGCAATCTTTTTTGACGAGGTAGTTCATATTTTTCCCTCTAAATCTATACAGGCATTGTCAGTATGAAACCAACCCACTTAAAAAAACAAAAACATCCCTGATACAAACATAATTAACATTTACGGTTAGCATTGGGTTTTTTTTTCTTCGGTTCTCCATACCAAACAGTGAACGATGCTATTTTTTTTTTTTTTTTGTTTATTTTAGTTTGTTTTGTAACGGGTCGTTCACTTTTGTTTTTTTGTTGTTTTTTTTTAAATTTTGTTTTACTTAGAATTCTTTCCAGTACTCACCCTAAAATACCCGCACTTCCTACTTTGATTCTCCTTACCAGATACTCAACAATGTTATTTTCTTTGTTTTTTCTTTACACAGTTAACTTTAATACTTGACTCTAATATTTAATCAAACCGTAAATTGACATTTTATGTACTTCAAAATCTTGTGTGATTTTATAGCCTTTAAAAGGTCTACTCCTTACTATTTTATTTTTATTTTTACTATTACTAGTTTATTTGTGTAGGTGTGCGCCCATGTGTTTTGCGTTTGTTTTTTGTGTGTACATATGTGCGTGGTTTCTGTATGTGCATTTCTGTTTGCGTGTTTTTTGTGTGCGAATGTTTTTTGGTGTGTACACGTGTGTGTGTATGTGTGTTTCTTTGTGTATGTGTGTTTTTTGTGGGTGCATATTTTTCACTCATGTGTGTGTTTCTTGGGTTTGTGCTTCCGTTTATGTTTGCATGCGTGTGTGTATGTTGTGTGTGTGTGTGCTTTTTTGTGTGTATGTGTGTGTTGTGTGTTTTTGTGTTTTAGTGGGTTTTTGTGTGTGTGTGTGTGTTTTTGTATGTTTGTGTTTTTGTGAGTGTGTGTTTGTGAGTGTGTGTGTGTGTGTGTGTGTGTGTGTCTAATATTTACTTGCGTCAACCTGACTCAGGCATGGCAACACATGGCCGGGCGGGTACAGTGGTTTATTCTATATTGTTTTACAAGTACTTCCACAGAATGTTCTCTGATGAATTTTCTCAACCTCATAACATAAATACCACCGACCAATTCAACTTTTCACAAAATCGTACCCTTTATATGTCTACTGATGTATGTTAGGGACAACCATTGCAATCTGTTGTAATATATCCATGTATGAATGAACGAGTAATGTATATGTCGTATTTATAATTTCCTAAGGAAATCTACTTCCATCATCTTTAGGGACGCTGAATAAACGATGAAGAAGCTACACCTGCAGTGTGGCCTTATTCCGCATAGTTATTGTACATAACTATTTCCTTAAACTGATTGCCTTTGGAATTCCCTTCCTTCTCCGACTGTACCAAGATGGGTTTTTTTTTTTGTTAATGGAAATCGCTCCAGACAAGGCATGAAGCCACTTAATGTAAGAGATAAGAATGAAAGATAATTATTACAAAGACAAGAAATGCCTATTGGCAGTTTTGAAAAGGTAGGATGAAAACAGTCAGCAAGAAGAAAGTGTCACAAGCTGGCAAGTCTTGGAGAAAAACTACTAGATTAGAAATGAGTTAGAATGAAACGTCAAAACAGCAAATTGATGAAACCACTAGACCAACAAGAAAAACGAGCTGAAACAAATGAAGCAGGGAATAAATCAGGCAATTGTGAAGAACATATATCATAATATTTACAGAAAAGATTGAGACTAGCAACATCACGTCTATGAGAGAGAGAGAGAGTGCAGAATATAAATGTAACATGAACAAACATTGCTGCACTCCTCATTCTTTGTTCAGTCTCATCTGGCGATCATTACAGCATTACCTCCTTCCTTGCAGGAATTAATATTTTTGTTCCTAGTCCAAAGTGCCTTGTTTTCAGGAGCCGAATATCTCCAACAATAAAACATGACCTTACTGTAACTTTTCCATCGTCAATAGAAAGGTAAAAAGTATGTTGCATTTCCAGATTAGGATCTAAGTGTAGTAACTGTTTAATCCTTAGAAAGCAGAGTAAAGATCCTTCAAAACTGAGAAAATTCTTATTTTCATCCAAAGTGATCCTTTGGGGGGGGGATGAAGGATATGTATTCCATATTAAAAAAAAGACCTTTAATCTTTGCCCTCATGGGGAGACAAATGAATAAAGACTAGAGAGAATTGAGCACGAATGAAGTGAAATAAATGTGTGTGTGTGTGTGTGTGTGTGTGCGCGCGCGTATACGTGTACGTACAAGTCAAGATTTTATAACTTGTTGCAAGCAGGCGTTGTGGTGTCAAATGGACATTGCATAATAAGCTGTAAACGTACATTTCTATGGAAGGCCTTGAGAGTTATCAGTCTGTGACAGTTTCAATCACAATATCCGCCAACCCTAACCCTAAATTAAAGTAGCAATACTCATCGACTATAACATGCTTTGGTAATTATACATTTCAAGGTAATAATTCTACTAAAATAGTCATGTTAAAAAAAAGAAAAAGAAAAGCACTTTAAGTCTTCAAAATATCACAATTTTGTTTGGAAATGATTATCCTTTCACATGCTTTAATAAATAATAAATCGATATCCTTTCACATGCTTTAATAAATAATAAATCGATATCCTTTCACATGCTTTAATAAATAATAAATCGATATCCTTTCACATGCTTTAATAAATAATAAATCGATATCCTTTCACATGCTTTAATAAATAATAAATCGATATCCTTTCACATGCTTTAATAAATAATAAATCGATATGATATATTTAAAAAGTTTGGTGAAAATAAAATCAGAAAAATGTTAATGCCATTTAAAAAAAAAAATCATTTTCGTAACTTTTTAACCCCACCATTCTTGTAAAAGTTCCTTAGCACTCTTCTATGAGGAATTTCATCATGAAATTTGGAAAACCTACCAGGAAAACAATCTAACTTGTTATCAGGATACAAAAATAAACTGGTTTTTAGTTGTTGTCTTAAAAATAAAAATTTTAAATATTTTTAAAATACAGGGCTCTATGGACAAATAGGAAAGTTACTAGCCAAACCTACATGATTTTTGGAATATGACATCTTCGTTCTGTGACGATTATGTACATAATTAAGTTTTTTCTGTATGTTTTTATAAGTGTAATTCTAAATATACAACAAATGTTATGTTGATACTTGAAGATATAAACATTTCTTCAGATGTTTTTTAAACAGCCTTTGTTAAAAAAAAGAAAGTATATTGTTCTATTAAACTTTCATTGTTTAAATAGTTTGACTTTGTTCGTTTTATTTAAAAAAAAAAAAAAGTTGAAAAGATATTTTTCACTCAGTAGTGAGCTTTGGAAGATTGTCAGTGAAAGAAATACAATCGCCAAAAGTAGCCACTTTCAAAAATCACTCACATTGTAGAGCTCTGTAAATAAAATATGGAGGATTATAGTTTAGGCCATGAAATAGCGTTTTAATATAGCATTCCTTTGCGCTTAAATAAACATGTACAACTTTGCATGTTTGGTGGAATGCTGGAGATGATCTGCATACTTAGCTTCAATAATCGACCACACAAGAAATGAACAGGCATCTTTAAAATAGTAACATTTTCTTGAATACGACAAACAATGTTGTAAATGTGAGTCACTTAAGTGCTAAAGAAATTACGAAACGAGACATCCTCAGCACCAAGTTTTATGTTTATAGATAAACAGCTTATGATTCTCGAGTTGTCTTGTTAGATGGTCTATCTCAAATGATAAGCAATGTCGACACATATTCTCACAAAAATGGGTCAGTTGGTTTCTCTTTAGACTTTTAGCCCTTAGGCTGATGGACTGTTTGCATTCGGGTTGAAGACATTTTTTGTCTTAATTTGCAAGCCATTCAGAAGAAACAACCATCATCGTGGCATGTCTCAAAATAAAACAAGTTAATACGTTTTGAATGGAAGTTGTAGTTTTATTTCGAATGAGAATCCTTTTATAACAATAGTTCCTACTTACAATGCCTCCCCACGTGGGGGGGGGGACAAAGTTAGACACCAGGCTCGTTTTTTAATGTGGAGAAAAGGAACAAAAACAAAAATTGTATCAGTCATAAAGGATTTCTCCTCCACTGAGAAAGAACAAGAAATTGAAGTGTATCATCTGAAGAACAGATTGTATTTATTTGCTCCCCCACCGAGCAAATTAGGCACAAGGCCGATTTTTAATGTGAGGAGTGAAGGGGGAAATGGGGACCAACTCCCCGGAGAGTAGGGGAACTGGATAGTGACAATTGGTATGAAGGGTTTTCCCTACATTGACCAAGGTCTTATGTGGGGGAAACCCCACATATGGTCTTTGCTTGCAGTATCTGCCGGAACAGATGGTATTTATTTGCTCCCCCACTGAGCAAATTAGGCACAAGGCCGTTTTTAATGTGAGGTTAAAACCAGCTCCCCTAAAAGTAGGCAAAAAGGGGGCACTCTGGTTACCAAAAATAATAATTGTCCCAGTATAGAGGGTTTCCCCTCCATTGACTGGTACAAATTATCTTAAGTGCAGCATCTGCCGGAACAGATGGTATTTATTTGCTCCCCCACTGAGCAAATTAGGCACAAGGCCGTTTTTAATGTGAGGTAAAAACCAGCTCCCCTAAAAGGGGTCACTCTGGTTACCAAAAATAATAATTGTCCCAGTATAGAGGGCCTCCCCTCCATTGACTGGCACAAATTATCCTAAGTGCAGCATCTGCCGGAACAGATACTACACTTTGATCTTGTTTATATATTTTATTGAGAAAGAAAAAATTGAACATAAAAAACGTACAAAAAATTCAATTCAACAAAATTAGGCACAAGGCCCTACAAGAAGTTGGGAGGGGGAGGGTACAGGGTCTTTTTGACTATGTAACAGATGAGACTTTGAAGTCTTACTCTTGACTGGCAACATTTACCAAAATACCTCAATCACTCTGTGGATCCTAATCTAACTAATAACCCCAGCGTTCAATGTAAAATTTAACTATGTACAATTTGTATATTCATTTCTGTATGTTGTGTGTGCATTTTTTTTTTTTTTTTTTTTTTTTTTTGTGTGTGTGTGTATGTGTGAGAAAATAAAGTTCGATTTCATTAGAAAGAGTTCTTGAATTAATTGGCATAAAATGTTCGTGGAGTGGGAAAAAACTAATGAAAATGTTCATTTCAAAAATAAGGAAAATCTACTAATGTGTTGTTAGTAAGACCCCCCCTGTACTATTCTATGTGGCTAGATCCCCCACTGTTTTCCGGGGAACCGAAAACAAGCAGAGCATCCCTAATGGGGTTTGGGGAAGTCGCCTTAATGGAGGTGGGAGAAAATAAAGCAACGGATGGAGGGGGTAGGAAGGTGACCTCTGAGTAGGGGGATGATCGGGGGCATCAGAAAATAAAGATGAGGAGCAGGGGGGGTTGGGCAGACTCAGAGGTTCTCTAATACCAAAAAATAAAATCAGGAACAGGATCTCATTTGTACCACCAGTCAAGAGTTACTTTACTGAACTTATAATGCTAACCTAGGCGGGATGGGTTCCGTAGGACCCAGCACCGCCCATGCCATGCCTAAGGAGGGAACACGTATTGAAACTTGGCTCCTCGACGGATGCACAAACTAGTGCTGTGCACCCACCTCTTGTCAAATTCCACTCTAGGCAACCTCTTCCAATCGCATCTGATCTTTACTTTAAGCAAATGTTTAAAGTAAACGATCAGATCCCGATCAGGAACAGATGTCCCTTCGTGGACCAACTTGAGGCGCGCGATCCAAATGGTCATGCGCGCTACTGCTAGGATCGCCAGGAAAACCAAACTTTCCTCCCTGGGGAACGGCGGCTCCATGTTGTACACAAAAGTTCCTACGTCGAGATCGAGCAGACGCTCGGCATCGATGCGAGCTGTTACCCCCTCGACGTACCTTAATAGGGGCTGTATCCGGCTGCAACTAAAAAATGCGTGCTCGATTGTTTCGGGCTCGCGTTCGTCACAGCACGGACAGAAGCGGCTGGTATTTTCTTTATACCGGAAAAGTACGTCGAAGAGGGGCAGCGCATTTCGGACCAGTCGCCAAGTCAGGGAGAATTCCGAGTTATTCAGAATCTCCCGTCCCGGCGCCCAACGCCATTGAGAACGGACAACCTCCATCGACCATCCCATCCGCCTACAAAGTGGATCCTTCGCGGTCCCCTCCACTAAATCCCGATACAGTTTCTTCCTTGGCTGATCGAGGACATTGGTCCCCGGCAAAGCTCTAAGAGCGGTTCGGCATTCGGAGAAGAACTTGGACTCCCCCTTCGGTCTACGACGACCTTCTACCGAAGGGTTGGGTTTGAGGTTGGGAAACGAGTTCTCAACCACAGGAACCCAAGGAGCGTCTCCTTCAAGCGAACGACCCAGGAACGCCAATCTCTCGGCGTTTCTATGACACAAGAGACTGGGCTGACCCAGGCCTCCCTCGCTCGGATTTTGAACACAGACCTCTCTGCAGACATAATGCTTACCCTCGTTCCACAAAAGTGAATCGAGGCGCCCTTGTAAGCGGGTTAGTCGTTCTGCAGGGAGAGGAAGTACAGACAAACGGTAAAGGATGAGCGGAAAGACGTATGTAGCACACGCCTCCGCCCGACCCTTCAAGGACAATTTCCTTCCAATCCAAGTCTTTACTGACGATTTGACCTTAGACTGTACTTCCGACCAATTCTTTTCCAGCTGAAGTCCCGGTCCAAACCAGACACCGAGAATGCGGACCGGTCCATCGGTCCAGCTGAAAATACCTGGAAGCGAGTTTACCCCGGTCCAGGCCCCCAACCGCAGGCCAACAGACTTGCTACGGTTGAAGATGGCCCCTGTTACTTCTTCGTATCGAGCGAGCGCCTCGACCACCGCTTGAACGTCCGTGAGGCAAGACACGAACACGGTGACGTCATCGGCGAACGCGGAAACCCTGGCTCGTGTGCCTCCAGGGAGAGCTATTCCGCGCAGGACTGGTGTAGCCGCCTCGTCCCTTAACTTGCGAAGGAGGGGTTCCAACGCCAGGACATACAACAGAGGCGACAGCGGACAACCCTGTCGCACCGACCGAGAGACAGCGAATGACTCCGACAGCTTACCGTTGATCTGCACCGCTACCGTCGGCCTGTCATACAGAACAAAGATCCACTTGCGGAAGTCCGGATTAAATCCGGCGGCCTCTAGCACAGATCCTAGGAACCGATGGTCGACCCTATCGAATGCCTTGGACTGATCCAAACTGATCAGCGCGGCTTCGGCGTCGTCTTCTGTCCCCTCTATGATCGAGCGTATCAAGTGCAAATTGTCTTGAATCGATCTCCCCTTCACAGCATAAGTCTGGTCCGGTTCGATCAAGTCAGTGATGACAACCTGCAAGCGATTCGCAAGAATCTTTGCCAAAATCTTTAACTCTGTGTTTAGTAGAGTCAAGGGCCTAAAATCATCAAAGTTTTCCCTCCCACCATGCCGTTGACCTTTCCTCAGCAATGTGATCACACCCTTGGTCACCTGTCCAGGGATGGAACCCTGGGCAAACCAATGGTTGAACATATCCTTCAGAATAGGGACCAACATGGGCGACAGCCTCAAGTAAAACTCGTAGGGTAAACCATCAAGCCCCGGGGATTTGTTATAGCCGACCTGCTTCAACGCAGTAATGACCTCATGTTCAGTAATAAGACCATCACAGCTAGCCGCCCGAGCCGCCGTGAGGCGGGGCGAGTCAGCCAAATAGCTGCCAAACTCATCAACCCTGAGTCCGGGTAGTTGGGTGAAGCGCACCGATAGATGCTCCCGAAACCCCTCGCAGATCTCCCGAGTCGATACTAAGGGGTGTCCTTCCAGGTTATGTACTTTACTACACTTTGATCTTGGCCCAAAGTAATTATAGAGACCACACAATTGACACTGACTGGTGTCAGAATCGTTTTCAATCACAATGAGGATGATCACAGCCTGTGCAGTAAATGCAGGTTCACACATATAGTATTTCATCAATTAAATCCTATTTCAGTCACCCAAATTATTTTGAATGCAGTAGTATTTTGTTGTTTTTAGTTTCATATTATTTGGGCGATATCATAGCGCCATTTCTGTGCTGGATTGAAAACAGTTAAATTAATTTATTTGAGTGGGATAAAATGTGTTGAGCAGACGATTTCTATACGATTAATTGATGGGTAAATGATGCTTTGCCCTCACACCCATGTCCTGCATGTGCCCTCCTTCATTAAAAAAACAAACAAAAAAAACATGATTCTCTTTCCTCTCTTTTATTATGATTCAGGTAAATGACCCAAACTTCTGCCGTTGCCAGACTCCCAATCCAGTTCACTTTTATCACTAAATTGTGTTTTGGATTTTCTTAGGAGTTTTATAAATAGTTTCTTTGAAATCTCGCCCACAAATGAAAGTTTAATATTGTCAGTTTTTAAAACATTACGTTGAGGGGGGGGGGTCTTTTTCTTTTTGAGATATCCATACTCCACATGCCAGACAGATGTGCTGCCTTTTTCGTAAGTAGTTTCTTCTATTACCTCCGCCATAATTAAAAATAAGGTAAGCTTGGTTGTTTTGAAGAGAAAAATTGTTGGTTTTGGCTTTGCAGAACATGATTGAGTTTTGCAAAGGGGAGGAAAAAAAACCAATAACATCCATGGATGCTGCATAAATCAGAAAGCCAATATCTTCAAAAAGTCTGATCAGATAAAAACTGAGAGAATTCTTATTTTTGTCCCGATACAAAGTGCCCCTTTTTCTTTTAGGGGAGCAAATATACTACACATTAAAAAACCTTTTATCTAACTTTGCCCTCATGAGGAGACAAGTGTATAGAGATTAGAGGGGATGGAACAAATGAAGTGGCATAATTGTGTGTTTGTGTGTCTGGTCGTGTCCATGCTTTTGTGCGTGTATACACACGTCAGCATTTCATAACTTGTTGCAAGCAGACGTCGACGAGTCAAATGGCTTGAGAGGACAAGGGCGTAGCATTGCTCAATAAGTTGTAAATATACATTTGTATGAAAGGCCTTGGTATTTTACAGTCTGCGGCAGAGTTCCAGGCTAAATATGAACCCACCCCCATCCAGCCACCTTCCCATACGCCAGACATCTCTCGCAATTCAAGGCGGCAGCAGCAGCCGGTCGTAACTGACCCACTTAATCCGGGTGGAATATTGCACCATACAAAGGCTTCATGATGCAACGGAGGTGGTAGACCGAAATAGACACGGATTTCTAACAGCCGGCACTGATATCCACATGCGCACACGCACACACACGCGCACACGGCGCACGCGCACACACACACACCGCACACACACACCGCACACACACACACACACACACACACACACACACACACACACACACACACACACACGGGCGGTAAATTTCTGCTCATTAACTACAGTTTATATTGACTCAACTTATTTTTATGCATATTTTGTTTTTATAACGGATTGCTCTGATCTTACTTGCCTCCCCACAAGGGCAAAATTAAAAACACAAAATCAGTTTTTAATGTGAGGAAAATCAGACTCCCCAAATGGACTAAAAAAAAAATGTGAATTTTTCCTCCTCTAAACAAGAACAGAAAAGATACTACACTTAGATCTAATCAGAAGGACAAGCATCTAATATTTATGGAGAGATTAATTTTAAGTCTTAAAATATCTTACATGTCCCCTCTTACATAATTAATCATCTTGAGAAAGTCTTGAGAAAAAGATGAAACATTGATGAATATATAAATTTTATTTCTTGTTTTCATTTCCTCTACATATATGTATAGATTATTATACTAAATGTGATCGACGTTTCCCTAAGGCTTTTTCATATGTTAATAACACAAAAATACATGTTAAAATACACCTTAGTTCTGAGACTGAGTTATGTAAAAAAAAAAATAAAATACATTAATTGTTAAAATATACACTATTTTTATTTGGATTGGATTGATAAACCGTTAATTATGAATAATAGATAATACGAGGTACCTTCAATAAGTTTCCAGACTTTTTTCACATGGGTAAATTTCATTGATAGTACACATCAAACTCCAGTCACCTTCGAAATAATCTCCTCCGGCTGCAATGCACTTGTATAGTTCCAACAACATCCTCTTGTGTGAGTGACCCTTGTCATAGCCTCTTTCATCTCCTCAATTGTCTCATAACGACAGCCTCTAAGGTTTTTCTTGAGCTTAGGGAATAACCAAAAGTCACAGGAAACAAGGTCTGGACTAAGGAGGGTGAGGAACTGTCTTGATGTCCAAGTGTTCATTTTACGTTTAATTAATATAGAAACGTGATCCCCCACTTTTTGAAACTATTTCTTCATATCTTGGAAGTTACTCGTTTCCTGTAATTTTAAACGTTATTTTCGTTTTCAACACACTCGAAAACCACCAATATTGGTAATTTTAAAGGATTTTTTGAGGGTGGAAAGATACTGCACCTTTACTGAAACATTTTATGGCTGTAAAAAAGTGCCAAAAATAGGCTCTGGATGATCCCCTTAATGTGTGACCGTAAGGGCAAATGTCACATATAATAGCTCAATACACAATTCAGGTTATTAGCTTTCCAACGTGCCTACATTTATTAAATTCTGATCAACAGTCGCTGAAATTTGAAACTTATAAAATTACCAAAAAAAGGTGGTATATATAGATGGGTATATCTATACTGGTAGCCAAATTGAATATTGAAATGTTCATATCTTAGGTTTCAAACATGAAAATTTTCAGGCTTTTTAAAGATTATAATACTATTCTATGGTTAAAATTTGTTGACAATTAGTAAAAACGAACCTATGTTTTCAAACCAATAAAATATGTCCAAATTTGCCTACATTTGTATATATAGTGTCCTGGCAAGCTAGCTTCAGTTTTGCTGCTTTGGGATGAATTTTGCTTAGGGTTTTCTTTGCTTGTGTTTCCTGTGGCCTTACCAGGCCGTTATATATATATATATATATATATATATATATATATATATATATATATATATTATATATATACAGGGTGGGCCAAAATAAGGGTCCTATCTTTAAATTTGAATAACTTCCACAAAATAAAAGTTAAACTCACCAAACTTTATGTGTGTGTAGACTGACCCTTCCGAGATTTTTTTGAAATAAACAAAACAAATTTTGGCCGAAAAACACTTCTTAAAACTTACATGAATTTATGAATTTTTAAAAATAGGACCCTTATTTTGGCCCACCCTGTATATATATAAATTTTGAAGATATATATGGCAATTAAGCTAGACAGAATTTCTGCGTTTCATCCTCGTGAAGATTTGTCAGGCTATTTGCGCGGAATTGCTCTTTTTATATATTCCTATGATACAGTTTGCTAGTTCCTATTTACTTGCCTTCATATGAGGGCAAAGTTAGACACAAGGTCGGTTTTTAATGCAGAAAAAGTCCAGCTCCCCAAAAAGGGGCACTCTGGATAGGAACAAAAATAAAAATTGTCTCAGTCTAAAAGGATTTCTTCTCCACTGACCGAGGACAGAAAAGGTGAAGTGTAGCATCAGAACAGATACCACACTGTGTGCTAGTTAGCCAGTCGGGTTCTTTTATATTCGCACACCCGTTTATCACAATAGGTGTGTGATTATCAGGTAGGATTTTTAGACTGTGTGAAAGCAACTTAACAGAAGACATGAATTCAATGTGTCGTGTCATTGGATCCTCTGTACCACACTCAAAAAGTGGATTGCGTGCCATGTAAGTTCTATTACACTATAAAGAAATTTACATATATAGAACTAAAGGGGGGCGGTTTTGACCAGCCGTAAAATACGCTTAAATATGATATTTTAATTTGTCCAGATTTCATATAGATTATTATGAGTTGTGATTTTAAAAGTTAAAAAAAAGTATTTGGGTGCCATCAGCTAGAATCGAAACAGAAAACACCCGTCTAGCCGAATCCACTGTGAAAAATTTCCCCCACTCTTTATCTGTGCCTAAATCAAAACGTGGATTTCATGAACAAAGCTTCTTTCTTAGAACTACACGACTGTGGAACTCTGTTCCGTCTGCCTGCTTCCCACCTGACTACAACTTGGATGTCTTCAAGTCCAACGTTAACAAATTCCTAATGGACCGCCCCCTTAAGTAAACACTTTATCAAATCTCCACACTAACATAATGTACGTACTTGCAATAACCCTTATCCCTGAGTGGCTTCCGGGCCTTGATAAGTGATGACCACTGTGTAAAAAAAAAAAAAAAAAAAAAAAAAAGCAAAACTGTTGCATTCAAAGCTGGTGACGTTACCACTGTACCAACTAAGATGAATGTATAAAATGTATAAGTTTTTTTTTTTTTTTTCAATTTTGACCATTTTTGAACTCTTAAAAACTATTTTAACCGGCTAATGACCCATAAAAGAAAGGTCTATAAAAAAAAACAAAAACAATCCTCTCTGTGACTTTTAGTTTCGGAAGAGATAATGTTTGAAAATATGGAGACAGACAGACAGACAGACAGACAGACAGAATAGTGAGTTTTATAAATTAGATTTCCATTTATTCTTGTGTATTCTGTCCCTGAAAGCACAAAACCTGAGAAATCTCTGAAGGGTAAATGTACACAAAACCGATTAGACAGTAACAATATGAACGCTTCTTCGCCATAAGGAAATCGCAATCAACAACACAAAACAAAAATCAAAACACATATATATGAGCAATAAAATGTCCTGGCAAGATTCCGTAGTCTAATCGGCAATGGTGCAGGGTTACAGTAACCCAAATCGCAGGTTTGAATCTTGATAAAACTACAGTCAGAAAAAACATGGATAATTATGTTATAGGTGAAATGATTAGAAAATGTAAAATATCTCATCCTAACCGGTCCCTTACTTTCACGGTAAACAGAGATAAATGTCTGGCTGTCGATAAGTTTGCTTAAAATATTTGCCATGTCTAGCCACACTGATGAGCTATAATACAACAAAAACAGCTGTGGATAATTGTCTTTCTGCCTCTCTTTAAAATAGACGAGTAATTTCATGTCAAATCATACAGGATTTTAGGATTTTGACACTGATGTGCTCAGATTTTGTTTGAATTTTATTTTAATAATTACATTTTTTTTTTTTAATATTGGGGGGGGGGGTGCACGGCTTTGCCCGACCGTAAAATACGCTTAAATATGATATTTTAATTTATCCAGATTTCATATATATTATTATAGTCGTGATTTCCAAAGTAAAAAAAAAAGTATTTGGGTGCCATCAGCTAGAATCGAAACTGAAAGTAAAACTAGCATTAAAAGCTGGTGACGTTACTACTGTACCAACGTGACACGCATATGAACTGATTAAAAATTAAAATGAGAATAATAGTCCAAACAATCCAAATTATCAATTATCAATCCTCATCTAAAAAATTCAGAAATGGAGTACAGAATTGCTAACGGACGGGGAAAATCTCACAAAAATTGTATGTTTATTCTAAAAAATCAAATTCCCTCAAAAAGGAGTTGACTAAATTGGGACAAAAGTAAAAAAAAATTATTTCAGTCTAGAAGAATTCTTTGTCTGAATAAAAACGAAACAGATAATACACTTTGATTCTAGCCTGAAGGCCAAACAGAGTCTGGGAATAAACGTATATATTTAATCCACGTGGGAAAACTGGTCTACTATTATGAGCAGGTAGAAACATTCTTCAAGCTGTGTGTGTGTGTGTGTTTGTGCGTGCGTGTGTTTGTGTGCGTGCGTGTGTGTTTGTGTGCGTGCGTGTGTGTTTGTGTGTGTGTGTGTCTGTGCGCGCGCTTATACACACACACACACATATACATACATACGTGCACACAGAATTGCATTAAGACAACAGGGACTGATTATCACACAGGTATTAAAATTTTGGTGGAGGGGACGACGGAGGGGATGTCATTGATTATATTTTAGCCAAATGTTTTAGACAAGAAGGTGTAGCTAACAGGTTGACAATAAGATCGCCTACAGCATGAAACTGACAGTCTTCACACAGCGGTGCAGATTTGTGTGTGTGTGTGTGTGTGTGTGTGTGCACGCCTTTGATGTTCTTGGTGAGCATTCTCCCCCACCCACCACCACCACCACTTAGTATGTACACACACACATACATACATATATGCATACATACGGAGAAGGTGGGGAAGGAAGAGAATTATTAAGATAACAGAGGTTGTGACCGATTGTCACACAGGTATTAAGATTTTTGTTGGAGGAGAGGGAGGGACTGGTGTGTCATTAATTGTAACTGAGTCAAAAAGCTGAAACAGCGCAAGCAAGATATCTCTAGGGGAGCCATATGGCCCTCATGGGACCCATGAGATATTTTCAGAAGCTACATCAGAATCTGAAAAATACGGGATGAGAGCAAAGGGCCACAGTATATTTACGATCTAATAAATTATATCTTATAATATTTTGTAATTCTTAAATTCATTAAGTTACATATTAAATTTTGTTATTTTCAATTTTTTAAGTAAAAATGTTTTTGTATGACTTGGATTGATTACCTTTCCCATCTTGGGTGTTATTCTCACAACGTTTCGGCCGATGTAACTTCTAACCTTCTCCAGGTAAATCTTGTTGAACACAGGAATCTGCATGAAATTTTGAGAACGGGGTAGCATTCACCCATGCAATGAGTATTGCTGCCACATCTGGTGCATCTGACACTAATCTCTCCTCCTTGGATAGGGTCCAAAAATTTGTCAACTAAGCTCCAACTCCTGTCCCATCGCTGCGATGTTGCATCCCTGTGCCTGGTTTACAAATATTTTAATGGAATGTGCTCTGATGAACTCGTTGCACTTGTGCCCCCTCAATGTATATATCCCTGACAAACTCACTTAGCAACAAAATCACACCCCTTCACCGTTAAAGTCCCCAAATGCCTGAAAGTTTTCTACTCTAATAGCTTCTTCCCTTGAACAGCTACACTTTGGAATTCCCTTCCTGCTACCTGCTTCCCAAACTGTACTGACATGCAGAAGTTCAAACGCATCGTAAACCAACATCTTAATCTTTCCTAGGCATGGTCCCAATTAGTACCCCCTTACATCCAAGTGGCAATATACCTTGTTTTAGGGGTGGAGGCGAGTAAAAAAAAAAAAAGAAAAAAAAAAAGCATAATCTCATAACAAATAGAGTACTAGTTAAAATCTTGAAGATGAAGGTTCAATTTTCTGTGCAGGCGATACTAAGAATACAGTTGTGAATTAATTGAGAGTCTACCTGGTCATGGCTGACATAATGAAAGCATACTACCACCGTAGATTAAATAAAGGATTTTGTTTAAAATTCCGTGCAGATTCCCGAGTTCAACAAGATACACCTGGAGAAGGTCGGAGGTTAAATCGACCAAAATGTTGTGAAAATAACATTGAAGATGAGAAAAGTAGTCTGAAAAATCCAAAGACTCAAAATCGTCATCTAAAAAATTCAGATACATAAATACTTGATCATGTTTGATCAAATAAAAATGATTTTGGTTTTTATATTTTTGAGATGAGGTTTGATAATTATTTTTTTGGAGTTTTTGGACTATTGTTCTTATCTTGGTTGCTTTTTCCACAACGTTTCGGCTGATGTAACCTCCGACAGTCTTCAGGTGCATTCACACTGAATGTTATTGGTGAAGAGTGAAAAATAACGCCAAATCTATTTCTTTTTTTTTTTTTTTTTTTTAATAAATCCGGGTCCGTTCCGCTTTTTTGATTGTATATTTTTGAGATGAGGTGTTTGTATTATTTGGATTGTTTCAACTATTGTTCTCATCTCGATTGCTTTTTCCACAATGTTTCTTTAGTTATATTTTTCACAAATAATTTGTTTTTCCATTTTAGTTTTTAGTTTTTGTAAAATGTCAAAATTCAATTTAAATTTTGGAAACTGAACAAGTTTTTGTTTTGCAAACAGCGTTTACATAAAAAAAAAGTAGTGTAGACATATTAACTATCCGCTTCGTCGTTTGTATGATTTCTTTTAATGTAATTGATTTATTTCTCAAAAGCAATATGAAATCTTGTAGAACTAACAATCAAATTTTTCTTAGATAACAAACTGACTGCCCGTCGTTGCCCAGTCATAAAATATGCTTAAATATATTTTAATTCATACAGATTTCGCATTTAGTAATATAGAATTAATTCTGTATGGATTATTATATTGGATCCAATGTAGAGTAGTGATTTCAAAACTAATAATAAAATATGACTGGTTGCCATCAGCATGAAGCAAAACCAAAACATTTCACTTTCCAGTGTTATTCATTAGCATCCGAGTTAAGTGCACATGTATATCAAAATTAAATTCATGCAGTTAAATGTATATTTGCGCATGCGTAGAGGATACACATTAAGCTGACTTATGCCGGCCAAGATCCAATTTTGACTTCTTATCAGCTTTTTTTTTCCAACTAAAAATTAAATCGAGAGACCGTTCCTCTGACAAACAGACAAGATCACTTTTGTAATATACTAGCAGATGTACCTGGCATTGCCCGGTATTAAACGTTATATTCCTTTTAAGTAAAAAAAAAAAAATCGGAAAGAAACTGAGACATGTGCATGTGAGTATTATTTTTTTTTTAAAACTTCATTTCTTGTAAGTAAAAAAAAAAAAATACTTGAGTTGAGATTGAAACCAAAACCTAAAGACAGCGAGTCAAGTATGATAACCATTAGACCAGCTTGACATGATCTTTAAGAAATGTTTTTAAACTTATTCTTAACATAAGGAATCTGTAATGTTAACCATTCACGCATGTGCATTCGTAAAATATTTAGCAAACGGATAAAAATCCGATGATCCCTCCCACGTACCAAATTATTGACAATAGTTTCAGCCAGATGGGTGTTCCTCGTGAAAGATTGGCGAGGGGGGGGGACGAGAGATTGGAGCTCAGACGAGCACTTGCCATGGAAATAACAATAAAACAAAGACAGGCTCGCAACGTCTCTTCTGTGGGAGAGAGGCTGCAGGAAAGAGAAAAGGGCATCCCCCACTAAACTACGAAGTCTATTTTGTACTCTGTCAAGGCAGAATAGGCTGTTTTTAGCAGCTCCTGCCCAGATGTGGCAGCAGTACTCCATCCTTGGACGTACTTGGCTTTTATACAGATAGAGAATTGCATCAGTAGTGAGATATCTTCTGGAGCAGTAGAAGGATCCCACCATTTTCCCAGCGTCCTTGGCAACAGACCTGATGTACTTGTTCCATTTCAGATCAGGAGTAAAGGTCAAACCCAGAAGCTTGTCAAAACATGGAGCCTCCCGAGGACGAGAGCCATCCATTTCAATTGATGTCAGATGGGGATCAGAGCGTTGATGATGTAAAGATAGAAGCTTGGTTTTGGATGCATTAAAAGTGACCAGCCACCTCTTCCCCCACTGTACCACGAGGAGAGAGAATCATAGAGAACTTTGTCATTTACAGCCTTTGATGTGTTGCCATAGATGGTCGTGTCATCAGCATAGATGTCAACGAATGATTTAAGTATGTGTTTTGGGAGATCATTGATGTAGATCAGGAAGAGAGTTGGGCCCAGGATGGACCCCTGAGGGACTCCAGCATTAATACTGTGGGCCTCCGATTTCTGCCCATCAACCACCACTACTCTTATGAACCTATCGGAGAGAAATGATTTAGTGATTGAGTAAACATTTCCAGTGATACCGTAGCTGGAAATCTTGTGAAGTAGGCCTTTATGCCATACCTAATCGAAGGCCTTCGATATGTCAAGAGCAATTGCCCTGGAAAGGAAGCCTTTGTCAAGAGATTCACTAATCCTATGAGATATAACCGTTAGCACATCTGCTGTAGATCTTGCAGAGCGGAAACTATATTGCATGTCACTAAGAAGGTTGTTTCTGTTGAGTTGATTGACTACTTCTTTATTTAATATGGATTCCAACAACTTACTCATGACACACAGGTGACTTATTGGTCTGTACTGAGGGAGATGACTTTTCACCTGAATTCTTAAATACAGGGCACACTGATGAGGTTTTCCAGGGTGTTGGAAAGTTCTCCTTAAGGCAACGCTCAAACAGTTTTGTAATATGGGGGCAACTTCTGGTTGGAGCTTTTTCAGCACTATAATTGGAATGCCGTCAGAGGCAGTTGCTTTACTGGAATCAAGGTTCTTGATTAGCTTGGCGACCTCACGCACAGATATTTGTGTGTTGTGGTGCATCACTAACTGACCGAAGTTATTGAAAAAGTTGCACATGGTGAGGTATCACCTCACTCATCTCCATGGTGGTCTGTCAAAAAGGCCGGAATATTTAAATTGTTTGTGGGTCCCTGCTGCCGCAGCTGCATGACCAAGGTTTGTTGCCGATTCTGTCAGTGACGAGAAAAGTGTCGCCACAAGTTGCATCCATATAAGGGGTTTGTCGTTTGCAAAGGGAAACACCATCAGGCTATTTGCATCTCCTGAATTTTAATTCATCCGGCATTTTTTTTTATTTGAGGAGGGGCGAGGATGGGTGGGGGCTAATAAACATTTCATCATGAAAATCAATAAGTTTATTCAAATAAAATATTTATACAAACAATATTTTTTTTGACAATGACTCATTAGTTAAGGCTTAAAGCCACTTGAGGATAAGAGTTAATAAAAGGGATAACTTGACAGTTGAATGATGACGAATATAATGAGAAGATTAAAAGGGCTCCAAAAAGTCTTTAATCTAATAATCTAACCCTAACCCGACGGTCCCACCCTTGTCAATTAAGCCCTAACCGCTATCCCTTCCCCATATTGCATCCCTGTGCCTGTTTTACAAGTATTTTTAATGGAATGTGCTTTGATGAACTCATCGCACTTGTGCCCCCCTCGAAGTACATATCTCCAACATACCCATTTAGCAACAAAATCACACCCCTTCACTGTTGAGGTCCCCAAATGGCAGAAAGCTTTCTACTCTAGTAGATTCTTTCTTCGAATAGCTAGACTTTGGAATTCCCTTCCTGCTACCTCCTCCCGACTGTACTGATATGCAAAAGTTTAAATGTAATGTAAACTAACATCTTTAAAAGTTTAAATGTAACATAAACCTTACGTTTGTTGGGGTTGAAGATGATTAAAAAGAAATAATAGAATGTATAAAATTTGATGACTTTTTAAGATGTTCTTTATGATAACTATGCATTTACATATGATTCTACGATGACCATGTTGCATCTTGTTGCAATGAACGCAACAGATGTGAAATTCTTGAAAAACTCTGTTCATGGAAATTCTATTTGACATTAGGCATGTGGAGGGTTAGGGTTAGTTCTTTGCAGCATTGATAGCAGTTTAGAAGAGGAGTTTGGATGACATAGTGACACACTTATTTCTTTCACTTAAGTGACTGGAGGTGGAGGAGGGGGTCAAGTTGATAAATAGGTGTCATTAAGAACTCCCATTGGATTGAAGGGGAAGGGGGATCATGACAAGAATAATGTTGTGAAACTCTAGTTTAAAACAGTGAAACTGGAAGCCTTTTTTAAGGTGCTGTTAATTGTCATGTGTATTTTGTGCTCAGGGCAAACATCCCACAAACACATAATTAATTCCCCCCTCCCCTCGATTTGTCAAAAACGAATAATCTCAAAATAGATATGAATGAAGTCAGGTTCGAAAATTTTTTTTTTAAGCATAATTTTGTATTTTTATTTTTATGTGAAAAAAAAAAAAATGGAAAAACAAAAAAGGCAAGGAAAAGAAACAAAGAAGGAAAGAAAGAGAAAGAAACAAAGGAAAGAAAGAAAAAGAAATAAAAGAAAAAAAGAAAAAAGGAAAGAAAAAAGAAAGGAAAGAAAAAAGATGAAGAAAAAGGAAAGAAAAAAAATACAAGAAAAGAGAAAAGAAAGGAAAAAAGGTGAAGAAAAGGGGAAAACATTCTATGTGTTATAAAATAGAGAACATTTTTTGTTGAAATGACTTTTAGTGAAATGTTTCGGCCGATGCAACCTCCACCTTTCTTCAGTTTCATCTTTTCAAGCTTGAGATCGTTAAAGTAAAATTTGCAAATTTTCATGACAAACTCGGCAATGTTTGGTTCAGTTCAAAATTCCGTATAGTTTTCCGAGTTCGGAGTAAAGACCTCCAAGAAAATTGGAGGTTGCATCGTCCGAACGTTGTAAGTATAACAACTAAAAATGAGAATAGTCATCCGAACAATAGAAATTGTTAATCCTTATCTAAAAAATCTTGGAACATAATAAGTGACGTATCGTGTTAAGTAAAACCCTAACCCACACACTCTGAACTAAACCGATAAATTACATTTTTATCTGGCCATGAGCCAGGAGCAAAGTGAAGGTTTCAGGCGACCATCTTCCCAGAGAAGGAATGGTTCGTTGCATGCCACTTAACTCTAAAGGTATTTTTTTCATTCAGAGTGCTTCTTGATATGAAGCTGGATGTTTCCCCTCAATGAAAAAAAAATGACCGTGTGTTTAATTTCATCCTTGCGGGAAAGGAGAAGTGAAAAGACAACAAATGAACTTGATACTTATTGCAAAGCAATTCGAAATCTATTGACTATGCAATATGTCCAGCCATGAACAGTAAACAACCTTTCACACACGCATTACAGAATATTCCGGTTAGCTTTTGTTCACAGAAGTAAATTTCGTGTGTTTATATAAAAGTGCTCAATAATAAATAGAGCTGTTTATTTATTTGGTATAAATTTCTTTTTTATACAAACATTTTTTTGGTTACAAATTTAAAAACATATTTAAAGAATTTCAAAACCTATCTGGCAAACATACCCGATGAACTAAGTGCAAGAGAGATTTTTAAAAAAATTGCATTTAAAGGGATGGTTAGAATCTTAAAACGATATCTTGGTTGGAATATATGAATCGTCAGTAATAAATGAAGGTCGCATGATGGAATTTACAGAGTACACAATCGCCTCACTATGTCGAAGTCAGATGACCTAATACTGGACACCATGCAATGAAGATGCTGAGTGCAAATTGCATCTTATGCAACTGATAAGAATGATAGAATGGTTATCGGACTGAGCTCTGAAACACTATCAATTGGTGAGAGTCTGGCTTGAATTATTGACATCGCATCATTACTTATATGCATGAATGCTTAGCCGTTGACGACAAAGATCAGTTCTAACACAACCTCCAAGCAGCTGTAAAATCGCATCCCATCAGGTAACGGTTGTGCTGGTTAGGGTTAAAGTGTCCAAAACGAACTATCAAATGAGACCTTAAGACGTGTAACAGGACGTTTTGGTTTAGGCACATAATGTAAGAATGGTGACTGACTTGTCAACTTTGCTATTTCAAACAATCCCATTATCACAAATACTCGATTTCAGCACCCACATCTTGTAACATGGCACTCCAATGATGACCATATATGTAATTAAATCTATATATCTATAAAAGAAAGAATCTATATATTTATAAAAGTAAAAATGTGTATGTGTGTTCACTTCTCAACCTATATACTCAATGAATTTTTAATCTACAGACTTGAAAGTTGGTATATAGATTATTCAAATATGTGGAAAAATTTTTAATAGGTTTTTATCTGTAAAAAAAAAAAAAACGCTTCAAACGATTCAAAATTGAAAAATTGGTACGTGGGAGTCGTCGGATTTTCTGTTTGTTAACTGTTTCATGATTGCGCATGCGTGAATCATTCACATTACGGATTCCTTATGTTAAGTATGAGTTGATTTGAAAACACTTTTTGAAAAGCATGTTACGCTGGCCGAATGGTTATCGTACTTGACTCACTGTTTTTAGGTTTTGGTTTTCATTTCAGCTCGCATATATTTTCTTTTACACTTTCAAAATAGGAACTGTTTAGAAGAAACATAATACTCGAATGCACATCTAAGTTTCTGTATGACATAAAATATTTATGCATATTTTACGACCGGCCAATGTCCGCTGGCCTGCTAGTAGATTATATTATTGACTCTTGGGCTTATTGGGAGCATGTATCGTGCATTGCTACTCACCTCATACAACGTTGCTCATAATCGTTGCGCACGGTCTGCCATAATTCGAAGTGTAATGCACGCTAAGGAAGAAGGTTTTTAGTTCTCTCCCACTGCAAGAACTGTGACACCAGCGTTGGAAAGTAGGATTGAGAAGTCAGTGAACCCTAGGCCTAGGAGGTGCACTGACCTGCAAAAAATGAGTGCCTCAACCGATTAACAAACTTCTTCTCAAAGAGAGAAGGCAAAGCATGGGAGGGTGAACCCCTTAGAACTACACAGAACCAGCATTACACAGCAATCAACAAGGAACATGTCATTACAATAATGGTATAATCTCTGTTGATTTTGTGGCCTGAGGATAAAAAGGCAGAAACTCACTCAACATGACCAGGATGTAATACCATTGCAACAACATATATAAATATAAAGTATATATATATATATATATATATATATATATATATATATATATACAGGGTGCCCACAAAGTCTGACTACATAATCTACAGGGTGTCCACAAAGTCTGGCTACATAATGTAGCCAGACTTTGTGGACACCCTGTATATATATATATATATATATATATATATATATATATATATATATGAATTAACCGACTTTCCCCCGAAAGACAAAATTTTCATGAGATTATCAAATTTACAAGCGGTCTCCAGTTGCATTTATATCCTGAGCAAGAGAGATAACGATATTAAGATTTTTTCAGTTCTTGCAAGGTGTGCCTGGTATTCCCAAATAGTCACCCATCTGGTACTGGCCAGGATCAACGTTGTTTAACTTTGGTGATCTAAGGAGAACTGGTGTGTAGCCATATATGTTTACATATATGTACATACGTGTTTATATATCTATGTATATACATATATATGTATATTCATGTTTATAAACACATGTACATACATGTGTTTATAAACACATGTACATACATGTGTTTATAAACATGTATATACATGATTTACTAAACTAATTAACTGATCATTATGAATTTTTTAACACAACTGGTAGGCATAATGAAATCATAATGTGGGATATATGTAGTTTTAGTTCGATAAAAAGGGATAAAAAGGGTGTGGATACGTTTGTGGAAATTCTGATATCAACGATTTTTGTCAAATCAATAGGTATTCAAGAACGATTAAAGTTTTTTTTTTTAAGTATTTGGAAGGATATTCTTATTGGGCATAATATGGGCACAATCTCACATTTGAAAATTCAAATATTTCAGATTTGTATTGAATTTTATCCATAGCATTTAGACACCAATTAAGCAAAATTACACAAATTTAATTTCTTCTAAAAGACCCTTAAAATTTTAAACATCTTTCAATGGAGTTTAATTAAAATTGGAATGAGGATTACTAGACATAATGTTTAATTGCATTATATCTTAATAACGCATGCATCTAGGAAAAATAAAACTCTGATGTAAGACCTAAGGTCTATTGTCTGCTCTGTCCTGTGGCAGCCATTGCACCGACTGAGATTAGCAGGTATACAAAATAATGTTGATGGTTCTACACAAAGCCTTCACCACTATAAACAAATCATCTGTGTGGATTTCCTTACAACTTAGTTGTGGCGGACCTCATAAGTCAAAGTCAATGAGGAGTATCATCCTTCTAACACTAAAGACCTTTGCTTCATTAACTCCTTCAGCCACATCAGTGTTCTTTAAAAGGAGTACAAATCGTTGATTTAACCATGTCGTTTGGCAAGATCAATAAGACGAACATGTTTATCAATGCAATCAATTGCAATGACAATTTTCATGGAAAGCAAATCTGAGTACAACTGATACTTGCGCGTGTGTTCGCACATGCACTGCAAAAGCTGTGAGTCTGTGCTTGTGTGTTTGTGCAGCAAAGCATTGTACGTTGTTGTTGTTGGTGATGTATGATATTCACCCTAGGTGGGTTAAACCAGCTTCCTCCAAAGGAGGAAGTGTCATAGGAATATTCAATTCGCAGGCGATCTCCAGTTGCCTGCAAAAAGCATTTTGTACGCATGCGAAAATGAAAATGGTTTGAAAACGTGTTTTGTCGTTTAGGGTTGGGGTTTCATACTACTATTCATACTTGAGTTAATGTTACGTCATTGTGTTTTGTCTAAGAGTAATACACAGCAACACTAGCAGTGTCAGAAATTTCGTGAAAACTATTGAATAATTCCACCTGCCATCTTTCGAAGTTTATAACTCCTCGAAAAATGTCATTCAAGCCCTAATTTTTTTTTCAATTAAAGGAGCAAGGACCAAGGTTTCATTAAAAAAAAAAAAACACAAAAACAAACAGCGTGGGTTTTAAACTTTGGACTTTACAGGTAAATTTCTAAAAAACACTACTTTTTTTTGTTTTAAATTTGAATATATTATTTATTGATCTTTTATCTTCAATTTGTGATATATAACACTTTGGTGAGTAAATTTATTATTGACTTTTTAATAGACATTTCAAAATGGGGAGGGGGCGTGAATTTAAAAAAAAACGTTTGTCTAAAATATTATATTCGGTTTATTGAAAAGAGCATAAAATTTCACATTGACCCTGAAAATATCGTAAAAATAGAATCAATAGAAAAATTTTGATAGATTTTTAAAGTTTAAAAATTGAAAAATACTGAACTCGTAACATTCAATTAATTTCATTACTATTTTTTAAAAAATATTTCTATCACTTTTAAAACAACTTTAATAGTTTATTTTGGAAGTATAATCCATAAAGAAAATAAACAACCCACCTTTAAAAGAGAAATTACGAGTTTTTTATATTTTACTTGCAGTTTCGTGTTAGGAGTGTCAAAAATTCCTACAAACATTCTGATACACCTACAGCAGCACATATATTAATTAAAGAAAGATGGGGAAAAAAGGGGAGTTGAAAACAGGAAAGAAAATATAAACAAAACAATTTACAGGCACAAAATGGTCAAAGGCAAATAATTCAGGTTTTTTGTTCTAGTCTTATATTTATCCTTTTATAACATTTAAAGATATTTTTGGTCAAATTAAGATTCACAAAATCTATATTTGCCAAGATTTGGTAGTTTTCTGGGTGGGGATGTGTTTTGTTTTTTTCTTTAGGCTTGCCGTTCAGTTTTCTCTTTACGACCGAGATTTTCTTCATTCCTTGTGTCTAGGTCGGAGTTACGATCTGAGAAGTCGTCCAGGTGCCTTAATCATAACTGAATAACAAACGCATTCAACAACTATTTATAGTTATCACTAAAGAATATTCTAGAATCAACTAAAATAGAACTCTTTTAGTGTAGAACCTTCTCGGAGTGAACAGAAAAGAATACTTTCAGTTCTATTTTTTTAGAAGTCTGCAGAAAGGATTAAAAAGAACATTTTTATACTCTACATGTAAAGTAATATTTTTAGCATTATATTATATATTTTATTATCATTTTTAATTTATTTATTATTCATATCTATTTTTTGTTTTATATTATTATATAATATTTTAAGTATTATATTATTATAATATTTAATTAAATTATTTTTTATTATATTTTATATTATTACATAATAGTTTAAGTATTATTTTATTATAATATTTAATTATATTAATAAATATTTTTGTTTTATATTTATTATTATATTTGGATAACTATATTATTATTTATGTAAGAAATTGTAATTCCTTACATAAATACATTAAGAGGGAAATATGACAATTAGGGTTATGATTAGGGCTGTGACAACAGCATATTCTTTTCATTTGTTTTGACTCTTGAGTATATATCCGTTAATATCTTATATGCTTTTATGTAGACTGTTTTCGGTTGATTAACTGTGTCGGATATATACTTGAGAGTCTAAAGAATGAAAAGAATATGCTGTTGTCACAGTTCTAGTTATGATAATGATACCACTATTCATGCTTGAGTTGGAAGTATCAAATTGTAACAAAAATCCGTTTTTTTTAAAACTAAACAAAAAAGAAATAGATTCAAACAAATAATCAGTACCTGTTCTGCACTTTGACCATTTTAAGTTTGTTAATACACGTTTGAATAGCATATTCATATTACTGTTTGTTATAATGATGATTTTCTAAAAATAATCGCATTATTATTTAGAAACTCATTTTAACTCATTTATTCTGTTCCTATACTGTCGTCTTATTTTTGCATACCAATCGTTGACTATTTTCGATTGTTTATGTAAAAATGCAAACAATTTTAGCAGCGAACGATGAAACAACATACAGAAGAGATGTTGCGAGTTTGCCTCTGCTTTATCGTTATTTTCATGGAAAGTGTTCGACTGAGCTCCAATCTATGCCCCCCCTCACCAAACTTTCACAAGAAGTGCTCGTCTATCTGAAAACATTATCAATAATTCCCCCCACTCTTTACCTGTGCCTAAACCTAAACCTAAATTCCATGAACAAAGCTTCTTTCTTAGAACTGCACGCCTGTGGAATTGTCTTCCGTTTTCCTGCTTTCCAGCTTTCTATAATATGGTTGTTTTCAAGTCCAATGTGAACAAGTTTCTGATGAGCCGTTCCAGCGTTTCACTTAAGTTAACAAATTTACCGAACTATTGATTACTATATTGTCCTTTTGACTACTCTACACTCTTTAACCCTTATCCTTGAGTGATAAGTGGTGACGCCTATGTAAAAAAAAAAAAATACAAATGGCTTTGTTTTGAAATAAATCTTTCGTTGTCGCACAATTTTCAATGAATTATAAAGAAAAACATTTGAAAAAATAGTTACAAGATCTACTCATCCAATATACGATGTATATTTTTTTGTGTTTGCAAAAATATATGCGGACATTAAAGGGAAGCTTGATTTACAAAGAAAAAAACCCGACAAATCTCTCATTAAAAATTTTCTAAGAATCGGAATCAGTAATTATATGGGAATCGGGAATTTCAAACAAAATCGGTAATCATATAAAAATTAGGAAATATTTGTAATCGTACCATCACTAGTTCATATAATCTATCAATTTTTATAGTCAATATCTTCCCGTCATTGAATAAAATAGGATAGACAAGACTAAATCCTCGGTAGAACAATTAGCTTAAAAGGGAAATTCCTAAAGTACGCTAGTTCTTATCTCAACATTACTTCTAATTGCAATTGAACTTAATGTTATCTCAAGAGAGATGTAGGTGTATCAGAATTTTGGGGTTTTTTTTTTTGACACCCCTAACACGAAACTGCAAATAAAATATAAAAAACTTGTAATCTCTCTTTTAAAAGTGGGTTGTTTATTTTCCTTATGGATTATACTTCTAAAATAAACTATTAAAGTTGTATAAAAAGTAATAGAAATAGTATTATTTTTTAGAAAACAGTTATGAAATCAATTGAATTTTATGAGTTTAGTATTTTTAAATTTTTAAACTTTAAAAATCTATCCAAAATTTTCTATTGATTCAATTTTTACGATATTTTCAGGGTCAATGTGAAATGTTATGCGCTTTCCAATAAACCGAATATAATATTTTAAACAAAGGTTTTTTTTTTTAATTCACGCCCCCCCCCCCCATTTTGAAATGTCTATTAAAAAGTAAATAATTTATGCACCGTTTTATATATCACAAATTGAAGATAAAAAGATCAATAAATAATATATTCAAATTTAAAACAAAAAAAAAGGTAGTGTTTTTTAGAAATTTACCTGTAAAGTCCTAAGTTTAAAACCTTTTTTTTTTAAAACCACGTTTTTTTTTTTTAATTTTTAATTTTTTTTTTAATGAAACCTTGGTCCTTGCTCCTTTAATTGAAAAAAAACCCTAGGGTTTGAATTACATTTTTCGAGTAGTTATAAGCTTGGAAAGACAGGGGGATCGAATTATTCAATATATTTCACACATTCGTAAGGTTAGTTTCTGATACACCTAGTGCAGATGATTATGGTGCAACCCTTGCTTCATTCAATATTTTTACACTCACAAGCAGCCTTTTAGTGGTTATCTGCTATCTTTTGAGATGGAATGAAGCCAACAAAATGCTACCACGATTCACTCTAAATGTTGGAAACCTATTTTCACGGTTCATAAGAACCAAAACTCTTTCTTCCATTATGACGTTAACTTTGTGTATATCCATTGACTCTGTTGAATAAACATTCTTTTTTGACAAAGTTTCATCAACAAAATGAAATATTGAAATTAGCACGTGTTAACTTTGTTCATCTTCATAAAATACATTCAATCAGTTTATTTTACAGTATTTTAAACTTAAAAGTCTTCAGTAATTTGCAATTGTATTTTTAGCATTGCCTACACGGAAGACTCAGCATTGCGTGTTTGTCCCAGCCACCATCTTTTAACTGGCGGACAAACACACGATGTTGATTCTTCTACAACCTTTTTTCTTCTTGCAGCATCATATTGCCATGCACTTTTTTCTATCTAAGCAAAGAATTTCTACTGTTTCTGAAGAGTATATACACGAAAAAGAGATGATATTGACATAATAATAACCGTTTGTTTCTGCATAATGAAACGGATCTGTAAAAAATATACTGGAATTTTAACATTCCAGCATGTTAAAATTCCAGTATATTTTTTACAGATCCGTTTCATTATGCAGAAACAAACGGTTATTATTATGTCAATATCATCTCTTTTTCGTGTATATACTCTTCAGAAACAGTAGAAATTCTTTGCTTAGATAGAAAAAAGTGCATGGAGCTGTTTTACATGAAAAAATTTGGATCTTGGAATTTAACTACACCGTTATTCTTTTATATGTGCTCTGTTGTTATATTTAACAGACATTGAGCTCCTAAACAAAAAAGATTGATATAGACATGAGTGAAATATAATTAGAAATTTTTTTTTACCAAAACAATATATATATATAAAGCAACCCCTGTCATGGATGTGTGTCAGAAGCAGAGGTGCATCATTGAATTCTTCCATGTAGAAAAAAATTAAGCCAATCAACATCCACCGGTGCCTGTTAAAGATTTTCGATATCGATGCACTAGCACAGTTAGGAGATGAGTTTGGCGATTTCAGAGTGGCAAACAAGATGTGACTGACAACGCATACTTTTATGATCAAGCCATCAAAAGAGGCACAAGCGAATTAAGAATGGTGGTGACTATGTAGAAAAATAAATTCTAGTTCACAAAAGATCAGTCATTTTAATGGTTCAACTCCTGTCTTTGTAGTTCGTCAACTTTTTATTTTTGAGTTAAAAAATAAAATGCATTACTTTTGAAATGACCCTCATACGTGAAAGCATAAAAAATGATTCAATTAGAACTTCCAAATTTCTACAGGATGGAACAGTAAAATTGTTGCCATAGAAAAGATGACATGATTCCATTTCCTTTTTTTGTTGAAGACCATCTGCTAATTGGCCAGTTGTGTACAAATCTCAAGAGCGATAGGAGTCTTCTTTCACGTCTGAGTGACACAATGTTCAACAAGCAAAATCAGAGATGCACTGCTGTACAAGTCATGCTCTCTACCGATCAAAGTTATGACAACAGGACCATTGCCAGCACCCTCAAAATGCACATTCAGATGGTTCAACACTTGAGGGCATGCCCATGGTGATAAAAATAAAGTTTACGGCCACGGTTATAGCTTTTGGTGTGATTTCAAGTAAGAGCCACATCATACTACCTCACATTTTCACAGTTGGGTTGGAAAGTCAACACCAAAGTGTACCTGGATGTGCTGAAGAGTGTGGTGATCCCCTGATGCAATCAGGTGGTCGCTGGCAGAACCTGGGTGTGGCAGCAGGACTTGACACCGATCCACAAGTCCAAAGATACCAAGGCTTTGCTTTAGAAGGAGGACTACGACTTTGTATCCTTCTCTCACTGGCCTCCTCCTCCCCTGATGTGAACTCGCTGTACTACTTTGTGAGAACATCACCAACATGACCTCCCACAACACCAAAACCAGCCTAATCGCTGCCATCTGCCAAGTATTCACCAAGCTCCTGCCGGTGCTTGTAGAAAAGGTATGCTCCCAGTTCCGTACCCGTATCAAGGTTTTAGTTGAAGCTAAAGGCAGCTACATTGAATAGATGTCAGCTCTACTACGCAATCAAGTTACCTGAATTGGCTGTTTTCAATAAAAGTTAAAAAAAAAAAGCTGTAGTGTTGTTTTATTTAGAGTGACAAATAAATATCGTTCCACCCTGTAATTAAAGCCAGTTCTTTTATGGCTGATATTTTCATATTCCTTTTCATGTTATGGAGGAAGATTTTAAAATGAAATTGAATCTTTATGACAGGTAATAAGGGGGGCATTTTGGGATCTATTAAACACCCAAATCAGAATGCAACGAACGTATGTGTAGTCTGTTCTTTCATACGATGGTGAGTGTTGGATAATCACCAACAGCGCAGAAAGAAACTGGAGGGAACTGAAATTTTGTACCGGATGAGGATTTTGAAGTTTATCCTGGACAGAAAAGAAAACAAACCAAAAGGTATTAAAAGGATGACCTCCAATCTGTAATGAAATGGGGACAAAAATGGATGGTCATATTCAATGCTGCTAAAACGAAGCTTATTTCCTTCAATAATTACAAGAAACCTTCACTACCACCAATAACAATGGCCAAAAACACATTACCCAAAAGTACCTCCTTTAAACTCCTCGGCCTAACATTTACAAAGAACATGAACTGGAATAGATACATTGAGAGCATTGCCAAGGCTGCTGCAAAGAAGGTGGGCTGTCTCTGCCATGCTAGAAAATTACTTCCACCTGAAAGTATCCTGTACCTCTATAAGGCCACCATTCGCCCATGTATGGAGTACTGTTGTCACATTTGGGCTGGTGCATCTGCTGCTTGTCTCTCACTCCAGGATAGGGTTCAAAAGAGAGTCACCAACCTGATAGGTCCTGAACTGTCATTTAGGCTTCAACCTCTGTCTCATGGACAAAATGTTGTATCCCTCTGCCTGTTTTACAAATACTTTAATGGTGAATGTTCTGATGAACTGCATGCATTTGTACCCCCTTGACGTGAATACCCCCGGCAAACCCAACAAGCAGCTAAATCCCACCTCTTCACAGTAGAGATCCCTAGGTGTAAGAACGCTTCCTACTCCAATAGTTTCTTCCACAGAACTGCTAAACTTTGGAACTCGCTTCCAGGATTCTGCTTTCCCAATAGTACTGATATGCAGAAGTTCAAGTGTAATGTGAACAAACATCTTGCTACTCATCTCCCTTCATAATGCCCCTGCAACTTATGTCCCCGATAGTAGCCCCCTACTTCAAAGGGGCACTGTGCCTTGTTCGAGGTACAAATTACACAAAAACTCTTTTTTTAAAGTATGAAAAAGACAGATGAGGTCCATGTCTACAGAAAAAGCAGAGTAGAACAGATTAGTTTGGCAGGAAAAATCAGCGATAGAAGAAGACAAAGGTGACAATGAGAAATGTACAAGGACAGTCTGAACACCTGGTAACACTAAAAGTAATGAGCAACAATGAATTCATGAATGTGTCAAGGGAGATAGATGAACACCACGTGAATGAATTGGATAAAATATATAAAATTTGATCAAGATAAACACAAAAATCTCCATCTACTACTACTACTACTGCAAAAACAACTCGCTTTTCCTAAATATTTTTGTTGGCAGCTGAGTCTCTTATCAAAACACTATAGACCAGTAGTTTCTAAAACCGGGAATCATGACAGGGTATCAAGGGGTCGCTAGTGCAGAATTGGGATCGTACTGAAATAACATTATTATTTAAAAACCCATTAACATGGGAAGGGGGAGGTGTTTTGTTAGGTGTATTTTGTAGAATTTTTGACAAGAAAACTGCGAATAAAATATAAAAAACTCGTAATTTCTCTTTTAAAAGTGAGTTGTTTATTTTCTTCATGGAATATACTGCCAAAATAAACTATTAAAGTTGTTTAAAAAATAATAGAAATATCATTTTTTATTTAAAAAAAAAAAACAGTGTATACAAAGTGCCTGCGCGCGTTCATACAGCCATGTTTTTTACGTAATGAAATCAACTGAATTTTACGAGTTAATTTTTTTCCAATTTTTAAATTTTAAAAATCTATCAAAATTTTTCAATTGGTTAAATTTTTACGATATTTTCAGGTTCAATGTGAAATTTTATGCTCTTTCCAATAAACCGAATATAATATTTTAGACAAACGTTTTGTTTTAAATTCACCCCCCTCCCATTTGAAATGTCTATTAAAAAGTAAATAATTAATTTACGCACCAAAGTGTTATATATCACAAATTGAAGATAAAAGATCAATAAATAAAATATTCTAATTTAAAAAAACCACGTTGATTTTTTTTTGTGAAAGCTCATGTGACATAGTCAAGTAAATATCGGATGCTGACAACAATTTTTTCTATTTCATTCAATGTTTTCTTTTTTAGATATTAAAAAAAAAATTTACTCGATAATGTAAAAATAAAATATAATATTTAAAACTCATGTATTTCATTAAGAGAATAAAAAAAAAATCGGTACAGTGGGTTTGTTTTTAAACGGCAAAAGCTATTAAGTGAATATGTTCAGTTTTCATATACGGTGGCCCAAAAATACTAATTTGAGTTTACAGCACGCAATAGAATGAGACATTAATTTTGACGCTTAATGCCATTGAAGAAAAAAAGCAGATATTTGTCTTCCTTTATTTCAATTGTGAAAAATATTGGATCACATGTTTTTTTTTAAATACTTGCTTAAAAAAGTATTTTATTTATAAAGGACATGGAATATAAAATATAAATATGGATAAATTCTTAACAATGGAGAATGAAAGTACTCATTGAATAATATTTTTTATAGGTAAGTGATTTTTTGTCATTTATATATATTTTTTATAATTGAAGAAGTAAAATTTCGTTGATTTTCTTTAAATCTTTTTTAAAGGAAACCGATTTTAAAAAACAAATATGCATAATTTGCTATTAAACCTGTTATTTTTTTAAAATTTGGTCTTTGCATCTTTAATTGAAAGAAAATTAGGGTTTGAATCTATGTGATCGGTTTTCGGCTAGAAATTCGGCTGTTAAGGGGTCAAAGTTCAATGATTTAACCTGTGAGAACTCTACCAAACTCCTCCGACAATTTGGGGTATAAACACTTGAAATTTTAAATATAGGTTCCTTGGACATGGATCTAACTTAATAACTTGATATAAGCCCAAAACAATAAATGTTAAGGGGTTTTAATAGGGGTCAAAGTTTTAAAAAAATTGACTTTTTTTTTTGCTCAGCATACACCTCCAAACACCCGGGCAATGCCAGGCACTCATGCTAGTCTATCTATATATCTATAAAAGTGAAAGTGTCTGTGTATTTGTCTGTGTACATTTCCCTATGCAATAACTCTGTCAATTTTCAGTTTATAGACTCGAAATTTGATATACAGGGTACTGAGATTTGAGAAAATCTTTGTAATCCGTATTCGACCAGAAATTTGGCTGCTGAGGGGTCAAAGTTCAACGATTTGACCTTTGAGAACTGTACCAAACTCCAACAATTTTGGGTATGAACAATTGAAATTTTAGATATAGGTTCCTTGGACATGGATCTAACTTAATAACTTGATTTGAGCCCAAAACAATAAATGTTAAGGGGTCATAATAGGAGTCAAAGTTAAAAATAATTTGACCTCTGCAGTCTCTACCAAATTACTCAGACAATTTCTGGTCTAAACATTTGAAATTTTGCAGAAAGGGTATTCACAGATAGGACAAGCTTTTTAATCAGTTTGGGTAAAAAATTTCAGCTACCAATATATAAATCTATGTATGTTTGCATGTGTGCCTAAAACTTTCAACAGAGATGACGAATTTTCACAAGATCAGTATCGTTTTGAAGCTCGACCCTTCAGACGACAGATACCGAAAAATTGGCTAAAAACATTAATTTCTTCATCCTCAATTCGACACTTTTTTACAGGGAGGGGTCGCTTTTTGCGCCAATATTGTTGAAAGTCATCCCCTGTTTTCGATTGTCTAACCTTAATTTAAACTTATGTTACTTCCGGTTTGACAGTGGTTGTAACAGCAAGGACGTCACGTTTTTTTCACATTCTTTTCCTCCTTCACAGTATGGGTTCGAGCCTGCCTTCCCACTACCACTTTTTTTTTTTTGTATTTTTTGCTCAGCACACCCCCCAAACACCCGGGCAATGCCGGGCTGAAATGCTAGTAATAGATAATAACGAAATAATAATTAATATTAATAATTGATAATAATGAAATAATAATTAATATTAATAATAGATAATAATGAAATAATTAATATTAATAATTGATAATAACGAAATAATTAATATTAAAAATTGATAATAACGAAATAATAATTAATATTAATAATAGATAATAACGAAATAATAATTAATATTAATAATTTATAATAAAGAAATAATAATTAATATTAATAATAGATAATAATGAAATAATAATTAATATTAATGATTGATAATAACGAAATAATAATTAATATTAATAATTGATAATAATGAAATAATAATTAATATTAATAATTGATAATAACGAAATAATAATTAATATTAATAATAGATAATAACGAAATAATAATTAATATTAATAATTGATAATAATGAAATAATAATTAATATTAATAATTGATAATAACGAAATAATAATCAATATAAATAATTGATAATAACGAAATAATTAATATTAACAATAGATAATAATGAAATAATAATTAATATTAATAATTGATAATAACGAAATAATTAATATTAACAATTGATAATAACGAAATAATTAATATTAACAATAGATAATAATGAAATAATAATTAATATTAATAATTGATAACAACGAAATAATTAATATTAACAATAGATAATAATGAAATAATAAATAATATTAATAATTGATAATAACGTACTAATAATTAATATTAATAATTGATAATAATGAAATAATAATTAATATTAATTGATAACGAAATAATAATTAATATTAATAAAAGATAATAATGAAATAATAAATAATATTAATAATTGATAATAATGAAATAATAATTAATATTAATTGATAACGATATAATAATTAATATTAATAATAGATAATAATGAAATAATAAATAATATTAATAATTGATAATAATGAACTAATTAATATTAATAATTGATAACGAAATAATAATTAATATTAATAATTGATAATAACGAAATAATAATAATTATTAATTGATAATAAGGAAATAATAATTAATATTAATAATTGATAATAACGAAATAATAATATTAATAATTGATAATAACGAAATAATAATTAATATTAATAATTGATAATAACGAAATAATAATTAATATTAATAATGATAATAACGAAATAATAATCAATATTAATAATTGATAATAACGAAATAATAATTAATATTAATAATTGATAATAATGAAATAATAATTAATATTAATAATTTATAATAACGAAATAATAATCAATATTAATAATTGATAATAACGAAATAATTAATAGATAATAACGAAATCATAATTAATATTAATAATTGATAATAACGAAATAATTAATATTAATAATTGATAATAACGAAATAATAATTAATATTAATAATAGATAATAACGAAATAATAATTAATATTAATAATTGATAATAACGAAATAATAATTAATATTAATAATTGATAATAACGAAATAATTAATATTAATAATCAATAATAACGATAATGAAATAATAATTAATATTAATAATTGATAACGAAATAATAATTAATATTAATAATTGATAATAATGAAATAATAATTATTATTAATAATTGATAATAACGAAATAATAATTAATATTAATAATTGATAATAACGAAATAATAATATTAATAATTGATAATAACGAAATAATAATTAATATTAATAATTGATAATAACGAAATAATAATTAATATTAATAATGATAATAACGAAATAATAATCAATATTAATAATTGATAATAACGAAATAATAATTAATATTAATAATTGATAATAACGAAATAATAATTAATATTAATAATTTATAATAACGAAATAATAATTAATATTAATAATTGATAATAACGAAATAATTAATAGATAATAACGAAATCATAATTAATATTAATAATTGATAATAACGAAATAATTAATATTAATAATAACGAAATAATAATTAATATTAATAATTGATAATAATGAAATAATAAATAATATTAATAATTGATAATAACGAAATAATTAATATTAATAATAGATAATAACGATAATGAAATAATTAATATTAATAATTGATAATAACGAAATAATAATTAATATTAATAATTGATAATAACGAAATAATTTATATTAATAATTGATAATTACGAATTAATATTAATAATTGATAATAACGAAATAATATATATTAATAATTGATAATAACAAATATTAATTAATATTAATAATTGATAATAACGAAATAATAATTAATATTAATAATTGATAATAACGAAATAATAATATTAATAATTGATAATAACGAAATAATAATAATTAATATTAATAATTGATAATTACGAAATAATTATTAATAATTTATAATAACGAAATAATATTAATAATTGATAATAACGAAATAACATTAATAATTGATAATAACGAATTAATAATTCATATTAATAATTGATAATAACGAAATAATAATTAATATTAACAATTGATAATAACGAAATAATTAATATTAATAATTGATAATAACGAAACAATTAATATTAATAATTGATAATAACGAAATAATAATTAATATTAATAATTGATAATAATGAAATAATAATATTAATACTTGGTAATAATGAAATAATGTAATGTTTAAATCGTAAACTGTTTAAGCCATTTCCGTAACTGACTTCCTATCCCCCACCCCACTGTTAAAATATAATTGAAATAAAGTAATGTTTACATCAGAAAGTGTTTCAGCAGCTTTTTGAAATTAATACATAAAAACATTAACAGTTAGAGATTAGGCAACCATTACTTCAATATGAATGTCTGAATGTAGTATCAGTCTCAGCATTCCAGTGATTTTAACCCTCCCCTCCTTACGAAAAGTTTTTGCAATTACTGCCATGAGGACATTAAGAATGAAAATATGAACACAGAATTACTTGATATATTCATGTTATTTTTGGAATGTTACAAATAAGCCCCTAGCATGCAGTGATCCATTTACCTAATTTTGGGAATCAGCAGTGCATCCATGTGATTTTTGGAATATGATATCTTATGTCAATGTAGTACATCATAAATATATTATGTGCATCTTTTTTGAACAGAAAATGATGACATCATCACCGGAAGTAAACATATCAGACTATAACCATCCCCTTAAGTAAGTAAACATATCAGACTATAACCATCCCCTTCCACTTGTTGGATTGTGTAGTGGACTTTCGGTCAGCGTTCAAGTTGTGGATAACTTGACAAAGACTGAAGTTACTTCTCATGAAAGAGGAGAACTATTTATGGCACAATGGGAGATTCCATTGTGCACACATGGGCCAGTCTATTCCTTGGATTGTGATTGGCTGAATCACCTGATTGGATATGCTTGTACATAAATACAAGCCTTCAGTCCAGCTCAATCTGGTGTCTGTATTGTGCATAAGCTGGATCCTTGGTAAGTGTTGCTGCTATTATTATTGTTGTTGTTGTTGTGTGTTATTGACTAACACAGTTCTTTTGATTATTCTACATCTCCCCTCTTCCCCCTCCCCCACGAGTAGGCTGGGTTGTGTGAGAGGTGTCTCTCTCTTAGGCCTAGTTTGTTGTGTGGTTGTAACCTAGACAGAGCTCGGGGAATCCTTGATCGAAAGCGTGGGGATATATGTGTGGTTTGTTGTTGGGGTTTGGTTGCTGTGTATGTGCTGTTACAGGGAGATAATGGGAGATGCAAGAATGTAGTATCGCTTGAGGGAATTGTTGGTCCTAGTGCTGCACTTGGTATTGGGGTTGGTGCAGGCTTAAGTTCGCATTTTCTGAGGAAACGGCGATTCCTAAGTGTGATCCTTCTGGATCCGTTAACCCTGATTCGGTATTGTCGATCTGGTAGGGAACTGATGATTTTGCCGGTTGTGTTCCATCTGCGATTGACTGGATTTTGGATGGCTACAGTGTCACCAGCTTGTAACGGTGGAAGGTTGTGGGTATATTTATTGTATCTTTCTACTATTTTTGCATTGCGGTGGTGGAGCATTTCCTCGCGATGTTGTGCCGCTGACACCCATTCAGGATGAGGCTTGTAGAGGATTGGCTGTGAAGGGATGGGGTCACGTAGTCGACGGTGAAGTAATAATTGAGCCGGTGATAGGCCAATGCTGTGGATTGGGGTATTTCGATACTGCAAGATGGCCCGGGCAACACTGTCATTGTCCAAGGAACCGTGGGGGCCTGTGTTTCCTTTCACAATCCTCTTTGCAGTTTTTACTGCGAGCTCTGCCCTGCCATTGGATTGGGGATACGCAACAGAAGATAATCTGTGCCTAACACACCATGTTTTCAGAAATTCTTGGAACGTGCTGGAAGTGAAAGGTGGGCCGCCATCGGTGCTGAGTTCTTCTGGGGCACCATATGTTTGGAACAGTTGTCGGCATATGGACATCAATTTGGTTGTAGTAGTGTGACCTGATTCTAGGCGGTATAAAATTAGCCAACCAGTTAGCCTATCTGTGCAGGCAAGGTATGTGTGATCTCCAACATAAAAAATATTCATGACGATTTGTTGGAATGGCCACTCTGGGGATCGTGTTAGAATGATAGGCTCCCTTGGTTGACTAGGTGCGATGGTTGAGCATACCATGCAATTCGCCCTAATACTGCGGATTGATGCATCCATCCATGGCCAGTACACCGATTCGTTGGCACGTGCTTTCATGCCAACTACTCCTTGGTGTGCAGAATGCAGGCAGTGTAGGACCTTTTTTCGTTGTGTTTTGGGGATGACGATCCTTCGATCCAACAATACTAGACCATTGTCAGTGCTAAGGCGGTGCCTCACCTCCCAATACTCACGGATTTCGGGCGCAGTGAGATTACGTATTTTTGGGAAGCCTTGCTGTATTGTGTCTATTAATTTGTTATATTGTTGATCGCCACGACCTGCTAAACGAATTAGGTCTGGTGATATGGCTATATTACTGCTGTCTGCAAATGTTGCTATTAAGGCTGTTAACTCTGTTATGTTGCTTATGTTGTTCGACTCCAATATATCCATTTGAGAGGGTTTTGTTGGAAATACATCGAGGAGGGCTTGCACCATCGCCACTGGGTGGTGGGAAACTGCATCAGGGCCTCTGTGCCACTTCCCGGGGCAATGCTGTATGGTATATCTATGTCTGAGGTATCAGTCATTGCGGTTTGGTCCCGTAGTGCAGACTCAAATGCCTCAGCATGACAAATATTTTGGTTGAGAGTTTTTAGCAACCCGGCTTTTGCCAGTAGATCGGTCTGAAGCGTATCATTCGATATCCCTTTGATAAATTGGTCCTTGATGTAAATGTGTGCACAATGGAATCTCCCATTGTGCCATAAATAGTTCTCCTCTTTCATGAGAAGTAACTTTAGTCTTTGTCAAGTTATCCACAACTTGAATGCTGACCGAAAGTCCACTACACAATCCAACATGGCGCTACGAACAGGATTCGAGATAGAAGATTGGGAAGACTATTTCCTCAAAGCAGGCATTGCTGCCGATTCCGCCAAGAGCTACGCTGCAACTTTTGTGAAGGAAAAAACTGAGGAAAGAAAACCTTCAAGTAATGGATCGAGCCATGCTAAGAGAATTGGGAATCACAACAATGGGAGAAGCTCTGTCTATCCTTCGACAAGCCAAGGAGCCCGCTACCCAGACCACCTATGCTAAGGCACCAGCTGCCAGGCCTCCCCAACTTCATCTCGAAATGACCCCTCAACAATTCAGAAAATTTCGGATTGACTGGGAAGTATTCACCAGAATAACGGACATGCCAACTTCTCAGGCTAATACCCAGTTATACAGTTGCGCTGATGAATCCGTTCAAAACGCAATCATAAATACGTACCCTAAGTTCTTCACCACCAACCCAGACAAGCTGCTAGAGATGACAGAAGCATTGGTAACTCAAAAATCAAATCCCATGGTCTATCGGATGACATTTGCATCTATATCACAGCATGAAGATGAACCCATCCAACAATACCTTGTTCGTCTTAGGTCCACGGCCATAGACTGTAATTTCTCATGCCCCGGGTTGCTAAAAACTCTCAACCAAAATATTTGTCATGCTGAGGCATTTGAGTCTGCACTACGGGACCAAACCGCAATGACTGATACCTCAGACATAGCTACAGTCCGGATGTCAATGTATCGCAAAAAAAAAAAAAAAACTGCTGTACGGACTAGCAGAGGCAATATTCGCACTAGCTCTACTGCTACTCACAACGATAACATTGCTGATAAGGAACCCCGTCAAACCTGCATAGGTTGCGGTAGTCACCAACACGGTACTCCAATGACAAGTGCCCGCCATTTAACATGTCCGGCATGGAATCAAATGTGCAACACTTGTGGGAAACTTAACCATTTCTCAGCAGTGTGCCGGACAAAGAAATATCGCCCGGCAGTGATAAAAAGTTTTGAAGACCAAGAAGCTCCCATGAATACACTCATGGCCCATATCACATTCGATCAAATGAGGGGCACCATTATGACTACAGAAGGTGATCTGTTAACTGAAATAAATGCATCAGCAATCCCATTCTCACCAAAACCAGATCCCAGACAAGCTGTCAATATCCCGAGGAGTTGTAGTACAACGCTAAAGGTTTTTCCCGACAGTGGTGCCGCCATTTGTCTTGGGGGACCAAAGCATTTAATCAAAATGGGCCTCAGAGATTAGTCTTGTCCAATCAAGAAAGATCATACGAACAGTTGGAGGTTTCACACTCATGTGTCAGGGTTGGCTACCAGTTGAGTTTGTGGTCAGAGGGAAAACAACTAAACAAGCCCTCTACATATGCAAGGGCATACAACGGCTTTATCTCAGCAGAGCAGCCTGCATCGATGTGGGAATATTGCACAAACATTTTCCAAACCCTTTAGCAGACGTACATGAAGAGGTAGACACCGAGTCTAAAAAGTGTGTAGATCAATTGCCAAATCGCCCCAAAAACCTCCCTTTTCCCGCAACAGAAGATAACATAGGCAAACTTAAGAGCTGGCTCCTAGAAAAGTTTGCCAAAACGACATTCAACAAAGATGGGATATCTCCAGCCATGTCCGGCCCAGCTGCCCACATTCACCTCAAAGAGGGAGCAATCCCTAAAGCCAGGCATAACCCAATTCCTGTACCCTTCCACTTCAAGGAACCAGTAAGACAAGCCCTTTGGAAGGATGTAGAAAAAGGTATCATAGCTCCAGTACCCGTGGGTATGCCTACTGATTGGTGCAGTACTATGGTAATAACTGCCAAAAAGAATGGTAATCCACGTAGAACAATAGATTACCAACACCTTAACTCTCAATGCAAGCGAGAAACCCACCATACTGGGTCGCCATTCCAGTTGGCACTGCAAGTGCCACCTAGAACAAAGAAAACAGTCCTAGACGCTGTAGATGGATACCACTCGATTCTCTTAGACAAAGAATCTCAACCATTAACCACCTTCATAACTGAGTGGGGAAGATACATGTATCTTAGGATGCCTCAAGGATATGTCGCATCTGGGGATGCTTACACTCGCAGATACGATGAGATAATAAAAGATATTCCACGCAAGGTGAAGATAGTAGACGATACCCTGCTATATGACTCTAGCATTGAGGGAGCCTTTTATCATACCTTCGATTTTCTGCTCCAATGTGCTAAGAATGGAATTGTGCTCAACACCAACAAATTCCAATTCTGTCAGGATGTCGTACAATTTGGAGGCCTCCAGATAACTTCTTCAGGAGTGACCCCTTCTGAGTCCATGATACAAGCGATACAGGATTTTCCAGTCCCAAGGACAATTACTGATGCCAGATCATGGTTTGGGCTTGTCAACCAAGTAGCCTGGGCATATTCACTGGGTCCAGTTATGGTGCCTTTTCGGGACCTCGTCAAACAAAACTCCAAATTTGCTTGGAATCAAAACCTTGAAGATGCATTCAAAGATTCCAAGCGAGTTATAATTCACCTAGTCCAGAAGGGGGTAGCAACATTTGACAAAGACAGAGCAACTTGCCTTGCTCCAGATTGGAGCAAAGAAGGAATGGGCTTCCTATTCCTACAAAAACATTGCCAATGTACCATGGAAAAAGCCCCAATCTGCTGTTCCGAAGGTTGGCATCTGATATATGCCGGCAGCAGATTTTGCATGGATGCTGAGCGCAGATACGCACCAATAGAGGGTGAGGCAGCAGCAATAGCATGGGCATTGGAGAAATGCCGTATGTTCGTCATAGGTTCTCCAAACATCATAGTGGTCACAGACCATGAACCTCTGAAGGGGATATTTGGCGATCGTGATCTGAGCAAGATCCAAAACCCCCGGCTCTTTAGACTAAAGGAAAAGACCCTGAGATACAGATTTACCATACAGCATTGCCCCGGGAAGTGGCACAGAGGCCCTGATGCAGTTTCCCACCACCCAGTGGCGATGGTGCAAGCCCTCCTCGATGTATTTCCAACAAAACCCTCTCAAATGGATATATTGGAGTCGAACAACATAAGCAACATAACAGAGTTAACAGCCTTAATAGCAACATTTGCAGACAGCAGTAATATAGCCATATCACCAGACCTAATTCGTTTAGCAGGTCGTGGCGATCAACAATATAACAAATTAATAGACACAATACAGCAAGGCTTCCCAAAAATACGTAATCTCACTGCGCCCGAAATCCGTGAGTATTGGGAGGTGAGGCACCGCCTTAGCACTGACAATGGTCTAGTATTGTTGGATCGAAGGATCGTCATCCCCAAAACACAACGAAAAAAGGTCCTACACTGCCTGCATTCTGCACACCAAGGAGTAGTTGGCATGAAAGCACGTGCCAACGAATCGGTGTACTGGCCAGGGATGGATGCATCAATCCGCAGTATTAGGGCGAATTGCATGGTATGCTCAACCATCGCACCTAGTCAACCAAGGGAGCCTATCATTCTAACACGATCCCCAGAGTGGCCATTCCAACAAATCGTCATGGATATTTTTTATGTTGGAGATCACACATACCTTGCCTGCGCAGATAGGCTAACTGGTTGGCTAATTTTATACCGCCTAGAATCAGGTCACACTACTACAACCAAATTGATGTCCATATGCCGACAACTGTTCCAAACATATGGTGCCCCAGAAGAACTCAGCACCGATGGCGGCCCACCTTTCACTTCCAGCACGTTCCAAGAATTTCTGAAAACATGGTGTGTTAGGCACAGATTATCTTCTGTTGCGTATCCCCAATCCAATGGCAGGGCAGAGCTCGCAGTAAAAACTGCAAAGAGGATTGTGAAAGGAAACACAGGCCCCCACGGTTCCTTGGACAATGACAGTGTTGCCCGGGCCATCTTGCAGTATCGGAATACCCCAATCCACAGCATTGGCCTATCACCGGCTCAATTATTACTTCACCGTCGACTACGTGACCCCATCCCTTCACAGCCAATCCTCTACAAGCCTCATCCTGAATGGGTGTCAGCGGCACAACATCGCGAGGAAATGCTCCACCACCGCAATGCAAAAATAGTAGAAAGATACAATAAATATACCCACAACCTTCCACCGTTACAAGCTGGTGACACTGTAGCCATCCAAAATCCAGTCAATCGCAGATGGAACACAACCGGCAAAATCATCAGTTCCCTACCAGATCGACAATACCGAATCAGGGTTAACGGATCCAGAAGGATCACACTTAGGAATCGCCGTTTCCTCAGAAAATGCGAACTTAAGCCTGCACCAACCCCAATACCAAGTGCAGCACTAGGACCAACAATTCCCTCAAGCGATACTACATTCTTGCATCTCCCACTATCTCCCTGTAACAGCACATACACAGCAACCAAACCCCAACAACAAACCACACATATATCCCCACGCTTTCGATCAAGGATTCCCCGAGCTCTGTCTAGGTTACAACCACACAACAAACTAGGCCTAAAAGAGAGATACACCTCTCACACAACCCAGCCTACTCGTGGGGGAGGGGGAAGAGGGGAGATGTAGAATAATCAAAAGAACTGTGTTAGTCAATAACACACAACAACAACAACAATAATAATAATAGCAGCAACACTTACAAAGGGTCGAGCTCATGCACAAGACAGACACCAGATTGAGCTGGACTGAAGGCTTGTATTTATGTACAAGCATATCCAATCAGGTGATTCAGCCAATCACAATCCAAGGAATAGACTGGCCCATGTGTGCACAATGGAATCTCCCATTGTGCCATAAATAGTTCTCCTCTTTCATGAGAAGTAACTTTAGTCTTTGTCAAGTTATCCACAACTTGAACGCTGACCGAAAGTCCACTACACAATCCAACAGGAATGGGCTATAGAGAAACTTTAAATAGAGCGTCCAGCTGCATCCGTGTAACTTGAGAAACCAAGCCAATTTTTATGATGGACATTAAAGTCACCAAACGCATGTATTTGGGCGTTACTATCTAAGGAGAGTGCTGCATCTATACTATCAGAGACATGATTGATTAGGGTACAATCCTGACTTGAGGGAGAATGGTAGAGAAAATATAAATAACTAACGCAGTGATGAAAGCACATAAAAGCCTGGTCATCCGATTCAAGATTTTTCTCTCTAGTTAAAGGAAGGGTGCTACGGATATAGACTCCAAGCCTGTGAATATATCTATCTGAGTCTTTAAGGCAAAGTGGGAGGTATCCTGTCATGTTAAGTAGTTAGAGGGGATTGAAGAGTTGTAAGTTTGTTTCAATTAATGCTAAGATATCCGGGGAGTTTACTATAAGGTAAGACTCTACATCATCTAGGATTACCTCTAAGCCCACAGATATTTATGAAAGTAAGCCTCAAGGGTGAAGGCGAATTGGTTTTGTTTGGGTGGTTGTCTGGTTTTATTGTGATATCTGTTTGGGTTGTCATTTCATTACGTTTTTTTTTAATGTAAGGTTAAGGGAAGAGTGTTGAGCAAAGTGGGCTGGTTTTGACGCCAAGTATACACACATTGATCCATTAGCCAAGTCCTGTCTAAAAAGTTCTGGCTTTGTGAAAGCCCACCAGAGATAGCAGCAGGGTCCCTTTCCATGTGTGACATGGCACTACAACTATCCTGATATTATACAACTGATGATAGAGCAGTCGCTCTAAGCACTACCAAAGAGTTAGAGCTCCTGTACTGTCAGACAGAAACAGGAGCTAGACAAACTGTCAATCAGGTACCCTCAACCTCTCAAACAAGATCAGCCAAAACAAGTTGAGTGAGCACAAGTGGCATGCAAGCAAACCCAATTTGCTCAGTTTCTGAGAGAAAAAGAGAAATTTACAATAGCAAATAGGGGAATGGCGTTTAATGTCCTAGTCAGGAAACAAGGCCAAGCACAGGGTTGCTCAGGTGAGTCCCTGGTATTGTACCTCTACACCTGGCTAATAGACAAAGAAGGAGTGTGAAAGCCGGTGATAGACAGAGCCTATCTACTCCTTATTGGATGTTGGGGAGGGTGAGGATTGTGGATAAAACAACCAAATAAAAACTGCGCACGTATCAGATTTTAAGGTTGAAAATCCAAATTTTGAATGTGTTTAATTTTTCATCCATTGTGTTTTGAAATTTGTTGAATATATTAATAATAATAATTATCTTTCAGATTAGCAAAAAATAAAAAAATGTATATATTTTCATTATTTTTACGAAAAACACTAGTTTTAAATCTTTGAAAAATAAAATTTTCTTTTAGTGAGCCCAATATTGCTAATATAGCATTAAATAGGAAATGTTTTGAAGAATCAATACCATAAAAGTAAAAACTGATAATAACTGCATTTTGCTAAAAATACAGCAATTTGTTGTTACGTGATATTACCTCACCTATGGAAGACCATACGGCCTACACACAGTTGTTTTCTCCCCTTTTTTTGCAGTTGACTGAGTTTAAAGTGTGGGGGAATTAATAAATTGATAATAATGAATAATAATTAATGAAATAATAATAATTTGTTTTTATGTTTGTTTACAGATGCTGCGTGCAAAGTTCAAAGTCAACCAGTGTCAGCTGTAAGGTGATGCTTTCATGTCTATGATCTCCTGCGGTCCTTATACCTGATATGCTCCAAAATATTTCACAATTTTAGCAGCATAAAAATCAAATAAGATAAATTTGATGATGAAAAGAAAACAAAAAGGTACATACGTTTGAAATGGTAAATTATATCCAATTCCAACACTGAATTAAATGTAAAATCCAAGATTGGGAAAATCTGGAAAAAAATACAGAAATGTTATAACCATTTTTTGGGAATGCTTTGCTGGTCTCAAGAATTTGTTGGTTTCTTTTAGTTAGAAGAAAGAATGTTTTGGTTTATTTGTTTAATGGCATATTGACCTCTTTTGCTTCATGTTAGATATTAGTAGGCAAAGAAGATACATTCTATGGGCTGCACACACGCAAATGGATTCACATGTGAAGAATTTGGGACTTTCCACCATTGTCTAATGGAATGCATAATTTGACCCAAAAATATGAGAGGATTTCGGTCAAAGGTTGAAACAATAGACTAAGGAAATATTAAACATTTCTATAGGAAAAGAATGTTTTTATAAATAAAATCGTCAGTCGGTCAGAAAGAGTAAAGTTGTGTCTATTTCTCCACCGCCCAACATCAGACACAACCATGTACCCCACCCCACGTACCTTTCATAAATGTCAAAACACAAAATAATTTATCATCAAAAGCTGATTAGTTGGTGTGAAATAAAAGCAATATATTTTTTGTAGATCAACTGTGTTGTGATTTCTACTTCGCTGTCAGTGTGTGTATATGTACCAGCAACAAAAGTAGATGTAAAAATCTATATAGACTAGACAAATGCATTTTGAACAACCAGCTTTAAGCAGGAGACAAAAGAGAGTTGAGCAGCAAGATACCTGTTCACATTACATTTAAACCTCTGCCGAAAACTGAAAGAGAATTTCAAAGTCTAGTAGTTCCAGGGAAGAAACTATTAGTGTAGAACTAGGGGACCTCAACAGTGAAGGGGTGGGATTTTGTTGCTTTTTGAGAATATGTATGTCGAAGTGCACATGCGCTGCAAGTTTATCAGAGAACATTTTCATTAAAATATTTAGAAACCAGGTGCAGGGATGCAATATTGTGTCAATTGAACAGGGGCTTGGACGATAATGAGACCTATTAGATTGGAGAGCTACAGTAGGAACTGGAATCCAACCTGCTAAAGCCTGATTGTCACAGCTGGTGAATTTCAAAAATGCCATCAGAAACGTATGGAACGCTTCAGACTGGTTTTGGATCATCTTGCATGAATGAAACATCATACTATTTGACAAAGATGGACATCAAGACAGTTCTTCACCCTACCTATAGTCACTATAGTTCAACATTGCTCTCCGTGACTTTTGGTTATTCCTTAAGCTCAAGGAAAACCTTAGAGGCTGTCATTATGAGACAATTGAAAAGACAAAAGAGGAGATGAAAGAGGCTATGATGAGGGTCATTGATACTCTTACACAAGAGGACTGCCATGGGGGATTCTGGCAAAAGAACTGACCCACTCAATTATTGCCCTCTTAGCTTCTTCCCTCTCTTTGCTAAAATCCTTCCTCAATCAAGCACTAGTCCACCACCTTACAGACAATAAACTTTTATCCAACCGACAGTATGGATTTAGACAAGCCCATTCTACCATAGATATCCTAACTGTAATCTTTTAACATATATATGAAGCACTGGATAAAGCAGGAGAAGGCGGGTCAATCGCCCTAACACATGTAAAAGGGTTTTGCACAATGAAAATCAAATCCTATGGTATTACTTAATGCATACTTAACATAATCAAATCCTATGGTATTACTTAATGCATACTTAACATAATCAAATCGTTCTTAGATAAGAGAAAAATCCAGGTTATCTTTGAAGGTCGTACATCAAAACAACATGCTATAAATGAGGGAATGCCACAGGAGTTGATCCTTGGATCTTTATTATTCTTAATATTCATAAATGACCTCCCTGATAAAATTTTCTCTGAGACGGGGATATTTGCTGATGACACCATGCTCTATAACAGACACAAGGGTAAAACTAATGATCACATATCTAAGGAAGTTGTTAAAACTCTAGAGGAAAACTTCCAGTGTAATGGAATGGGGCTGTAACTGGTTGGTAACGTTCAATGCTGCCAAGACTAAGTTTATTTCCATTTAATAATTACAAGAAACCTTCTCAACCCATCATTGCCATGGCTAATGATACATTGCCTGAAAGTACTTCCCAAGCTCCTAGGGTTATGTATGTACATTGATGTAATTGCCAAGGCTGCTGCAAGGAAGGTGTGCTAAAAAGCTCTACTCACACCTGAAAATATCCTGTATCTCTACTAGACCACGGTTCGTCCATGCATGGAGTATTGTTGGTGCATCTGCCACTAGTCTCTCATTCCTGATCTATCAACTAAACTCCAACGTCTGTCCTATCACTGAAACGTGACATCCTTGTGCCTGTTTTACAAGTATTTCAATGGTAAGTGCTCTGATGAACTCAAAGTACTAGTAACCCCTCGACAAACCCAAAAAGCAGCAAAATCCCACCTCTACACAGTAGAGATCCCTAGATGCTGCAAAACCCTCTACTCAAATTGCTTTTTTCCTCGGACTACTGCTCTTTGGAATTCCCTGCCGGGCATTTGTTTCCCTGAATGGACTGACATGCAGAAATTCAAGTGTAATGTAAACAGACATCATGCTGCCCAACTCCCTAAATGGTAGCCCTAACAACTAAGTGGCTTATTTGAGGTTAAATGACAATAAATAAAAAAAAAAATCAATCTCATTGAAAAATAGATGATTTCACCGATTTCAGTGACATTGTTCAATCCAAGGCAACGTCAGGTTTCCCTGCTAGCAGATAATATATGATACAAAGCATATATAAATACATATGTATACATATATACTCCGTAACACATCTGACCTTGATGAAGGAGAGATTAAAACTCGCTTCTATGGGTTTAAAGGATATGAAATAACAGCAAATATTTCTCATACGTTATATTTCCCCTCTTTTGGAAATAGGGTATGATTATGAATATCTCCAGTATCAACTAATCTGTATACATTGCGAAATTTACTTTATGTATGAAAACTAAAGAGGAGAAATATAACATACGAGAAATATTTGGAATCAAGTCTCCCCTTGCTGTTATTTCAGATCTTTTGAAACCATAGTAAGTTTTAGTCTCCTCTCCATCAAGGCCAGATGTTAAAGAGGAAATATCAGATATTTTGTAATTCATATACAAAACTAGGAAAACAAATGACTGATTAAAACATTTTATGGCTGTAAAAAAAGTGTCAAAAATAGGCTCTGGATGATCCCCTTAAGGGTAAATGTCACATAGGTCACTACACAATTCAGGTCATTAGTTTTCCAACGAGCCTTCATTTGTTAACTTCTGATCAATAGTTACTAAGATTTGAAACTTATAAAATTGCCAAAAAAGGTGGTATATCTATGAATATATCTATAATGGTAGCCAAATTGAAATGGTCATATATATATATATATATATATATATATATATATATATATATATATATATATATAATTATTCTTTTACTATAATAACATATATATGATGGCAATTTTGGCAAGGAACAGTGTATATGCCTGCATTGGAAATTGGTATATTTTGGAGATGTCTTGATGTTTTTAATGTTTGTTTTATAGTTTGTGATGTGGTTTGTATGATTGGAAATCCAAGTTTGTATAGTGTGTTGCAAATCATTGTATTATTGGTGTTTGTGTCTGTTTATGAGAGAAATGTATATGATTTTGGCTTATATATTCTGGAAAACATTCGTGTGATTTTTTTCTTTGCATTTAATATAAAATATGACAAAATTTTCAAAGTATTTGTGAGGTATTCAAATTCTTCGTCCAGATATTTGGGACTGCAAATTGTGAATGCACATAGAAGGAAACCAATTATCATACCTGCATTTTTTTTTGTTATTATGGTGTGAGTAGAAATGTCTCCAAAAAGTTCACCTATGAAATAAAAACAATTAATCATTACCTTTTCCAGACATACATATTATAAATCATATATATATCTTAAATAAAACAAACTACATATATACAATTTTTTCAATAAATATTAATCATTTTTATATATTTTTTATATAATATATATATATGCGATGAATAATAATATATATGCACATATGATACAAATGAGATATATATATATATATATATATATACTATAAATATGTTACAGATCATATACCAAGTACATATCACATATCTATATATCTATAAAAGTGAACGTGTTTGTCTGTCTGTGTGTCTGTCTGTCTGTGTACGTTTCCCTACGCAATAACTCTGTCAATTTTTAGTCTATAGACTCGAAATTTGAAATACCGGGTACTGAGATTTGGGAAAATCGATGTGACGGGTGTCAGCCAGAAATTTGGCTGTTAAGGGGTCAAATTTCAACGATTTGACCTTTAAGAACTCTACCAAACTCCTCCGACAATTTTGGGTCTAGACACTTGAAATTTTAGATTTAGGTTCCTTGAACATGGATCTAACTTAATAAAGTGATTTGAGCCCGAAACAATAAATTTTAAGGGGTCATAATAGGGGTCAAAGTTTTAAAAAATTAACCATTTTTTTTGTTTTTTTGCTTTTTTTGCACAGCATACACCTCCAAACACCCGAGCAACGCCGGGCACCCCTGCTAGTATACCATAAAAATGAAATATATAAGCCTTAATTCGTATATATGGTATTTATATACTATGTATATATGATACACATGACATGTATATGCACATGTCATGTGTATCATATGATTTGTGTTGTGTCATATAATCAAATGTATATATTATTTGTATTATAAGGTATATGTATTGCTGTATGTAACATAATATATGCATGGTATCTATCTATATATAGACTGTACATACAACAAATATGTGATATAAATCATATACACATGTATATTTGATACAAAGAATTTATATCATTCACATTCTACATAAATCTATAATATAAAGCTGTGTGTGTTGTGTCTGGTCACGAATAGGCTCCTATATGGTTGACTATTTTAAAAAACTGATTATATATAATGATAGAAGATGTATCGAGACACAATAATGGGTATGCTTGATCCTGCAGAATGGTGGTCTATTAAAATTGTGGGGTCTGCGTTCGCGCCTGGTCCACAAAGTATGGAAATAAAAAATTTAAAAATTAAAAACAAACGTTTACAAGTGTTTTTGATATAGATGTACATAAGAATATGTTGATAAGTATGTTTTAACTTAAATAGGGATAGTATAATAAAATTGTGGGGTCTGCATTCGCGCCTGGACTCCATAGAATGAAAATAGGCACAAACTTTAATAAAAACTTTTCATATCTATCTGCGTAAGTATACTTTGATAATTATGTTTCAGTTTGAAGAAATATGGTATAATAAAATTATGGGGTGTTCGTTCGCACCTGACCTCCATAGAATGGAAATATGTCACAAAGTTTAACAAGGTTTTTTAATATAGATCCACAGAATATTGTGATGAGTGTTTCAGTGTGAACAGGTATGGTATAATAAATTATGGGGTTTATCTATTTTATTTTTACTTTCATCATATTTTGCTTTGGTTTTGATACCCCCAAATTCAACCCAAATTTACAACCCTTCCTTTTCATAACCTATCATACTTTCATAAATCAGAGTCCATTTTCTGTAGGCTGTTTTTGAGCCCAGTCAACAACGGGTACTTTTGCTAGTTAAATATATATTCATATATATACATACTTATATATCATAAATTTTGTATACATGACAGAAAGTATATATATATATATATATATATATATATATATATATATATATGACCTTGCAGTGCAAGGTCCTTGCACCCTCTGACTTTCACCTCTTCCCAGCCATGAAGTTGTTTTTGAAAGAAAAGCGTTTCTCAGATGACGCAGCCTTGATTTCTGAAGTCACGTCGTGGTTGAAGGACCAACCTGGGGTGTTCTACAAAAACGGTCTTTAGAGCTGCATCAAACGATGGGAGAAATACATAACTCTGGGTGGTTCCTATGTAGAGAAAGACTAATAACTGTGCCAAGTTTCGTTGCTCTACTGCTATGGGAAGTAGGTCAGGGGCATTACTTATTGCACGCCCCTCGTATTCGTATATCTGATTATCTAATTTATGTATTTGCACATTACTTGTGCATATAGAATTTTCATTACTTCAACAGGTCTCAATAGTCAGCATCATGAAATTTGGAATATAGACTTTTAAATATATTCTATATATTACAATTTATTCCTTTAATTACGTGGATATTCACAATGCTTGAATGTCAACGTAATTAAAGGAATAACTTGTAAGATGGTCAACATTATGAAATTTGGAATATACATTGCCCTGCATCTACATTGAGCTTCATAAATTAACGATTAGTATATAAAAAAAAGTGAAATATAATTGAAAAAAAAATAATTTACACAGAAATATATACAAATAAATCGCAATTTATGAATTTAAATTTTATGATTTGAAAAAGTTAAATTTCAAATCTAGAATTTTTATTGCATGCAAAACAAAAAATACAGTTTAATAAGTATATTTCCTTAATCCATATTTCCATTACTCTATGAAGCTAAGATGGTTTTCTTTTAAAAAAATTAATTTTCTATGCTTATTACTTTTTAGCAAATAAGGGACAAACGATTTATAATATTTGCTAATATTTTTCCTCTGAGGAGATGTATTAACATCGAAAACTCATGGGTTAAGGAAACTTATTAAACTGTATTCTTTGTTTTGCATATAATAAAAATTCTATATTTGAAATTTAACTTTTTCAAATCATAACATTTAAATTCCTAAATTATGATTTATTTGATCTATCTAGTATATTGAGCAATTTTATTTAGCTGGGATTGTCTTATATAAAACATTACATCTAATATTTTGTAAGGCCGATAATCACTGGATTTGCATACTAGTAGATTTACTGTATTACGTTTTTCTGAAGTGTATATATAACTTCATACATGCTTAATTTAATTTAATGGGAGTATTATTTCAATCTTAGATACTGAACATCGATTATGGACCGCGAAACATCACATGTGTTTAATATATATATATATATATATATATATATATATATATATATATATATATATATATATATATATATTTTAATCCATCGGGTCCAATTTAAAATTTTATTCAATAAGTGTTCAATAAAATCAGTTCGAAAATTAAGACTGAAATCTGTTTACAGAAACTCAATTAATGTAAAAAAAAATTATTTCTATAATATTTTATTATTAGGATGTCAATAATTTTCATTTTATTTTATGGTGAGTTTTATTTTTTAATGCGTAAATTAAAAATATTAGATATTAAATCTATCTGGGAAAAAAGGCGAACCAGCAGTCACCACGTGCCCCACCATTAGTTTTTTTTTTTTTTTTAAATTTCATCGTGTTAATATATATCTATATCCGCGGACTAAGGACTATCCACTTATCTTGGGCTTCCTTTTTAAAATTAAATATGTTTTTAACTAGTTTTCAAGATGTTTTTAACATGTTTTATTAATCATTTGTTCATATATAGCCAGTAGAGTTTAGTTTCCTAGAAGTACATCCAATGAAACAACATGTGTCTACCAAAGTGCTCAATGAGTGAACAGAGTAGGTATATTAAATTTATACATAAAGTATAAATAAATTTAATATACCTGCTCTGTTCACTCATTTTTGGATGAGAGGAGTATCCTTATATTCAAACATGATTTGACCTTGTGGGGAGGCAAGTCGGGAGTCATATTTGTAAATTATATATATTTTCCTTGTTATTAAAAACAGAAAAATATAACAAACATTCATTTTTTTCATAGAGAAAAGTAATTAATGAAATAAAAAATCTTTTTAGTTACATATTTTAACAAGAAAATTAAAATTATTTTATTTTCCTTAATATGTTTAAAAATATATGTATTGCTATTTTTTTAACTATAGGTTTATTTTCTTTTAAATTCATCTATTTTTTCTAGTTTAATTTTCGTTTGGGGATTTTTCTTTTTAATTTGTGAACAGAATTATTTTAAATGAATATTTTTTCATTTATGATAATTTTTAGATGAGGTGAAATATTTTTAAAAAATCAAATTACAACTTAAAATGACACTGTATTTTCATTAAAAACAAAGTGCGCCTTTTTTCTGTTTTCTGTGTACAGAAATATGCTAGCACGTTTGAGGGTCGCACGAAATAAAATGCACATAAGTAAAATGAAGGTAGGAATAAACTTGCCGTTGAAAAAAAAGCCCACTTCTCTGGGTCCATTTCGGTTCTTCTGCTTGATATTACTCGGACTGGATGCCTATCCGTTCGTATTTTTCTGCCAGCCGTCCTACACGTGGAAAGGGCAGATAATTACTAATGCGATTAGCATCTTGTGTTTCAGGCGAAAAGCAGACGACGCTCTTATGAATGGCGTCATGGCGCTTTTAAATATCGATTAAGCATTACCAATCATGATGATCAGCAAAAGTGAAACACATAAATATAAGACAGTATACACTCGTTTCAGGTTAGTTTATACCTAAATAGCATGTTAAGTAATATTTACAAGACACTTTTCCCCTGCCGATATCTATGATAAATAACACCTACCTGAGAATTCTTCCTTCAAACTCCTCAGCCTAACATTCACAGCTAATATGAAGTGGAACAAATATATTGTGGACATTTCAAAAGCTGCTGTAACAAAGGTGGGCTCCCTCTATCATGCTAGAAAACTATTCACACCTGAGAGTATCCTGTACGTCTATGTCAATGCACGCATTGTTACCACATCTGGTCTGATTCATCTACCACTAGTCTTTCCCTCTTGTATAGGGTCTAAAAAAAGGGTCACCAATCTAGAGGAGCCCACTTTGTCAACTAAGATCCAACCCCTGTCCCATCGCCGCAATGTTGCATCTCTGTGCCTGTTTTACAAATATTTTAATGGAATGTGCTCTGATGAACTCATTGCACTTGTGCTGCCTCGACGTACATATCCATGACAAACCCGCTTAACAACAAAATCACACCCCTTCACTGTTGAGGTTTCTAAATATCAGAAAGCTTTCTACTCTAATAGCTTTTTCCCTCAAACAACTCGACTTTAGAATTCCCTTCCCACTACCTGCTTCCCTGACTGTACTGATATGCCGAAGTTTAAATGTAATGTAAACCAGCATCTCATTAATCTTTCTTAGGCATGATCCCAATTAGTAGCCCCTTAAGTCCAAATGACTATATGCTTTGTTAGGGGTGAACATCAGTAAAAAACAAAATAAAAAAACTTACTGAGAAACGATCAGCCAATCAATAAAACCCTAATTTTATTCTTTATTTTTAATTATATTCAAATTTTGGAGTGGGGCTCAATGATTTACTCTTCATTGATTACGCAGACTCAAGGATATTGTTGTAATCTCTTTTGATCAAAACAAAATATATTTATCCAAGTACTCTGTACAATATATATACTAGCAAAAGTACTCGTTGTTGACTGGGTTTAAAAACAGCCTCCAGAAAATGGACTCTAATTTATGAAAGTATGATAGGTTATGAAAAGGAAAGGTTGTAAATTTGAGTTGAATTTGGGGTTATCAAAACCAAAGCAAAATATGATGCAAGTAAAAATAAAATAGATAAACCCCATAATTTATTATACCATACTTGTTCACACTGAATAACAATA